>NC_062281.1:178733672-179036702 GCF_902655055.1 Lutra lutra
TGATTGGGGGAGTTCTACTGCTTTGTGTTTGAGTTCACTTATCCTTTCTTCTATTTCACTACAGGGGTTCAGGGCAAATAGATGAATTCTGTAGTTCAGTTATTGGGTTCAACAGCTCCGTGACTTCTATTTAGTACTTCAGTGTATTGTCCATCTCTTTGTTGAAGTTCTCTGTTCATCCATTCCCCCTGGTTTGGTGAGCATCTTTATGACCTTTACTTTAAATTATCTTTATCAGGCAGATTACTTATCTGTTATTAAGATTTTTTTTTCCAGGGGCGCCTGGGTGGCTCAGGTCATGATCCCAGGTCCTGGGTTCAAGCCCCACATCGGGCTTTCTGCTCAGCAGGGAGCCTGCTTCCTCCTCTCTCTCTGCCTGCCTCTCTGCCTACTTGTGATTTCTCTCTGTCAAATAAATAAATAAAATCTTTAAAAAAAAAAAAAAAAAAAAGATTTTTTTTTCCAGAGGTTTTTATGAGAAATCTAGAATTCGTAGTAAAACGTTCACAAGGGAATCACGGGAACAAAACCAACTCCAGATTGGGGTAGGTTTGAGTCACCTAATAAATACATCAAAAAAGAGTGTCCTAGATATCTGGAAAATAGGTGCTTTAAATTCTAGTGATTGATAAGATCAATCTGTCACATTTCTGAATCTCTGCTGATGGTGCTACTTTCTCATTTTTAGTCATCAACCCAGCTCTTTCCATTAACAAAGGAGAAAAGATCCCCAGACTTAAGGCTCCACTCTTTGGTAGGTTCTGCTTTAGTAAGTTTAAGGTGTATTTATAACAAATCTTAGCAATTCTGCTGGACAGCCAGGTTTAGAGTCTCAAATATGTCTGGATTTGGAGAGTTGGTTTGCATAAGGGACCACTGTATTTTAAAGCAGAAACCCGAACTTTATGAAATTCTCCATCAAAAAAAGTATCATTTTGAGATGCTAAAATAATTATCTTGTAACCCCATTTTGAAGGGTGGCACATGGGAATACTTGTCACTAGCAGTTTAAGAACTGAAGTGGTAAAGCACCCCCCCCCCCGACTTTGCCCCAGGACAAAAGTTAAATTAGACGAGGCTTTTTTGTAAAATTTCTACTAATGATTGGCTTAGATCACACCAACCAAATGTAAAATGTTCTTTTCTCAAATTGGAGCCCCAGGTGTGATTAAGCAGGCAAGCTTTGTGAATGAAATAGTACATAGCTACTACTGAGGACTTTGTAAATTCTTTCTATTAGATCACTGGCCACAGGTGACTTAAACAGTGAACACACTACCAGACCTCCTTATCACATACTTACAGATCTTGGCTCTGTTTCATCCGGTGAAAGTCCTTCAGGATCCCCATCATATCTGCAAAGCTGCTGGCCTTGGACAGAGAGACACAGTCATCCTCTTCAGACGAGCTGCAGGTAGCTTTGTGTTCTGGTTTGCAACATTCAGGGCTGGCAGAACAAAGCAGGGGGACTGATGGAAGCTCAGGGACCTCTACCTCGGTCTCCTCGGTGATGTCACTAATGACAAAGGAAGTTGTAGAGTGGAATGAGGATCCAAAACAAGGTAAGGGAGAAGAGACATTTGAACTTCCTGGAGATAAGAAATCTGGCGTTAATGAAGCCGAAGCTGAAAGAGAAAACAATAGGCATGGATGGACATTTACTAGAATACAGCAGTAATACCTTCTCCCCACAAGCAGTGCCTATCAGACATTCATTTCCTGGGCTTGACATATGACATTCTGGGAGAGCCCAGGATGCTATCTGGAAGCTAGTAGAGGATTCCTCCATTACCCTCCCCTCTCAGGATCTAAAAATGGGAAAGCACTGAACACGTCCAGTGTTTTGGGAGTGTGGAAAAACCCACCACATAAAGGCTTAGTCTTCTAAAAGCTCCATTCTGCAGGAGCCTGTGGATAGCCCTATTTCTACCAAAGCAATAGTGACAGAACCAAGGTCAGAATGTGTCCTTTTCTCTAATTGGGCTAGTGCTTCTAACTGTGCTCCTATCTGTGACTAGAAGAAACAGCAAAAATAGAATAGTGATAGTCCTCCTAGTTTTTCAAATCTGGAAAGAATTTCCAAAACAAAAAATTCTTAGTTTCATTTTTCAGGATGACAAAAATGTAGCCAATACATAAATGGAAAATTCAAGTACAATGCCTCTATTAAACTGCCATATGAGTGAATTAAATATATGAGAATTGCAAAGAACACCATGATTTTCATGTGTTCTACCAAGAGGTAAGATTTGGGAGCTATGACTTTAAGTTGACAAGAAGCAAAAAAGAATGTATAGAAGGAACAGGATGGGCAGCTTGGGAAAGAGCCAATGTTCCTGTTTCATGTACCGGGTCAAGGCAGACTCCCATCTATTTCTAGTGGTGGTTCTGCCTTAACTGCAGACAGACAGGTGGAGGGATGGAGAGGTAGTCTCTGGGAGAACAAGGAAAGGGAAGATATGTAGATAGGAAGATAGCTTAAAGGGGATCTCTCTCTTAATGGGGGGTCAGGGAATTCTTATTTCTCACTGAAAAGGGAAGCTGCCTAAGACTCACGTGGAAGATGTAATCTTAAAGACACTTGATAGAGGGTATTGGTTTTTGTAGCCAAGGGAGGGAATGTGCAGGGGTGGGGGTGGGTGTTGTCACAGGTTAAGTGAAGATTTTGTTCCTAATCAAACCAGTCAGCCCAAAATGGCTAATGGAAACAATCCAAGGAGTACTATAGGCCAGTGAGTCCTCGGGACAACTGCAGAGCCCCGGGCCTGTCTCCCTGAACCATGGACCACCATTTTCCTACCCTTCTCCTGTACCAAAAGCCAGGGGGAAAGGAAGAGCCTGCTAAATTCTGGCGCTGACTCCGGTGCTCCTACCTGCATCAGCTGCCACTATCTTAGCAATCTGGCTGCGCAGGTGGCTCAGCTCATCCTGCAGCTCTGTGGTGCGTGTTAGGGCTGGCAGGGCTGGCTTCTTCAAGGCCAGAAGCCTCTCCTCGGACCCACGCAGGTTGGGCACTGAGGCATTGCGCTGCATGACAATCAAAGGGCTGGGCTTCCAGGTATGCCTCAGGGGCCGTGTGTCACTTCTGGATCAGGGAAAACAAGTATGTCAGAGACAGCCGGCCACTGCGTCCCTTCTAAAACTTCTGCTCCCGCTCACCCCACAGCTTTTGTTCCTACTGCCCTCAGCCCTCCATAAGCACTCCCCCTACTGGCTGCCACCTCATGTGGGAAGGAGCTCCCCGTTTCCCAGCAGACCAGCTACTGCCTCAGCTACCTGACCCGGGCATATGTCTCCTCTTCATCTGCAGCAATCCAGGCAATGTCAGCCAGAGTAGGGACTGGGGGTGCATCCCTCAGACACAGATCAGAGATGTTGGGCAGGGTCTACAGGGAAGCAAGTCATCAAAAAACATTTGTTGACATCAAGAGACTATCAAAGACTCTAAAACACATGGGAGGGGCACCTAAGTATCAGGAAGGCTTCCTAGAGAGGGGAGAAGACAGTTCCTGGTTGGAAGGAGGACAGAAGATTACAAGTAGTTCAGCACACCGAGACAGAGCTGGGGGTACAGGGTGGTTTGCAACAGGCAGGAAAGCGAATTAAGAACTTGGACTCTAAGACCAATAATAAGCCACTGGAAGATTTTAAGTAAGAATCAGATTTTGAAAGATTACTCTGGCTGCTGTGTGGAACCTGCATAAGAGTGAAGGTATCAGTTTTGAGGCTGTTATATCTTCCAAGCAAAACATGGTGGCCTAGAGCAGGATTGGGACCTATTTTTACATATAAAGTTTTATTGGAAAGTTACACCCATTCATTTCTGTATCATCTGTGGTATTTTTTAAGCTGCAGCTGCAGAAGTGAGTAGTTTTAACAGCAGTTATGGCCCCCACACAAAACATTTAATATTTGGCCTCTTAAAACATTTACTGACCCCTGGTTGGAGCACAGGTGTCTTCAGTGGGACTGGTAAGAGTTACCTTTCAACAGAGATGGCCACTAAGAGCAACTTGTTTTCTCCAGCTATGAAAATACAGGTACAAGGACATCGCAAAGTTTTTTGCGCTAGCTCTTTACAACTCCTCCATAGCTAATTAGGATCTACGCTGTTATAGCAATGCTGTTTTAAGCAAACTTCATCATTTTATTATTTGGATTTAAATAAAAAGATGATTAATTATATCAAAAGAATAAGAGGATTCCTTAAAGTAGCCTCTCAACCCAGATAACAAAACAACCAGGAACAGACAAGGCTGAGTGACTTTATGTTAAATGAAAGGTCAGGAGGATTCAATCATGCTATGATTGTAATAAAGTAAAACAAAAAACACCCACATGCATTTAGAAAAAGATGGAAAGTAACTATACCAAAATATTAACAGGCACCTGGGTGGCTCAGTTGGCAACTGCCTTCAGTTCAGGTCATGATCCTGAAGTCCCAGGATCAAGTCCCGCATTGGGCTCCCTGCTCAGTGGGGAATCTGCTTCTGCCTCTGACTTCTCCCCTCTCATGCTTTCTCTCAAATAAGTAAATAAAATCTTTAAAAAATTATTAACTATTTTGTGTGATGAATACATGATTATATATGATTTCCTCTTTTTCACTTTTCATAATTTAGTATTTTTATATGGGTTAATTTAAAAAATAAATCTGCAAGATTGCCTTAAATAATTAAGGTAATTAATTTACAACAGAAATCCAGGGACAATTTCTCAAAAACCCATCTACACATGAGTTAAATTCAGATGTTTCTGCTATAGACAGGTAGGTGGATCAGGAGTTGACAGCTCTAGCTTTTACACAGGGAACCTGAGTCTCACAGGAGCAATGTGATGCTCCAGGGTTACACAGGAAAGGACTTCCACTGACCCAGAAGTTAACTGCTAAAATGGGCCATTTAGGGGAAGCCTCCATTTGTTTTCCTTTTCAGAATGCTGCTCCCCTATTGAAAATTAAATGAGTTAACACATATAAGGTATTTAGCACAGTGCCTGGCACATAGTATGTGCTCAGTAAGCATTAGCTAGCATTACTGATACTATTCACGCATACTCCTGCCCTTACCGTCCTTGCCCAGCAGCATCTGGCCAGAGGACTGAAGAGGTGATGGCCAAGTGTGGGGGCAACATCCATCGAGTCCCTCACACTTCCTAGCTGTGCTTCCCTTTGTTTCTGATGCTTGAGGCAGCTAGGACCACATCCTGCCATGCCCTTTAGGCAATTCTGGATAACTGGCAATCTGGGTCACAGCACAGCCACCCCATACCACATACTTCCAACTCCATTCCTGATTCTGATACCAGCCCTGACACCATTTCTGACTCCAGGATGAGTTTCTACGATTTCACAGCTCAGCATCCTTCACTCATCCTTCACAGACACTCAGCCTCTTTCATTTGTTTCCACTGGGCCCATGTTTTTTCAGGCATATATTTCTGTATCCTCTGTGTAGGCAGAAGGCTGGTACTTCTCTTGCGTCCCAGTTCCCCAAACACATCTTAAGCATCTAGCCTGCAGCTGGTTCTTAATGACTAGTTCTTAGAGGGAGGTAGCTGGGACTAATAACTGCTACTTAGCTTTCCACTGCAGAAGTGGGTGGAGGGCTCAGACATGTGCCAGCAAGAATCTGCTGTGAGTGGGTGCTAATGGCCCTAGACTCAGAGGTAAGCCTTAAGTGCTCTGGTAAAGGAGTGGCCAGACTGAGCCAGAAAGAAAAGGATTGGGAGTAATGGCCTCAGGGATACATAAAAATAGGCGGCTAAGCAGTCAAGTCTTGGGGCTGGTAAGAAAAGCAGAGTTTGACTCAGTCACACAGCACTCAGTGTCCCACAGAGAGACCTGCCAGGGTTGCAGGCAAACACCTCAGGGCAGAGACATGGCTACTCTGGGAATGTGGCTTGGCAAGGGCCTTTGGCCTACGCTGATGAACTGGACTGCAGGAGCCTGATGAAATCTTAGTCACTTAGTGGCACCAAAGATGCAAGGTTTTTATGAACAGACTGGAAATCTGTTGTAGTCAGAGTTTTCTGTGCAATCAGGAAGACACAGTGACCAGTATCCATTATATGCACTTAATAAATATTTCCTGACAAAATGAAAAAGTGATCAGGAAAGCCACCTGCCTTAGCAGCACCAAACAGTGTGGGGCACAGAGCAGCACCATCCTCCCATAGCCTCTGATCCTCTACTTACCCTGCCCTTTCAGTACACTTACCTCGAAGGATGCCCGGGGACATGGCTTCAGGGGCAGGTTGGTCCCAATTCTTCTCACTACACTGCGAGCCGCCCCATGTGGCTTGTTTTGCCAGATTGGGATGGTCTAAGGGAGAAAGACGAGTCTCAGAGACAGGGCCAACTACTGTTCCATTCTACCCCCTCCCCTTTAGAAGGGAGACTGAAGTCCCCAATCCCAGGGACAGGGCACTGTGTATGAGTCAAGTCTCACTATAAGTGAGGGCAGGTTCCCCAGTTGCCAGCCATTTAAGGGAACATCTGCTGCTGTCAAGGCATGGTAAAAGGATCCAGTGAAGGTGAGAGGAATTAGTTGAGTGTAGGGATCATAAGGTTTCCCTCCCTTCCCTCCACCCAGAAAGGCAGAAACACATTGACTCCTTAACTGCCCCCAAGACCACACTCAGTTTTGCCTGTTGGGAGCAGGCGATGGGGGTATGTGGAAGAGTCGCCTCCAGGGGAAAGGAAGAATTAACTGGAGAGTCTCAGAATTTCCTACAGAATTTCAGCAGGCCCAGTGCTCAACCCTTCCCTACCACAGCCCTGCCCTGGGAATGCCCCTTACCACATTGGCTTCCATCCCGGACATTTCAACCAGCTCCTGCACTTGAAGGACAAGGCAGCCACAGGGCAGCTCTGGGGGCTTGGGGAGGCTGGAAGCGTGATTTCTTCATATCAGGCCATCTTTAAGGAACACCAGATTTCCCTTCCTGTGAAACAACCCCCACAGTGGAGACTCAATGGCCACCACACAAGCCCCACAAAAACCAGGTCCTTGCAGAGCCACGACCAACACCAAGGTTTCTCTGATGTTTCACAGGGGAGAAAAACAACCCAAGAGGCTGCCCTTCCCGAACAATGGCTCCAAATCCAGACCCTTGAAGGTTCTGTCCCAGACCTGTGGCATGAGCTTGGCCAACTCTGGGATCTTTGGGATCCCTTGGATTTCCTGAGGCATTACTTACAGAGATGTAAACAGAACTTTCTTGGTAGTTTAAAAGTCAAACTGTAGGTACCACTCAAACCCAGCATTCATTCTTGAAGATAGGGTGTGAAAGCCCCAGCATGTGCCACGAAGCCTAGCACTGCTGAGTCTTGGCAAGGGGGAGAGGTAAAGTAGACAAAAGAAGAATAAACCACCAACTCTTGTCAATCTCCATCTACTGGGCTACAGGGAAGAGAGCCAACAATTTTCATCCTGTTTAGCCATCTACTGGTCTTGCAGCCTTACGAAAGTCCCACAACTTTTCTGAATGTTTGGTTTTTCCATACGTAAAAAGAGTACAAGAGCAGCCATCCTAGATTACCTTAAAGATCAATCAGTGAAATAGGGTAAGATTTTAAAGTGCTTAATGAACTGTTAAAACACAACACAGATGGATGGGATAACTCCTGGTTGTATTCTTCACAGCTGCTCTGACATGGTGAGCAGATGCAATCAATGAACTCACTCCCTTGTTCATCAAACGTAACAATACCTGCTCTGTGGCAGGCCCTGTGCTGGGCACTGCAGGGGCTACGGAAGGGGTAAGACACATCCGTGCTCTCAAGGAACACACAATATGAAGAGATATAAGACTGGAATACACAAGTCTAGCAAATGCTGACTATCACTCTTAAGAAAGGTACACTGAGCAGGTGGCCAGGTGAATTCAGGCCCTTGGCCCCAAGGCCTCATGGTGAGTTCAGAGCGGGTAGGAAGGGATGAAAAACAGCAACAAAAGCACAGGTCCAGGACAGGACGGCGAGAGAGGCGTAAAGAATAGCACAGGTATACTGGGGGTCAAGTCATGAGGGCTGGGAATGCTCAGGGAAGAAGTCACTGGGGAACAAAGGACAGGCTCTGAACAGGGGATGGGCTGAAATCTCCCTTGCAGGATTTCTCTTTCACCTGTGGAGGAGGAGTTGCCACTCACATTACGATAAAAATGCGATACAAATGCGATACAAATGCGGAAAGGAAGCTGGAGAGAGGAAGTGTCTTAAGGTTACTCAGTGGCCATGCCAGTAGAAAGCACTTCAAGTCTGATCCAGATTCTGCTGCCTTCTGCAGGGGCCTGATCAGTTCAAGCCTTTTATCAAAGTTCCTCTGTGTGCCAGGCTCCGTGCTAAATATCACGGCCTGCCACGAGTTTCACACAACAGTGCTTCCCTGTGTTTCTCACTCTAGACACTACAACCACTTCCTCTCCAAGCTTACCTCCAAAGACTCAGGCTTAACGCAACAGCCAGAGGGATCTTTTTAGGACACATTGCTCCTATGTTTAACCCCACACCCCACCCCGCCCCACTATAGACAACAGGGTAACATCTAGACGGGATGGCCTGCAGCGTCCTCCACAATCAGGCCCAACCTAACTAGACCAAACTCCAAGTCCTACAACTGGGCCCCTATACACTTGACAGCCACACCTCCCATGTTCCTCTTGCCCTTCAGCCATGCTGGCCACCTCTCAGCTCCTCTCCATAGATCCAATCTGCCTAAAACACCAGCACCTTCTTCGCCAAGCTCATTCTTCCTCATTCTTCAGAGCTCAAGCATCACCTCCCCTCCCCCAGCACCCCACGTTTCCTTCCCAGTTCTCTCACAGTAGTAATTAGAGCCCGCGTAATCAGCTGTCTGTCGCAGGGCAGGAGCTTCCCCAGGCACAGCACAGTGCCTGCCTAGTCCCCAGCGAGCACTTCAATGTTCACTCACGAACGAAGGAGAACTCTGGCTTAGCCTTCACCTCCCTCCCCACCCCAAGTGTCATCTGCTAGAAGACTTCCCCCAGTTCGCTGGCAACGCAGGTTGGTTCTCAGCACCCCTACGTTCCCACGACCCCTTTCGAGGCCGCTGTCATGGCCTGTTCACACACGCTCTCCTGCAGAAGACTTGGGGCTCCCCCGGGGCAGGGTTTGCTCTCATCACTCCGGCACCGAGCGCCCCACCGAGGTCGCCGCACTCGGCAGAACTTGGCGAGGGACAGCCCGCGTGAGCCCCAAGCGGCTGCACGGCGGGAGCCGCTGCAGGGAACTTGCCCGGGACCCGCCTCCCCTCCCCCGTAACGGTCCGACCCCAAAGGGCCAAGGTCGGCCAAGTTCTCGCCGCCGGCCCTGGTGGCCCTCGGACCCACGGGCCCGGGTCCGGGTCCCGAAGAAGCGAGGAGGCCGAAGTGGCCTGGCTGGCTGAGGAGCGCAGCCGAAACGAAAAGCTTCTGCTGTAGCACAGCCACCGAAGCTGGGTGACTCGGGCGAGCAACTACCCCCGGGCAGAGTCCTCCCACCCTCAGCCGAGCGAGGCGGACAACACGGGCTCCCGCGAGAACTGGCGGGGGAAGAGCACCCGCGGGCTCCACACAGCCCCTGGCACTAGGCCGCGTCCACAGTCGGGCTGGAAGACCGCGCTCCCGACTCCAGAGCGGCACTCGGACCTAGTCTCACCTCAGACTCCGGCTCCGGGACTCACTCACCTCACGGCCCCTCCTACCTCAGCGGGCCGCCCAGCCTCATCCGCCCTCACTTCCGCTGACCCGCCCCCGGAAGCGATCAATCGCGCCTGCGTACCGAGCGGCGAGCCCCCGCGCGCCCTAGGAAGGCGGACCGCGGCTTCGGCGGGGGCGGGGCGGGGCGGGGCTGCCGGCGACCTCAAGCGGGGATCCCGAGGAAGGGGACACGCCCACCCCCAAGACCACGCCCGCACTGGCCCAGGCCTTGGGAAAAGATGACGGCGCTTGGAGATCCCCGCGGCCTAATTGGCCGCTTCCGCCACTGGTCTCCGCCTCCTTGCTCTTCTCCTAGGGCAGTCCCGATCCGACCTCTAGCGGCGGAAGCCTGACTGCATCTCTGCCCAGACCCCAAATTGTGTGGCGTCTGCTGTCCCTCCGCTTAGGCACACTTGAGAATCCTTACCCTGGCGTTCCAGGCCCTCCGGACCTACCTCTTGCCTCGTCTCATCTCGCCTGTCCGCTTTTCACCCTTCTAGCTTTCCAGCCAAGATCCTCTACAGTCTTCTGTCCAACAAGAAGTCTCTTTCTCCTCTGACTACTGCCCTTTAGCTCTTCGTAGCTTGCTCGCTCTCTCGCTCGCTCGCTCTCTATCACACACACACACACACACACACACACACACACACACACACGGTAGATTCAGTGAGATAGTAGATCGATGGGCAAGACGCCAGAGGCACTGGGACAGAGACCCACATTCCTTCCAGGCTCACTCACCCACTCCATCTTCCCGCTTAGACAACACCCCCCACCCACCCCCGTCCTGGTCCTAGTCCTGGTCTCCATGGCATCCAGGCCTGGGTCACGTGCTCTCCTCTGCCCTCAGCATGCAGCCCTGCCTGGCTCCCCGGCTGCAGTTCTTGGGTCTCAAAGCCTGCAATCCCAGCTGCTGGCGGACAGGCTGGCTTCACAGCGGGGACAGGGTCCGGCAGTCCACACAGGACCTCTTGCTCAGAACTCCGCACTTGCTTTAACACTGTTGTTGCCCTCTTTAATGTGTGTGTGTCTAAATTAACAGGGGCCCTGCAGTTTTCAGTTTGCATTAGATCCTGCAAATTACATATAGCTGTCCTAGCCAGGGACCTCGGCAGTCCACCCTGATCCTTACCATATTTCAAATGACGGGGGCTGACTTCCAGGTGCAGCCTTCTTTCCAGGATGGCAAATTGTTGTTTAATCATTGATTCTCCTCCCTGGTCAATGGCAGATCTTGCAGATCATCCTTTCCTGGGGGTGCTAGATGCTGCCTTGGTGCTCCATCCAGATCACCTCTACCCTCCCAGCAAACCCACCTTCCAGCTGCTGTGCCGGCTTCACACAGCTGCCCCCTTCTCTGGAAAATTGCACTTACAACAGGAGACCACAGGCCCTAACCTGGGAATTTACTCCACCTCCCAAGTCAATGACTGACTGACACAGGGTACCAAAGACAGGTTGTACTCTGTGGTGAGGCTTATGTTCCAGAACCCTTCCACCGTGATCATGCCCAGGCTAGGATTTGAGACTCTATTCCTGCTTAACATCTTTCCTTCCCCCATTCTTCATTACTCCTTTCTTTTAATTAAAAAAAATTTTTTAAGGCTTTTTAAAAAGAGATTTTATTTTTTTAAAGTAAGTTTTACACCTAACATGGGTCTTGAACTCACAACCTTGAGATCAAGAGTCACATGCTCCTGCAACTGAGCCAGCTAGGCTCCCCTTTTTCACCTCTTTTTTTGGGGAGGATTAAATGAGAAAATATGAGTCATGTTAACAGAGTGCCCCCGCTGGAGAAGGCTTGGAATGGACTCTTCAGGGGCAGATGGGAGAACTCAGCAGAGGGCAGGCCTGGGAGTGTGTCTGAGAAGATGTCTGCCTTCCTCTTCCAGGTTTTTTCCTGAAGCGTACTCCCTTAAAAAAAATAAAAAATTACCTAAGGCCTACCTTAGGATCTGTTTCTAAGAAATGGGTAATTAACTTCAGAATCTTTCTCATCAGATTCTAAAAACAGTACTAAGTTCTACTACTAGGTCTATCACAAACTTACTTTAAGAACATCACTTGAGCCCTCTAGTGACAGAAGATAGTCCCCAAAGGCATTCCAGTCATGTTCCCTTGCCCATCTGCTAAGCCAACCCCACAGAGGAGTCAGACCAAGGATAGAACTGACCAATATCCCATTGAAAGGAAAGGCACTTAGAACCACCCTAGTCTCTCTAATTTTATTATAGGACGTGTGAGGAGGGGAGGGAAGTGACAGGTGACAGGAGTGAGCTGGGGGCCCTCCCCCACCATAAGCTTCAAGATACAGTTGTGTTGGGGGGGCCGGTGTCAGGAAGAGGCTTGAGATGAAGATCAAAAAGCCAAGGCAATCAGTGCCTTACATGGGACAGGGATTGCTCAGTGTGCAGCGGGCCCTCCTGGACCCGCACGAGGGGAAGAGCCTACTGGGCGGCAAGGCTGAGTCTCTGCTGACACTGGGTGGCTCATGGGGCTGGTTATGCCACCCAGGCCTGGAAGCTGGGAGACAGACTCTGGTGCCCCCCTCCCTGTACGAGGCATGGGAGCACTGCCTCCCGGAAGGACACAACTTGGTTGAGCTTGCTGGCTCATGCCTCCTCGGGTCTGGAGATCAGAGGGGAGTGAGACATTTTGGTCTGAGAGGCTTTCTTTTTCACCTCAGTGAAGATGGGTGAGGGGAGAGGTTGGCTGCTGTGCAAAGCAAAACCCTCCAAAATCGAGACAGGCTGAGTCTCATCTCTTCCTCTCAGTGACCTCGGGCACGTCCCTTCACTTCCCTGAGACTCAGTTTCTTCATCTGCAACAGGGGAACAATTCATATCTGCCTCACAGTTTTTTGGGGGGAGGATTAAATGAGAAAATATGAGTCATGTTAACAGAGTGCCCCCTCTGGAGAAGGCTTGGAATGGACACTTCAGGGGCAGACGGGAGAACTCAGCGGAGGGCAGGCCTGGGAGTGTGTCTGAGGAGATGTCTGCCTTCCTCTTCCAGGTTTAAGAGTGAGCCTCTGTAGGGGCAGGCGCTGGGGAGCAGGCATGGCTCCAAGGCTTTAATGAAAGCCCAAGGAGCACTCATGGGCCTGAATGGGGGACAAGGATAGAGTTGGGGGTACATTGGCCTTTTTTAAAAAGCTGGAAGAAAAGGAAGAGAGGACTGTTTCTTCCTGGAGGTGCAGCTGCGAAGACATCAAGCTGGACCCATCTAGGATTTCAGATCCAGCCATCATGGAGCTGCTGCTGCGGGAAGACACGGCCCCTTCTTTCTCCTCAGCATTGGGGTTATCAAAAATACCTACAAACTGTGAGAAACTTCACATAAAAACACTTTTCTGCACATATAAAAAAGACCAGCTGTAGTCAGTTGGTTGGGATGTAGACCAAGTCCCTAAGAGAGGCCAAGGAGGGTCAGTGGCCACTCGGTGGTGGGCAAGCTGGCCTGGGCTGGTCTGGGCTGCCCCGACAGCTGGGGCAGCACCAGCTGGGGTAGGGGGTGGGGTGGGCTGTGTTCTTTGGCTGAGCTACACTTCTGTGGAGCCAGGGTCTGAGGGGCAGGAGGCGGGCTCCAGTCGTCCCACTGAGACCCTTGCTGGGGTAGGCACTTGGGGGTGCCTTGGCCCTGGGCCTCAGGAACCCCTCAGTGGCCTCCCTTGCTAAGAGCAGAAGCCTACTTCACAGTGACCCTCTCCAGACAGCCGGCCTCCAGCAAGTCCCAAAGTAGGGGCTGGGGTCCTATCATTAGGTTGGAGAGTGGTATGGGGAGCTAAGGTCCTGGGTACAGCGGATTCTCCTTCTGAAGGATGGCTTTGCCCTGAACCTCCAGAAGGCTGTCTCCAACTGAAACTCACCCCACCGGGGGACACCAGGCAGAGGAAGACAGCCAGGAAGGAGGTTCCAAACAAGAGTGCTTCCCGGGCAACCTTTCCTTAGCCCCCAGTCCAGGGTCCCCTGATGTTTCTTTTGGGAGGTGGGGACTGTAAGGAGAGAGAGGTGGCCCAGTCTTCCTAGCACCACTCCTCCCTGATCTTCACCCCACAAGGACCTGGACTATGTGCCCAAGGGGGTGAGGTCCAGGGAGATGACCTGAGGCCCCGTTTCCGGTATCCTGAACAGCTTCTGGAACCATGTGGGTAGTAAAGGGCTAATGGTGGCAGCTGGAGCCAGAGGCTCATCTGTCCAGTCAGCCCAGGCGCTCCCCTGTCTCCCCCTCATTGACCTCAGGTCCCATGGGCAGCCTGGGAGTGGCAGGGGTGGGAGTGTTAGGGGCCTGGCTTCAGTACTGGAAGCCTTTCTGTCAGCTCCCCCAACTCCTGCCTGGTCTCCCACGGCCTGAGGGCACACTAGGGCTGGAGGAGGGGCAGGCCACGCCGAAGGCCCTCCTTCAGGAACTGCATATAGGTGGCTGTGGACGGGTCTTCAAAGGTGGACGAGAAGCTGAAGACATTGTTCTCAACATCCTCGGGCTTCATGGAGGTGATGTCCAAGAAGTAGTTGGCATTAATGTGGTGGACCTGGGAGAGGGGCTGGGTGAGGAGAGCAAGGGGTCCGGCCCTTCCCCCTTCCCGTATCTGGGCACACAAGCTCTGCAAGTCTGCAAGCTCTCCCACACCCCATCTACTGGCGAGAACTTAACACCTCTCCCTTCCCCCACCCCGCCCCCCACCCCCTCTTCTCCTCTGCTCCTGTGACCCTGAACTCCACACTCCCTCCCGCCAAATTCCCCTGCTCTGTGTGCCTGCTTCCCCCGCTGCCTCTCACCCTGGCTGGCCAGCTCCTTAAGGGCAGGTGCCCGGCACACAAGCCAAGAAACAAGTGGACAAGCAGGACAGCGCAGTCCCCAGGCTGGGTTCTGTCCGCCCAGCTCCTTGATGCCAGGGCTCTGCCAGGGCCGGGCCCCACCAGGCTGAGCGCCAGTGAGCCAGTGGCCCTCTTCCCGGCCAGCCTGAACTCTTGCTCCCCCTGTTGAGAGCCTGGGGAAGGGGATGACCCTCCCACAGCCTTCAGTCCCGTACTAACTGTCCCTCGGGACTCAAAGGGTAAGGGGCAGGAGACTCTGAGGCTCACATGCAAGCCCGGTTTCAAAACCAGCTGCACTTCTTAATCGTTCAACTTCCACCAAGTCTCTGGACCTTCTTGAGCCTCAGTTTCCTTGTTTGTAACATGGGCACCCGTGATTGTTCCTCTCCCAAAGCAGCGTGAGACCCCAGTGAGAGGCTGTGTGTGAGAGCTTGTCGGGACCCCTGGGGAGAGGTAGGGTCTTTCGGCTTGGCTTGGCCTGGGGCCCCTTGGTCCTCTCTGCTTGTCACGAGGCCTGGCCCCTCTGTCTCCTTCCATCCCAGAGCTGGCCACAGTGGTCCAGGGTGAGCTTTCCCTCCCAGGCCACGTTCCTATCCATTCTGCTACTAGCCTGTGCTCCTGGCTTCCCCGTCCCCAAAGCGCTGTCGAGGTCCCCCTTCTCGTGGGAGTGTCTCAACCCCTGTATAGGGCAGGCAGAGTGGGTGTGACAATTCCTATTTTACAGGTGGGCACAAGGGAGGCTCAGACCGGCTAGGAGAACAGCAGGAAGCGGGGGAGCCAGCCGGGAAGCCTGAGGTCTCTAAGTCCTCATCCCTGGCTGGCTTGCAGCTTCCCCTGCCCCACGAGGCCCGGCCCATCTGGGGGAAGGTACCGGGGGCGGCCTACCACGGTGCCGTTGGGCAGACAGATCATCATTTCCACGGGGAAGCTGTACTTCTCCAGGTGCAGGTCAGCTAGCTTCTTGTGGGATGGGTTCTCCTGGCTGTCCTGCGGGGACACGTGGCACACTCCTGATGCCTCCGCTGTGGGCCCTGTCCCCGGGGCTCCCATGGGGCTGTTCCCACCCCCCGCCACTCACCTGCAGGTCTTCCAGCTCCCTCACCAGGGACCAAGTGCTGATGAAGCTCTCGTTGAGGAGGGCGATGATGGGCGAACTTTCCAGGACAGTCTCCCGGAGAGTCCGCCCTGAACCTTTTCGGGGGACAGCAAGGCGAGAACGGTGAGGCCATTCTACGTGTCTTACTGGGTCTTCCATCAGCAACAACCCTCATGGGCTGTAGGGCTGTCTGTGTGCCCCAGTAAAGTAACAGATTCAAAGAGCCTGCTGCAGGGTAGGTGCTAAGTAGAGGGTCGCTCTGATTACAGTCAGCGACATTGGGGCATCCTGGGCTGAGATAGGGTGGTGGGGGGACTGAGGGGAGGCAGACAGATGGACAGCAGCCTCAGCCCAGGGACCTGCAGACAGTGACAGCTTCTTAAATTCACTAAACTCTAGGACCCAGGGCCTCCGCATAGGTTATTCTACCTAAAACTCCTTCCTCCTGACATTTGAGAAACTTCTCCTCCTCCTCCGAAATCTCAGCTACCATCACCGTCTCTGAGACGCCTCCCCGGTCTTGTGCCGCCCTGGACCTTGCCCCGTGTGACGCTCACCACGCTTGTCTTCATTCGACGCCCGCCTTCTACACACACGGCTCCCCAAGGACAGGGACCACTTCTGACATGACTCCCAGCACCCAGGCGACGGGCCTGGCACAGGGGGTGCCCGGGGTGTTTGTGGATTGACTGGATGCGGGCAGGGGCACGGTCTTACTCATCTTTGTACCTGCTGTCAGACACCCCCAATCTCTGTATCCCCTAGATTCTTGGGTGCATCTTCTGAATAAGTGAACGTATGGCCAGCCTCCGGCACTTTTCTCTCTCTTATTTGTGTGCAACACTTCACGGAGCAGGAGCGCTCTTACACCCATTTTCACACATCTGGGGTAAGTGTATTAGCCCTAGAAAACTAAGGCTCAAGGTGGGGAAACCACTTGGCCGAGGTCTCCACGCTGCAGATGGCTGAGTGGGGCTCCCCCTACTGTGAACAGCAGCTTCTTCTGAGCTCGGCACAGAACACCCCCACACCCCTGCCCTGTGTAGTCCCCAAGGCCCCCATGCCCTGACGGGACAGCCCCATTGGTCTTGGAGTCTCCTGCATCCCACAAGGTGTGATGTCCCCCCCCCATTCTCTCAGCCTGGTGGGGTCTCCCTCACCTCAGCAGGACTGGTCATCCAGGGCCCCCCACAGCAGAATGGAGTGCACCAGCTTGTTCTTGGCCTTGGCTTGGTCGAAGGCCTCGGTGAATGGCAGATAGGTGACCTGGGGCCAACGGGAGACACAGAGAAGCTACTGCGGGCAGCTAGGTTCCTACTCAGGAGCTGTGTGTGCCGTGTGTGTTTGTGCATGTGTGTGTGAGGGGGAGAGAGAGAGAGAGAGAGAGAAACGGGCTGGGCCAGCGGATGCCTTCTGTCAAGTTTGGAATGGCAAAAAAGGCCCCGCTGGTACAGGCTGGGCCAGGCAGGGAGGTGGTCTTAGCAGCAAGCCCTGTACCCAACCTGGAATCAGGTGCCCCCCCACAACTGTTCCCCCAGCTCTGGCCACACAGAGCTCGCCCCTGGCTCTCACACCCATCCAGGCCCACCTTCTTGAAGGGGTACATGGCCACCTCCAGGCGCCGGGCGGCCTCCTCCCAGCTCAGCTCCTGCTGCCACTTGATCTCTTCAAACACAAACTGGAGGGGCTCCCCTGAGGGCGGCCGGCTGTCAATCATGTTGCCGTCCTCATCTAGGATCATGGAGGGCACTGACGGGCCCAGGGCCTCCAGCTCCATCTAGATCCCGGATCAGGAGAGGGTGCCATCAGTGAGGGTCTCTCAGAGATGGGAAGGAATCCTTGACAGACCCTCAAAGATACCCCACTCAAGGCAAAAGTGGAGGAACCGAGGCCCAGGGCAGGGCCACTGCCGGGCTGCAGTGAGTCTAGGACAGATTCAGGGTCCGTCCAGGGCTCCTTCGACCACATGAGGCCACATGAGGGCTGATGGCAGCTGCTGGCTTTTCTGTGCCAACATGTAGATCAGGTAGAGTCCCAGAAACCTGCTTTGGGGACAGCTGGCCTCAGCCCAGCAGGAGCTCTATCCTTCACCCGGACTGCCTGTGGCCCCCAGCCCTGCGGACCTGGGTCAGGGCCCTTTGTGTGCTCACTTGGGGGATGTAGCCAATGTCCACCTCCATGTTGCTGCTCTCACTGGCCCCATACAGCCACTCCATGTCCACGTTCAGAGACCTGGCGAGGGGTGGGGGGGGAAGGGGAAGAACACCTTCATCACCAAGGCCCACGTCAACCTTCTCTGAGAGCACACAACCCTCCCCATTTTACAGATGAGAACACTGAGGCTTGATAAGATGAACCCAAGGTCTTGGGGCCACTGGGACTCTGACTGCAGAGCCTGGGCCCTCTTCTGTCCCTGGGCTGCCTCTTTGGAAGCACAGCAGCCACACCACGCTCAGCAGGCCCAGCCCCCTACAGTTCACAAAAGGCTTTCACAGCGGTGTCTCACATGCTACCCATGGTTTTTTGAAGCGGAAAGATCATCAGCGTCTCCCCCAGGACACAGAGAGTGTCAGGCATGAGAGCCTGGCGCCTGCCTTCCTGAGCAGGCCTCCCCGGCTGAAGTCTGGCCCCACCACATGCCATCTGCAGATCGGCCACATGAGGGCGCCCCAGGACCGACAGCCAACCTCCTGGGGCGGGGTGAGCAGGTGCCGGAGGAGGTGGGCAGCCCCGTGGTGCTGGAGACAGGCTCAGGAGCAGCAGTTCCTGGGGCTGGTCATTTGCCCCTGCTCTGTTTCATCAAAACAGGACCCCCACATCCACTCCTGGGGTGCAGGCAGATGTGCTCGGGGCTGAGCCTGTGCGGTCGAGGTGGGGAGGGGGACTTGCTTGCTGAGGAAGGGGAAGGAAAACACTCCTGCTCCTGGGGGCAACTTTCTCTTCCCAGGCTCTCCCAACAATCCCTTCACTCGTGCCCAGGAGCCATTCTCCTATCTAGCAGATGAAGAAACAGGCCCAGAGATGGCCAGTGCCCTGCCCGCAGCCATGCCACGGTGGAGACTTAACTTTGGGGCTCTCAGCTCCCAGCCAAGCTCTCGTCCCTGTCCTGGGTCACTCAGACCCACTAGGCAGCCACTTGCTATCAGGGAGGAATCTGGAAAGACATGAAGCCAGGCCTTCTGGTCCCATGCTCTCCGGACAAGAGGCTGACCCTAAGCAGGCGGGGCATGCAGGCAGGTGACTGGCATTGAGCCCTCCCAAAAGGCCCTTCCCTCCACACCCCGGGGCCTATGGGAGCAACTGCAGGCAGTCAGGGCCTGCCCCCAGGACCACATGCGCTGCTCCCGTTGCCTGGCTAAACCCTCCTCAGCCCCGTCTCCTGCCCCATCCAGGTCTCTGCTTCCATGTCTCTTCCTCTGGGAAGGCTTCCTGGACTCTAGTCCCTGCCCAGCTGCCAGCACTCGGGGGCTGTGCACAGGCTGTGGTCACGGGTCTGTGGGAGGTCTGTCACCAGTGTGAGGGTGTTAGGCTCCTGCTTGGGGGACAGTCTGCTGCACTGGGTCCCAGGCACAGAGCTGGCCATCCAGGCCAACTGGGACATGGTTGCCAGATGATGGGATGATCCACCTCCGCTCACCTCAAGCTCCCTGCTCCTGGGTCAGCTCTAGGCCCCTTCCAAGAGAGGTGCCTCTGGGGAGCAAAGGAGGGGCAGAGATGGAGGGGACCTCTGGGCCCCTGCACCTGAGCTCCTGGAGCTGGGAGGAGGGGAGAGTGGGGCTAAGTACAGTGGGGTGCAGGGCTGGTTCGGGGCCAAGGCTCCCACCTGTGGTTGGGCACGAAGAGCCGGAAGTCTCGGATGTGAGTGGCATCTTTGGAGAGAATGATGTGGCCGGTGAACTGGCCAGGTGAAAACCAGAAGGGGAAGTCAGGCGGCTCGCTGAGCTGGAACTCGGCGTGGATCCTGCGGGGAAAGGAGCCTGGCTGGGAGGAGCCCCTGCTGAGCCACGGCCCACCCTGCTGCTTTGGTGCCCAAGCTGGGGAGCCCTTTGCCAGACTCTCCAGGGGAGGAGAGGGCTGGGCAGGGGAGGAAGGAGAATGTGTGGGGCAGGGAGAAGCCACGAGGCCTTCCAAGTGCTGCCCATCCTCAGGGACCGGGTCACACGCAGCCTTCCCCGCCAGCCTCGCTTGACCAGCCCTCCTCTGAGCCCTCACAGCTCCGCCAGCTGACGTCACAGCTCCTACATGCCCCCTTCTGGGTGGGTAACACTCAGGGCTGCCAGCCTCATGCTAAGCATGCCCCAAGCTTTCCCCCTACCCCCAGGAGGAGGCCACCCCCCCATCCACAGATGAGGAAACCGAGGCCCAGAGAGCCAACGCGACTTGCCCAAGGCCAGAGGGTAGGATGTGGTGGCCTTGGGGGCTTCTGGCCGGGCCTTGCCCTCACGGGGCCATGCCCTTCCATGCTTCGCTGGGGTCCCCAGCCTGGTGGAGAGGCCAGGAGGGGTGTCTGAGGGCTACACACCGGAACATCACAGTGTAGTAGAAGTCACTGATGGCTGTCAGGCAGGCCACGGCCCCCTGAGGGGCAAAGCGCGTCTTCACGAAGGGCCGCGGGTGGAACATGCTCAGGAGCCGGTGGATGATGACCTGGGGGACGGGGGGTGCAGTGAAGACCCGTGTCGGCTCGCTGGGTCCGGATCCCCCAGGAGCGCTCTGGGCCTGCAGGCCAGGGGCCCTGAGAGGGGGCCGGGGTCCAGGAGCTGAGCCGGTGCAGGGCAGAGGCAGAGGGGGTCGTGCCTGACTGGGGCTGCAGCGTTGGGGGGACCCCCGCCAGGGCTCACTGTGGGCGGCCCTCACCTCTTTGCCCTTGGGCGGCGGTGGGTAGAAGCGGTTGTTGGACAAGTAGCCGGTGAAGACGCTCAGCTCGCTGGGGACGATCCACCAGGGCTCCCCGAGCTCCACCTGGCCCCGGGGGGGCAGGAAGGGCCGGAAGTGGCGGGCGGCAAACACCGCGCTTGGCAAGGCTGCAGTTGTCCAGTTGCGGAGGCCGGACAGGGCCAAGCGGGAGACCTGGGGCGGGGCAAAGCCAGAGCTCTGGGGTGCCCCGGAACCACGACGGGGGGGGGGGGGTCCCCGCTCCACACATGCTGGCGGTCTCCCTGGAGCCCTGAGCCAGCCCACAAGCGAAGGGAGGCGTGAGTCCCAGGGATGCTTTTGTCCTGGGGACGGCCAGAGGCCGGGCACTGTCCTGCCAGAGCTGAGGCTCCCCTCAGCTCCCTGGCCCCCAGCAGCACCCCCTTGGCCACCTCAGGCGCAGCCCAGACCAGAGCGATGGGGTCAGCTGGGACTGGTGCAGGGGGAGGCGCGGGAGGCGGAGGCTCTGTGCAGGGGCCCTGCCGTCCTCTTCCCTCCCTCGTCAAGCCCAGTCCCACGGTTCCAGGCCTCATGGACACATGGTCCTGCCTCCTGTCTCTTGCCAGCTGGCCTGAGTGCCACCGCCTGCCACCCCCTCCACCAGCCTTGCCTTCTCCCTGACCTTCTCTCCAAGTCTCTTCCTGGGGCTCATGTCCCACTGAAGAGACTTTGGGGAGAAGTCTGAGGAGAGAGGTGGACACCACCTTTTGGGGGAAATCTGTGGGGTAAGGAGCAGGATGCACCTGCCTAGAAGGGGAAGGAAGGTCTCCCCTGGAGAGTCCCCCGTACCATGCGGCCAGGCACCTGGCATACCCGGCGTCCCTCAGCTGTTTCCCTGTCAGGAAGGCCCCGTCACCATCAGGGGAGCTGAAGCGTGGGACAGGCCCATCTGTCCCCACCTCTGGGCCACCGAGGCAGGACCCAGGGCATGTCCTAAGCTGGCAGCTGCCCCTTCAGCGCCCCTCCCCGCCACAGGCAGGATGTTGGCGGGGGCAACAGAAGTGTCAGCCGGGAGGACAGCACGTTCTGGGCCCCTTCAGGGGTGCTCTGCCACCAGGGAGCTGCCAGGTGTCTGAGGGCATCAGGATCCCTCTCCCTTCCTCACCTTCACAGTGGTGGGGGGCCAGGCCCACCGGGAGGTCCTCAGAGCTACCCCCAAGAAGACTGAGCAGGTGGGGTGTCTCCAAGCTGGGCAGGCTGTGCCGCACCAGGGGGAGCCGCCTTACCCATGGGGTCCTGCCACCCCGCAGGGGAGCTGCCCACAAAGGGAGGCTGCACTCTATGGAGAGCTGCTCCTGACCCATCTTCCCTCCAAGTGCAGCTGTGCCCTGGCACCCCACCAGTCCTGCCTTGTCCTCACGGCTCTGGGGGGACTCATCTGTTCGGACAACTTCTACCACCAAGTCTCCCTGCCAGCCTTCCCTCCCCAGATGCTCCGTGGGAGACCAAACCTGTGTTTCCAACCTCACTTACTGGACTGTCCCCCTGGACAGCCCCAGGCACCTCGACTTCAGTGTGTCCAGACTGAGCTCATTCGCTCCCCACCAGACCCATTCCCTCCTCCAGTCCCCATGGGGCAAATGGCCCACCCTGTGCTTGCTCACCATCCAGAAGCCTGAGCTCCCCCTCCACTTCCCTCCCCTGCTTTCCATTAGTAGCCATGCCCTGTCTTCCTTCCTTTCCCAGCATCCTCTAGGCTGTCCTAGGAATCACCACTGCCTCCTCTGACTGCCTCCTCCTCCCCCCTAAGAACCAGTCTTCTCGCCCCCATTTCTCCCCAGGGTGTGGAGCATCCGAGCAGCTAACGAGGGAGCCCTCCTATTTCAAAATCTGCTTTGGTAATTTGCTGCTACAGAATGAAGGCCAAAGTCAGGCAACGAAGGCCCTTTGCAGTCTGGTGACTTCTCTTCCAGCCCCACTGACCGGGACGCCCCTGCCTGTGTCCCATGGGCTCTGGGTCCAGCCGCACCAGCTCTCTGTCTGTAGGCAACTGGCCCGCCACTTCCTGCCTTCAGACCTCTGTTCATGCTGCGGTGGCCTTTCACAGGAGACGGAAAGTGAGTAGGTGTGGGCTGGACTAAGCAGAAAAGTTGCTCCTGGCAGAGGGAACAGCATCCGAGAAGGCCCACAGCTGGAAGAAAGCCTGGACATCTGGAGGGGCTGGAACAGAGCAAGCTGAGGGGGGAGGGCAGGGAAGGCAGGAGGGTGTGGGGGTGCCTCGGGGCCAGGATGGGCTTGAGACCTTGGCCAGGAGGCCTCAGGTTGGGGCAGGGCCGCTCAGAGAGCTTTTGTCAGGCACCCTCCCCCCACCACGACCCCTGCTGGGGCTGAACCTCAGGTCTGGTTCATCAGAGATCAGCACAGCACCTGTCAGGTGCCCAGGGCCTGAGGAAGCACAGAGCTTATGCATCACAGGCCTTGCCCTCAAGAAACTCATAGCCTGGGGCGGGGGCGGGGTGGGGGAGAGAGGACTTGAGGAAAGTAATGACCCTACGGGAGGCTCCTGCCTCAATCCTGCCTCCAGGGCCTGCGCTGCCTCCTCTTCCACCTCTGCCTCCCCTGGCTCAGCCCCCTCCTCCTGCAGTCTCTACCAGATGGCTCTGCCTCCAGGAAGCCAGTCCAGATCTCTTCTGGGTTAGGGGCTCATGCTTATCCCTCCTGCACCAGACTGTGTCTCAAACAACAGGGTCAGCATCACACCCATTTCTGGACCCCCCGGGATCTGGCACACTGGGGACACAGAGGGCAGCTAATAAAGGCAGACAGGGAAGAGGCAAAGAGAAGCAGAGCCTATTCTCAAGAGGTGAGTGCGCGCAGATGGTCCTGTGTCTGCGGTCCCACCTGCGGGCAGCCTCCACCACCTCCCACTCACACTCACCCCCAGGAACCCGTCTTTGCTCTTGGTCATGGACTCCGGGATCAGAGGCTGGAATCGGGCTTCTATGGTGAGCGTCTCCTCACTGGGGTCAAGGGGCAGCTCCTCCTCTTCATAGCTGGCCGCAGGCGTTGACCCTGGGAGGCACAGTTGCTGGAGAGGGGTCCAGCCCTCTGGCTGCAGGCCCTCTCTTCTCTGCAGAAGTCCACCCTCCCGCCCCCACCTGCAATGGAAGGTGATTTAAGGGAGCCACGCTTAGAGCTGGAGTAATGGGTAACAATGACCAAAGTAACAACCAATAAGTATCACATTTTAGGTTCATAGTAGTCCCGAGAGGCAAACAATAACATCATTACCAAGACCATTTTACACATGAGAGAGTGGAGGCTCAGAGAGGTGAAATCACTTCCCGAAGATCACACAGCTAGGGAGTGAGGGGGGGCGGTCGGGATTCAAACCCAGGCTTGTTTTCCTCTAAACCCACAATCAACCATGACCCTCTTCTGAGGGCATTGTGATCTCAGAGACCCCGCTTCCTTAAAGGCTCAGGATCCAGATGATCTCGGTCCTGTGAGGGACACAGCCCTTCACCAGCTGTGCAATTTGGCCAGTGGCTTGTTACAAGGATTGGATGAGATAATCCACATGTTGTTAGCACCAGGTTTGGTAGAGAGTGAACCCATAATAAACGAGCTGTGTCACCTACTACCAGAGGATTCAGGGTTAGGAGGCCATGGAGCTAGGGCTCAAACCGAATTCTTCTGACTTCACCCCGGGCCAGGCTAGCTGGTTGTCCCAGTTCCCTACGTTCTATGAACTGAGTCCAAGATGAACTTGGTGCTGGGCCCACCAAGGGCAGCACCTGGGCAAGGCGGCTGCCTCTCCCAGTGGCTAGGGTCCCAGCACCAAAGAGAAGCTACTGCCTGGGGCGTGGAGAAGAGAAGGCACAGGCTGGGCCTCATCTGCTCTGCTCCAGGCCGAGGTCAGCTCCATTTCCTGGATGATTTGGGGTAAATCTGTCAGCCCATCTGGTTTTCCTACATGGGCAATCGAGGCCATGCTGCCCTGCATGTCCCTGTTCTGGGGGCCTCTTGAAGAGAAGAGAACCACCGAGAACAAATGAAAGCAAGGAACAGAATTGTCTTGGTGTCATTAAGCTCTGAGAGAGACAGCAATGCCATCAAGAACTCCACCTCAGGAGGGAGGAGACTCACTTCTCCCCAATTTTCTGGGTGGCCCTGTCTCCTCATCTGAATAAGGAGGGGATGACCTTGATTTCTCAGGCCTTTTCTGGCCCGAGGTATGCCCAGTCTGAGACCTTTCAAGTGTGGAGGGAGTCCTGATGAAGGTTTAGGGAGAAAAGAAGCCTCTTTCCAAAGGGGTGACTGGTGGGAGGGAGGAGACCCGGACACCTCTAAGGGGTAAGATAGTGGCAATGCTTGTCATGGCTGCTGTCCCCGGGTAGGTCAGTGGGACAAAAATGATGTTTGCCATCTTCTGGCAAACTGACTGACAGGCCACCTGGGAGCATTCAGAAAGATTCTTAAATAGGAATCATCAGAATCCTTCGAGATGCCTTTCTAAACCGCATACGCCCAGAATCCTCCTCAAACCTAGTGAGTCAGAATCCTAAGAGGCTAGAGTCAGGAAGCTGTCCTTTTAGTCAGCACGCACCAACAGCTCCTCATGCAAAGCCCTTTTCTGAAGAAATCACGGTTATTTCTGCATTTGTAAGCTGATGCTGTGAAACCTGCCAAAGAGCAATCTGGAAACCTCAGAGGAAGGGAACAGTTAGAATGTGCAAGCTTATTCTTCTGCCTTGCTTTTTCAAATATTTTACTCTTATTACAGATAATTATTAATACCCAAGTCCAGCATGTTACGGCCTTTTAGTTTTTTTCATAAAGTTTTATTTCCTGACTTCTAAGTAACTCATCACAGACAATTCATAAAACTTTTAAGATATAAAGAAAATTAAACACACTCATAACTGTGCCAACCAGACAAGCTGCTTCTGTTTCCTACATAGATTTGAAGTTTTGGGCTTTTTTATTTTATGTTTTCTTTTCCCAAAACTTGGTCGAGTTTTGTACTCCTAGCGGCCGAGGTGGTAAGGGAGGGAAAAAAAGATTTATGTGAAAAAAATTACTAGCGCCTCGAGCCCAGCAAGCTTGTCCAACATGTCGTTATGAGGGAACTCACTCTCTCCGTCCACAAAAGAGGACAAGGAGGTGGCTGGGTAGATGTTCTATGAAGTGTTTGCAGAATAAAAGGTTAAGGCCAAGCCACGTGAGGCTGACCTGTTTACCTGCCCATCTGCCTTCACTGCCAAACTCAATGCCACTGAGAGACACTGACCCACATCTGCTCCAGCAAATTTGCATTTTTCATCTGACCCTCCTCCTCTGGCAGGGACTGCGGTCACTGGACCAGCAAGTGGCCAACCTACCCAACCCCCACCCTGAGACACAGAAGGCCCATTGCTGGCCTCTGGGGCTCACTCACCTGCGAGCAGTTGGCATCTCCTCCTTGCCTTTCCCATCTATTGACCTACTTACACCCAGCTACTCAGATAACAAGATCCCAAGTTCGAGAGATGTCACAAGAAGTTGGAGAGAAATGGACACAGAGGTTGGGGTGTTGGTAAGACCGTGAGAGAAACATTTAATAATTCGTGAGAATATTTCTGCACCTCATCTTTAAAAAAAAAATCACTGATTATAACTAGATAAAAATGGGGATGCCTGGGTGGCTCAGTTGGTTGGGCAGCTGCCTTCGGCTCAGGTCGTGATCCCAGCATCCTGGGATCGAGTCCCGCATCGGGCTCCTTGCTTAGCGGGAGCCTGCTTCCCCATCTGCCTCTGCCTGCCACTCTGTCTGCCTGTGCTCACTCTGACAAATAAATAAATAAAATCTTTAAAAAAAAAAAAAAAACCTAGATAAAAATGGATTGGCTGGGACAGGCTAGAAATCTGACACGGAAGCAGAGTTTAATCATTGGTAATACTGGGAAGAGCTCCTAACTACTGAGCAGCTACTGTCTACTGGTCACTCTGCAGATTTTCTCTCTAATCTTCAAACCTGTGAACTGGTGCAGGACCTGGAGCCAGATGGCCCCGGTTCTAATCCCGGCTCTGCACCTCCCTGTGCCTCAGTCTCCCCAGCTGTGAATAGGGGAATTAGGACAGCAGCTATTTCCTAGGACACTGTGAAGATTAAAGAGAGAACTCACATGAAGAGCTTCAGATCACGTCTAGAAGCGGTCGGGGGTGTTAACTAGTATTTGCCCTTGAGAACGGGCTCAGGTGGCACCGGGGCAGCTCGCCTGAACCACCAGCTGGGGAGGGTCAGAGCAGAGAGGACCCCAGAGCTGCCAGGGTCCCTCATCTCCCTCTCCAGGTGGCCCTCCTGCTCAGAGCAGACACAATGGCCAAGAAGCTGAGGGCCATGACTCAGGTGCCCCCCTCCCCAGGCCCCAGCCCCTCCTGGTACCTGTCAGCTTCTCAGCAATGGGCTTGAACTCCTCGGGGCTGATGTACATATCTCTGTCTGTGTCCAAGGAGGAAAAGAGAAAGAGGCCTTCTGCCCCCAGGGCCTTCAGCGCAGACTCCTGCTTTGGAGGAAGGGCCTCCGTTGAACACCATTTAGATACCCCAGCTGGGGTCCCAAACAGACGGAGGCGGCAGTGCCCAGCACCCTCTTCCTCAGTTCTCCCAACACTTCCCAGTCCACCCATCCTAAGTCTCCTCTGCACCATCCCGGAGCCCCAGTCCCCTCCCGGTCCCTGCTGGGCCCTGCTTCACTCTGCTCCTTCATCCACTATCCACTAGGCCCAAGGCTATGCTAGTCTCCGTCCATCTGCCCCGTCCCCATGTCACATTCTTCCACCAGTGTCCTCCCCTGTCCCCCCAGCACTGCCGCCCCCCCCCCCGCCCCCCCCCCCCCCCCCCCACCACCAGACTCTCCCCGGTCCCAGCTTCACTCCCACTGTCCAAGCCACTGCTAGGACCGCCCCTCGGGTCTGTCTCAGGCCCTGCCTCACGCTGGGCCAGTGTTCTGGCCTTTCTGCACAGTCCTCCCAAGTCTGCTCGACCCGCCTTGTCCCTCCCTTTCATGCCACCCTCCTGGGCCCCCCCGGTCCCTACTTTCCATCCCGCCCCTTCCCCCAACCCGGCCTCCCGGTTCCCTCCCCCCTCCCTCCGAGCCCCCCCCCGCCCCCTCCGAGCCCCCCAACCCCTCCGGACCCCTTCCCCCGCCTCCTCCCAATCCCCCCTCCAACGCTGCCCGGACCCGACCCCCAGAGCCCAGGCCCCCGCGCGAGCCCCGCGCGAGCCCTTCCCACCCCGGGCCGGACCTGCCGCGCGGCCGCCTGGGCCTCGTTGTGGCGGGCGTAGGCTCGGGCGGCTGCGGCGGCGGCGGCGGCGGCGAGCAGGGCCCCGAGCAGCGCCAGGGCGCGGGCGCGGCGGGGTGCGGGCGGCGGCGCGGCGGGGTCGGGGCCGGGCCGGGGGCCGGGCGGCTCGCGTTCACCCGGCGGGGCCCGGCCCATGGCGGCGGCGGGGCGGCGGACTGGCGGCGGCTTCGGCGGCCGCGGCGGCGGGGCGGGGCGGCCTCCGGGCCGCGGGGCGGGCGCGGGCTGGAAGGCTTCCGGGGGCGCCCGGGGCGTCCGTGCGGGGGCGCCGGGGACTCCCTGCCACCCGCCCTCCAGCCCTTCCTGCAACTCGGCTCTCAGTATGAAAGCGGGCCTCAGCGTCCCGTCCAGCCCCGCGGAGGCCTGGGAGGCGGAGAGGCGGGAGGAGGGGGACCGGAGGTGGGGGGGGGGGGGTCCACCACCTTCGAAGCTTGCCGGGGAGGGGACTCAGGGCCACCAGGCTTCGTGTCCCCCTCTGTTGGCAGATGTGTGAGAGGCCTTGGGGGGGCACTCCACCCTCCACCCTTATCCCACCTGCTTTCTAAACCGTCTTCAGTCCTCCAGAAGAATAAAAACTTACAAAGAAAGTTCTACCCCTAGTCCATTCCCTTCAGGGTCCAGCTGGACGGCGACCACTGCACATTTGTGGGGGGCGGGGCGGCTACCTGTGCCAGGCCACACGCAGGGGCTGCGGCCCTGAAACCCCTCACCTGAGGGGCCAGTGTCCTCACCTGTTGCGGGGGGGGGGGGTGTCAAAAGAGGCCCTCCCTGTGGATAGCGGTGTGAAAGAAATCCCTGGGTTGATGGGGCTGGGCTGGCAGCCCCTTGGCACTGGCAAGGCGGGACTGTAACTTACCAGCTACCTCTCCTCTGCTGGTGGTGGCACCATGGCAGGAGAGATTTCTCCAGAGAACAACTCTTGGCGTGCCTGGAGGAGGACCTTGGGGATGCGGGTGGATGGAGTTTGAAGAAACATTTTAGGATCTGTCAGTGCGTTTGGTTCTTGTCTCCAGAAGCCTTTGTTCCCCTGGGGCCCTCTTCCATCATCCCAAGGTCTCCAGGAGCCAGGGGATGGCTCAGTCTTTCCCAGGAGAGGGCAGCAACGGTTAAGCCTCTCTCTAGACAAACCTGGCCCCAGGGGAGCAGCCGCACCATCCTTGGAGACCCCCGCCAACCCCAGTCCATGTGCACCTGCCAGGTCCCGGATGTTGGAGGGACCACTGTGTGCTGGACCTGGTGTTGGGAGCTTTATGCTCTTATTTGTTCTCAAGCAACCCGGTGAGGTGAGAACTGTTTGCCCACCCAGGTCTGAGTCCGTTACTCCTGCCCAGCTTCCTCTCAGGAGATGGCCCAGGGGAAGGATTGGGGGAGAGGACTTTCTTCTACCACCACTTTTGTCCTTCATGGATAACCAGCCATGACAGCACCTTGTGGGCAGGACCCCAGCTTCCCAGAGCCCACAGGGGACCTCACACATGGTAGGCGCTCCAATGTCTTTTGGATGGATGACTCCCAGGGACCGAGACTTGTGGGCTCTGGACCTAGCTTTTGCCCAGAGCTCTGCCCCAAAGCCTCAGGAGGACCCACGGAGGGCCTGACATCTGCTGTTGGCTTCTGAAGGCTTCCAACCATGCTACTTCCAACTCATTACCACTAATGTTTGGGGACACCCTGCATACGACAGGTGCTATTAGAAAACCAAATTCTGCTCTATCAGGAAGCAAAGCTAACAGAGCACAAAGCAGGTTAGGAGGGGAAGATTGATGAGCCAAGGCCCCTGGAAAATAAATGAGGGAAGTTTTCTTTGCCAGAACACTTTTATTTATTACACTTAGTTCTTATTAAAGACACAGATACCCCACTGATCTCCGTGGTCCAGGGCTGGGGAGATGGGTTGCTGGGATTGGGAGGGTGCCGGAGAAGGGTGGGTTTTCAAGACTTGACTTAGGTCAGTGAGCCTCCGGGAAAAGGATCCCTGTTGGGACCCAGCTCTGGGAAGACAGCTCTGGGCTTTGGCAATGGAGCCAGACTTGGTGTCCCACTGGTGGCATCCTTCCCAGGAGGCTTGACTCCAAACCAAGAACCTTGGGCAAGGCCAGGCCTTGAGAGATTGAGCCAGGAGGGTCGCTCCCATCAGTGGTGGCGCTGCAGGGGCCTTTTGGCACCTTGTCTCTGAGCCCTGAGTGGGCAAGGGGGAGTGCCCTTCCAGCTACGGAGGTGGGTCCTTCCCCTCCCTACTGTGTCCACAGCGGCCACTGGGGCAGACACCCCGGACGCTCCATCCACCTCCTGGAAGACAAGGCAGGGCCAGGGGCACTGCCTCGCACCCTCGCCTGTTCTCTCTCTCTCTCTCTCACTCACGCACACACACACACACACACACACACACACACACGTGCACACACACCCCTGCCTGCCCTCCAGTAGCATCTTCTCTTCCTCTTGCTGTTTCACTGGGGCAGACTTGCTGGGAAGAAGCTCTCCGGGGAGAAGAGCAAATTAGGGTTTTCTTTTTCTTTCTTTTATTTTTTTTTAAGATTTTATTTATTTATTTGACAGAGGTCACAAGTAGGCAGAGATCAGGCAGAGAGAGAGGAGCGGAAGCAGGCTCCCTGCTGACCTGAGCCGAAGGCAAAGGCTTTAACCCACTGAGCCACTCAGGTGCCCCACAAATTAGGGTTTTCGACTCCAGCTCTAGGAGGATAATGACCTAGGGTTCCAGGAGGAGGAAAGCCATCTGCTGCTGGGTTTTGTGCTTTTCCTCCAGCTCTAGGAACCTGGATAGGTAGAGAGGTTTTTTTCCCGGACCCCAACCCCTGACCTGTTGCTGCCCAACCACAGGACCAGCATTTGGGAGCAAAATGCCACTTGGGAAAGGGGAGGCTTTAGCTGCCTGGACCACGGGAGTCTCCCAGCAAGCTCAGGTCCTACTGTGTGCCCGGAACTAGTCTAGGGTCCTTGCACACAGTGTGAAGATAGACAAGGTACTTCCTCTTTTGGAGCTGAATATTCTAGCAGGAGGAGAGAGGTGATACACCTGCAAAGAAGATGATTTCAGATAATGGTGACTGTGAAGGGGTGAGACAGGGAGGGTCAGGCAGCTTCCCGAGGACATAGCATGTCCACAGCTGCTGGGATGGAAAGGAAAGAAGAGGCCAGAGCAGAAGGGAGGGCCTCCCAGGCCCAGGGGCCAGCACAGAGGTCCTGAAGAGGAAACAAACTCCGTGTGTTCAGGAAACGTGAGGAAGGCAGGGCAGGCTGTGTGGAGGAACCGGAAGGGTTGGCGGGAGAGCGGGGGCCGGGGCCCCAAGGACGTTGCAGGCCACACAACAAGCTGCTGGTGGATACGATGGAAACTATGGGAGGCTTTTAAACAGGGTAGGGATGTGTCCTTTGTTTTTATTTTTATTACTTTTTTTTTATTAAGCTTTTATTTTAATTCCAGTGTAGTTATCTGATGTGTCTTCAAACAGACCTTTCCAATAGCCAAGAAGGAGAGATACCCCCCCCCAGTCTCCACTGATGAGTGGATGAACAGAATGTGGCCAATCCACACGGTGGAGGTTTCGGGGCAATAAGGTGGAACGAGGCGCTGTGACCTACAACGACATGGACAAGCATCAGGGACATCACACTGGAACAAAGAAGCCACACACAGAGACCGCACACCTACTGTAGGATTCCATGAGGGTGGCAGGTCCAGTAAGGCCAGTCCGGACCCAGAAAGTAGATTCATGGTTGCCTGGCTCGGGAGTGGGGGTAGGCAGTGGCTGCTGATGGACACAAGGCTTCTTTCTGGGGTATAAATGTTTTAAAAAGGACATTATGGTGATGGCTGTACAAATCTGTGAGTACATTACAAAAACACAAATTGTACACTTTTAGTGGGTGAGCTTTATGACATAAACATTATGTCCCGATAAAGCTGAGGTTTTTTTTTGTTTTGTTTTTTGTTTTTAAGGCTTTCCTGGTTTCCGGGTAGAGAACAGACCAAGGGAAGCAGGGGTAGACAGAGGGAGTAGGGGAGGCTGGTTCAGTCTCAGCCCGAAGACATCGGGCCCTGGGTGGAGCAGGTCATGCAGCCCGTGTCAGGTACACAGTGGTGCCTTCCTTCCAGAGGTAGGAAAGCCTGCGAGGCCCAGGCTGCCATGTGGACATGACCCTGAGCTGCCGCAGTGTCGGGGGAGGGGCATGTGCAGGAGTCTGCAGCTGTGAGCGATGGGGACCATAAACTTGCGAGTCACCAGCCTATAAATGACACTAAAGCCACAGGAGTCAATGAGATCATTGAAGGAGAGAGAAGAGGCCCTTGGTCTGCGTGGCCTTAGCGGCTGGTACGTGGCCACAGATGTGGCCTTGCCTCCATGTGCTGAGTGGCTTCGGTTGGATTCATGGGCACAAGGCTGATGCCATGATTAGCCAGAAAAGAGATGAATTGTGGGAGTCACGACTGCCTTTGGCTAGGCTCTCGTCCTGTCCAGTCAGGGAGACCTACTTCCTGGAGTCAGGCAAGGCCCCCCAGGACTCTGCCCACGTGGACAGCTTTGTTCTCAGCCCCATGGGCACAGGGCTGGTCATCTGCTTGCTACTAGAATCACCTGGCCACCCGGCGGCTCTGACACACGGTCTGGGTTGAGGGAGTCCTAGCTGAGTTTTCCTGGGTGGGGCGGGGGACGTGGGGTGTTCTGGAGTGCTGAGCAGGGAATAACAAATCCAGAAGAATTTTTCCTCCTCATTAAAACACGCTTCCTCCCATCCTGTCGCTCCTTCAGGACTGGAGGCCAAGCTCTCAAATACAAAGACAGGCAAGTTTCATGCAAGCTACAAAGAATGAGTGGAACATTTGGGGGCCTTCAAATGGTTAGGTCAGGCCCAGGAAGACGGTGCTGGGTCAACAGCCTCGAACTCTGCTCCTCATGTCTACTCTGAACTATGGCTGGGGCCAAGGAGAGAACAGGGGTTGGGATGGTCCAGCTTCTGGTTTGCCCAGGATGGAGGGGATGCCGAGGCTGGGGGCTGCTCAGAGCTCTGGGCAAGCAGGGAGGAGCTGGGAAGGACTCGTCTCAGGGTCCCTCGAGGTGCTTACTCGTACGTCTCACCCGCAAAGGGATAGAAAAGGGCTTTATGATGACCAGACAAAAAAACATTAGAGCCCTGAGTATATAGGACGTAAGTTGTTACAAGTTGTCTCTTATAAATTTGAGACCGAAAACTCAGTGGAATGTCCATAATCTGAAGACTAAAAGGGAATTCAAATGCCATTTGCCTGAAATCAGTCCGCGGTGGGAGAGCTCGGCACAGGGTTCGCTCCCAGGGTGGTGGGTATTGGAAGACAGCAGGAGGGAGCTCTCCGGATGCTGGGAATGTTCTCTATCTTGATGCGGGGGAGGCTGCATGAATGTGTACACCGGTGAACATTCCCGGAGCTGTATACTTAAGTTCTGTGACTTTTGCACATGTGACTGTGTCTCCACTATACCTCAGTCAAAATGTTATTTTAAGGGGCGCCTGGGTGGTTCCGCTGGTTAAGCATCCCACTTGATCTCAGTTCAGGTCTTGAGCTCAGGGTTGTGAGTTCAAGCCCTGCGCTGGGTTCCATGTTGGGCGTGGAACCTATTTAAAAAATAAGAACTTCTTTTATTTTTATTTATTTTTTAAAGGTTTATTTATTCACTTGAGCGAGAGGGAACAGGGGGACAGAGCAGAGAGAGAGAGGTGGAGGGAGTCCCAAGCAGACTCCATGCTAAGTGTGAAAGCCAATTTGGGGCTCAGTCCCACCATGACCCTGAGATCATGACCTGAGCTGAAACCAAGAGTCAGAGGCTCAACCGACTGAGCCACCCAGGTGCTCCCCAAAAAAGTTCTTTTTTAAAAAAATTTCATTCAGGAGCACCTGGGTGGCTCAGTCGGTTGAGTGACCACTGGATTTTGGCTCAGGTCATAATCTCAGGGTCATGGATCGAGCCCTCATCGGGCTCCACTCAGCAAGGACAGCAAGGAGTCTGTTTCTCCCTCCCCGTCCCCATCGGCCCCACCCCCTACTTGCACTTGTGCGCACTCTCTCTTTTTCTCTCAAACGGATAAATAACTATAATCGTTAAAAAAAAGTTTCATTTAAAGGCTCAAGGAAAAAATGGGACTAATTTAAAAGACGAGAGCCATGGAAAAATAAAAAGCTACATGAAGGAAGACACAGTGATTGGGCTGGAGGGAGGAAGGGTGTCTGGGTGTCCTTAAGAGAAAGATCAAGGATGTGGAGACAAAGATGAAAGAGAGGGGAGGAGGCAGGTAGCTCCTGACCTCTGCAGAGAGGGGATTAGAAGTTTGGATCTGTTTGTTCTCCAACAAACTGTCCGTTCTGGGAGAGATCCGAGAGAGATTCCCCAGTGGAAGAGGTAGTAGGTCAGAGAGCGGGTGAGATGTCTTCCCTAGGGTGCAGCGACAGGTCCCACTGGGAGGGCCCTAAAGCCACGTGGGTGGTGGCAGTCGGGTGGCCCCCTTGGCTGGTGATCAGGGGGGCTTGCTACAGGAAAGGTGCCAAGGCCACATGGTAATTGTAGGTGGGGAGCCTCATGCTGGGAGAACATGTGAGGCTGGAAAGGTGACCCAGCACAGGGGGGGGGGGTACAACCAGGGGACACAGGTAGATCGAGGCCTGTGGGGGACCCTCCATGGAAGGCCATCTCCTGGTTGGAACTGCCCATGGGGGAGGAGTGAAGGTGGACAGAAAACTAAGTTTGAGACCCAGAACTCACTGGCATCATACCCGCCACAGATCCAGAAGATTCTGAAGAGAAAAGAGAAGGCCCCAGAGCCAGAAAACAGTCTTGGCTCCGCACAGGCTGGCCTGTGAGACGGGCCATCTGAGGAAGCAGCTTCAGTTATCAAAAGCGCAGCCGGACCTGCTTGACAGGAGTGAGGCCACAGAGGGGAGTGGAAGCTGCAGGAACAAAGGGCAAGGGAGAGGCTCCGGTCCCCCTCCGGATGGGAAGAGTCCAGAGCATCATGGAGACACAGGGCAGGAGGCCCTTGTTTCTCAGGTATTCCTGGGGCCGGGGGTGGGGTGGGGCGGGGAGCCAGTCTCAGAAGCTTCTGCTTCAGAACCCGAAACAGATGTAAGGGGAAGATGAATCCGAGGCCTCGCCCCTCAGAAGTCAGAGGAAACTTTCAAAAACGCGAAGTAGGTCATCTCATGGCCCTGCTTTAGCCTCTTCCTGGCTTCCTGCTGCTCAGATTAAAGTCAGACTCTGCCCTGGGCCTCGAGGCCCTGCAGGACAGAGGCGGGTCCACCCGAGCTGCTCCGACCCACGGGACAGCACCCTGCGTTCACCACTGCCCTCCCCGTACTTCCTACCTCTGAGCCTTTGCACTCGCTGTTCCCGCTGCCTGGAATGGTGTGTCACACATGTCTGCTCCCCATCACCACTGTCCCCCTGTCACTTTCATACGTCCCCTGCTGGTGACCTCCCAAGCACGGAGCTCCGCCGGCACGCCGGCCCCACCCTGCCCCTGGTCTGGAAGCCGCAAGGGGGCGGAGACCTTGTCTGTCTTGTGGAAGCTGCACCTGCAGCCCCTTGCCCACTGCCCAGCAGAGATGGTTAAAGGCCACCTGTGGAATTACAGAGCCTGGAGGGTTCTGAAACGGTGGCCTGGGCAAGGAGCCCCGTAACCTGTGAAGGTCTGGGGTTCAGCCTGAAAACTTGCATTTCTAACAAGCTCCTGTTGCTGCCGGTGCCTTGGACCCAGCTTCCATACTCTGAGAACCACGGCTCTAACAATGGCCCAGTGCTGGATCGTTCTGTGGGCCAAAGCAGAAACCCCTGCCTCAGGTGTCAGGGGAACTCCCAAGGGAATAGTGACCAGTGGTGAGCCCCTCCTGAGCGTCAGGGCAAGAGGGTCTGGGTGTCTCCCCGCAGGGAGACAGCCACACCCCTGATGACTGCAAGGTTGGCAGATAAATCCAAAGCCTTGGGAGAGGGAAGTTGAGGTGTGGGCGTGCATGTGTGTGCACGTGCCTGTCTCAAGGGAAGGGTAGAGAGAGGTCAGGGAAGGCTTCCTGGAGGAGGTGACATAGAGGGCAGCCTTGAGGAATGAAGGAGAGTTTAGTAGGCATACCTGGGGGTTGGGGGGACGCAGAGGACAGTCCAGGCAATAGGCACAGGGATGGAAATGGACGGAGGTGTGTGAGAACATGGGCAACTCTAGATTGGTATCCAAAAGGAGAATCTCTGGGCTATTTGCATGCTCTTCTGGGTTGGGTTTTACCATTCTCTGAAACACTGAAGGCTTCTGGGAGAGAGATCTCAGTTATCATTCTTTACATTCATACCAGGAAGAGCTCATAATTTTTGTCCAAATCAGGACACTTTTGAGAGCAGAGGGGGCTGTTGTTAATTACTGGGCTGGAACAGTATGTCTAAAAACTAAACCGTCATGAGCAAATGTCCGGAGGAGGATGAGGGCCACTCTGGATCTGGGGTCATTTATGTGGGGAGGGGAGAGGAGGAGTGTGGCTGGGGGACCACTGTGGGCATCTGCCCAGAGGTCAGGAATGGCTGTTTGACCTAAGCAGGTCTCTCTAGGCCTCAGTTTCCTGCTCTGTAAATCTCTGCCTGCCGTGCCTTCCTGCCAGAGCTGTAGGAAGGATTCATCAGGTACATCCTGAAGAGGAAAGATAAACAGGACCTCCCCCACCACCCCACCACCCCTTCCCCTGCAAGCAGAGAGCCTCTGCTAGACTCTGGGCAAGCTCCCAGCATCTTCCTTAAGCCCTCCCCCTCTGCCTGAGCAGCAGCACCCCTCCCCTTGTCTTCCTGACAGCCTCCCCCCAACCCCCACCAACCAGGCCAGCCCCTGGAAGCCCTTGGATCTTTACCCCAGTTTCCCAATTTCATAGATTCAGGGCTAATGGCAAAATGCTTGCTGAACGTGAAAAGCAGAAAATGTTCAGATTTATTGCTTTGAGATTTTGGGTTGTCTCCTGGGCCTGGTTGATGCAGTTTCCTCCAAGTTTCAGAGCATTTTGTTTAAAAAGAAGGATTTTTGACAGCAGCGTTTTCTAGTTTACAGAGAGCGTTCACATAATAGCAGTAACAATCATTATTATATGTACTGAGTTACTGCTGGGGAACTCAATTAACCCTCAAAATCTCCCTCCCTTTCCACAGCAACAGGCAGAGGCTCAGAGAGGTTAAGGGGCTTGCCCAAGGTCACACAGCCCAGGGAAAGGGCAGGTCCATGGTTTCAGTCAGTCCATGCTCACCCTCTCCTGTTCTGCCTTTCTGATTTGTCTGCAGATTTGCAGACAAACAGTGGGTGAGAACAAAACAAAACAAAACAAAAACCAGAGGCCGTTGTTGAAAACAGAGACTGGAATGAGTTTAACCAGGTACGTCCAAGGGACCCCTCACCTCCCCAAACAATATATTTTGTGCTAAGATTAGTTTTATAATGATGCAGGTGGTAGCGGGTCCAGTGGGACAGGGAGTCAGTGAGCAGAGGACTGGCTTTCTAGATCCTAGGACTGAACTGTCCAAAATGGCGCCCAGTGACCACCTATGGCTATTTAAACTTAATTAAAATGAAATAAAATTTTAAATTTAGTTCCTCAGTCGTACTTGCCACATTTTAAGTGTTCAATATCCACCTGGGGCCGCCCTATTAGACAGCACAGAGATAGAGTATTTCCATCACCACAGAAAGTTCTCCTAAGCCACCAGCAAGCCAGCTCCTGTCTCATCCAAACTATGCTGGAGGCCTCGGGGAGCCGCTGTTGGAGGTGATAGCTTCCTCTGCCACCAAGGCAGATGACATTCCAACACCTGAGCCCCTCCACTTGGGGGAGGTTACAACTCCATGGATGCAAATGATTTTTTTTAAAGATTTTATTTATTTATTTGACAGAGAGACAGAGAGAGAGCACAAGTAAGCTGAGCAGCAGGCAGAGTGGAGAGAGGGAGAAGCAGGCTCTCTGCTGAGAGCCCGATGTGGGGCTCGATCACAAGACCCTGGAATCATGACCTGAGCCGAAGGCAGCCGCTAAACCAACTGAGCCACCCAGGTGACCTGCAAATAATTTTTTTAAAGATTTATTTATTTATTTGAGAGGGAGAGCACGAGCAGGAGGGGCAGAGGGAGAGGATCTCAACCAGACTCCTTGCTGAGCCCAAACCTGACACCGGACTTGATCTCATGACTGTGAGATCAGGACCTGAGCTGAAAACCAGAGTCGGAAGCTTAACCCACTGCGCCACGCAGGGACCCCTCCATGGGAGCAGATGAGCAGAAACCAAAGGAGCAGGCATTAGCGGAGGCCTCGCTACTCAGTGTGGTCTGAGGCCCAGCAGCATCCGCATCTCCTGGGAGCTTGTTAGAAACTCAGGAGCCTGGGCTCCGTGCCTGACCTGCTGAATATGAATCTGCATTTTAACAAGAACCCCAGGTGATTCAGGTGCACGTTCAAGTTTGAGAAGCTCTGTCTTAAGAGACAGGAGAAGCAGGATCAAAATATTGTTCCAAATATAGGGAACCAAACATATTTTTAGATACTAAAAAATAGCATTAGCACCCCCATTAGCGTGTGATTGAGCTTTAGTCACAGAGGGCTGAGTGTCTGTGCGCCACATAATCAAGGAGCAGAGCCCCCGTGCGGGAGCTGGGAGGAGCTGGCCCTTCCCTGTCTCCAGCAAGTTGGCGAACCTTGAAGTCCCCTCCCCAAAGCAAAGGAGGCCGAGGTGAGATTCACATCGTGGGTCTCAAGGATGCTGCCTTTAAACCAGATTTTCTGCTTTTGCTTTTCTTCCCAATGCACTCAGATTTGAACTTTGCCGATTGCCAAGGACACAACGTGATGCACAAAACATCTTCACAAACACAGGGGATTAAAAGGAAGCATCTGGAGAAGGGTTCTGTCCAGCTTCTCAGGAGTGTAGCGCTCTGGCGCCTCAGTGCCGGGAGCCAGCTGCTAATCAAGCTTTCTGGGCAGGAACCAGCCTCCCGCCCCTCTGAAGAAAACAGGTGCAAAAGGTGGTTCCCTCCAACGAGACTCCAAAAGAGACTGGCAGCACGCTGACCCTTGGCGGGGGAAGAAGGGTCCGCCGCCAGCACTGGTTCCAGAACCGGGATTCCGATTCTGTGGCTCCTCCTTCCGTGAAGATGACTCATCCCTTCATTTCTCTCTCCGCTCAGCCTACCTTGGGCCTTACTTATTTTTATCCCTGGAATGGAGTTAAATTGCCAAAAGGATGGTATTTCTCCACCTGCAAGGGCCCTCCTGGAGGATGAATTTTTAAATATTCATTTTTACAACTTGCCCCCAGCGATAATGCAGAAGACAGAAGGCTGGTGACGGGGTGTGGGGGGGTAACGATACAGCAATATGGGCCCAGCGGGGGAGCCCGGGGCCTTGGGGGAACTGCCGAGGGGCTTTGCAATGGAGAGACATTCCAGGAGCGGATTCTGAGGTGCAGAACCAGAGGCGAGGGAAGAATGGTCAAGGATGCTTTCATAACTCTCTTTAAAATACTGAAAAGAATCAAAGCAGAACCTGCGAATAGTCCTGCTGTTTTGCCTTCACAAAAGGCAAAATGAAGTGCGTGGCTTCATTATCTTGGTAGCAAACTTCCTTTTCTGCTCCCGGGAACAGCCCGTGGGGCATTGCATGGGGTCCCAGTGGGTCCCTCATTCAGGATGCCTCACGGCTGCCAGCTGGGAGCACGTGACTCACGCTGGGCCAATGGGAAGCCCGCTTCTTTGAAGGGCGGCAGTAGGATCTGGAAATGTTTGAATTCACCTGTCCTGATGGGGGGGTACTGGGGAGACTGCCCCCTTGGTTCTTCCTGCTTGGATTCCTGGCCACGTCCTCTTCCTAGTCCTTCTTGTGGTCGGACTGTTCACTCTCCTGAGATCCCATGAGTCACCGCAAAGCATTTCAATATGTTCTTTTTTTTTCCCCTTCCTTCCTTCCTCCCTTCCTTCTCTCCCTCCCACCTCCCTCCCCCCCTTTTTTTTTGCGTAAGTTAGACAGTGTTGTTTTCTATTATTTGTAACTGAGAGCCCCAACTGTCACAAACCCAAATGCCCAGAAATAGGGGCTTAGATCCAGAATGCATGATACAGAACACGATGGAACATTCCACAGCCAGGAACAGTGATAAAGGTGTATTTGTTGACATGGAAAGGTCTTCACAAAATATAGTTGAGAGCAAAAGCAGATTACAGTAGAACAGTATGCACAGTAAGGTGCCATGTTGCAAAATATATTCTGTACATTCATAGAAAAAGATCTAGAAGAAAATATAACAGTATTCATTCTGGAGGGTAGAATGGTGGATGGTTTTCTTTCTGCTTAGCATAAAAATATTCCTCACCTTTCCCACAATGCTTGTACACTGGGTTTTTCTGTTTTGCTTTTGTTTTTTGTGTGTGTCTTTTTGTTTGTTTATTTGTTTTAATGGACACAGGCAGGTCTCCAGAGCCTGTCAAAAGTGAAGTGACTTCCTGCGTTCAGGCAGGGACTTACTCACCAAACACCAGGTTTCCTGCCATGGGGATGGCTCCCTCATAATTCTGACTGCTTAAGAAGATTCTGGAAGCATCTGTGTCTCTAGAACAAGGAAGAAGCCCTTCCCACGTGGCCAGGGCGCCAGTGGTTCCCACTTATTCTCACAGCAACCTTGGAATGTGGGAGGTTCCTCCCTCTGTTTGATGGAAGAATAGCCTGAGAGGTGAGGTGACCTATCCAGGGTCCCACTGTGTGGACGTAAAGCCAGGTCACTTGGCCTAGGGCTTCAATACCCCAGGGGCTACTCAAGTTTATAATGGCCAAAATGAAGCAGCTGAGCGTGGGGGAGGGTTCAGAATGCCCCTGTGTGGTCAGCTGTGGGACAACCTGCCTCAACTCCTTGTTCTGCACATGCCAGTGGGTTGGGGGAGCAGGTAATGTCACTGGGGAGAGTGGGTTTGTGGGATACTCCTCCCGCTGCTCGTTCTTATCTTCCAGGTCTCAGCTTGAAAGTCAACTGCTCTGAGAGGCTCTCCTTGCTGCCCTAAGATGATCCCTGGCCACAGGTGCCTTGGCCCCACATCTCCTCTGTAGCAGTTCACGTGACTCGCAGTCATGTTGCTTATCTGTCCGTCTACTTTATGGGCCATCTTCCCCCTGCCTGGCTGTACGCTCCCTGAGGCCAGGGTTTACAACTGTTTCACTCTTGGCTGTGTCCCTAGCAGCTAGCCCGGTATCTGGTCTCCTACGGGCACTCACCACGAGTCTCCTGAATGAGAACCGATGGACACACGACGGGGGTCCTGAGCACACTGTAGGGACTGGGCTCCCCCCTGCCTCTACCAGCTGATGACCTCAGGCAAGCTGCTGGCCCTCTCTGGGCCTCTTCCAAGCCTTAAGTATAAACATCCAACTCCATTTAAAGGATTGGCTTAAAACTTCCTGAATTTTTAAGACAAATTTAAGGGAAGGCAATAGAAGTTGGAGTCGTGACTAAATTGTATGTCAAATCAACTGCTGGTTGATTATTTTTCTGGGTGATAACATTGCTGTGGTTTTCCCAGGAGTCACTGGTGTGCAATGAACCCAGTTGTATTTCTTATTCAATAAACTCTTTTATTGTAAGTTTACAGGTTTTCCCATTACAATAATGAAAATAGCACTAGTGATTCATTAACACTGAGGCCCAAATAAAAAGGGAACGCCCCCTCAAATTATAAGGTAAATGCCACGTAGTTGAACGTATAGTAAATGTTCGGCAGAAGGCATTTAAGATCTAGAAAATGGGGTCAAGGTCTGTGTGCAAACACTTTAAGGTTTAGTTTCTCAAGATGCTGCTGCTTTGGAAAGCCCATGATTCTGAAACTGTATTTGTAATTTGTGATAAAACACAACTGCAGAGAAAAAGCAAAATCAAGCAAAACAAACAAACAAAAACCCTTCCCCAAATGAGAGGAAGTGAATCAAAGGCATGGGGACAATATGCAAACCTCCATTCACCGGGCCCTACAATGGCAAGTGAGTGGGTTTCATAGAAATTCTCCATAGAAAGGAAAGTCTGGGCCTGGGGGGACATCACTGCGTCTCCAAGTCCTGTCTCCTCACAGAGGAAAAGAAGTTTCTTGTCCGACACATCTGCCCTGGGTCTGCCAGGAATGGGGCCTATGTTCCCAATCCCTTTGAGAACAGTCCCAAATCCTGAAAAGGCAAGGCAGCCCTCCGGGGCCCCGGGTGCGGCAGGGAGACGGGTCAGAGTCGGCCCCCAGCCCTGCTGGAGCTGTCCGAGTGATTCACGGGGAGGGGGTGGGCCTCTGTGTTGAACACCCAGTCTTCCAGGGAGAGCATGTCATCTTCAGAGAACAGAAGATAGAGATACCTGTACCCCCGGGGTAGGGAGGGAAGCAAGACAAGCTGGTGAGGGCCCTGGGGAACAGGGGACCAATGGCAGCCAGTCTCAGAGGCTTCTGCAACACGGGCCTGTGGCTAAGGGTGCAGGGAGGTTTGAGATCCAGGGTCTACCTGCCGCACTGGTCCCAGGGAAGGTGCTGTGGATGCTGAGGAGAGCACTGAGATCTGGGGCAGTCAGACCTCGTTTAACTCTGGCTCTGCCCCTGGCCTTCCTCTGTTACGTTGTACCCATCTGCCTTCACTCAGGTACTTGCGCCCCCTGTAGGAGAGGCCGGCCAGGTCCCCTTATGGCTTAGATTCTTCTTTCTTTTCATGGTGGCCTGAGTACTGCACCAGTCCAAACTCTTGAGCTGCTCCCTGATGTGCCCCCCAGGAGACTCTAGACTAAAGCGGATGTTAGGACTCTAAAATGAATAGGGAGTTGTGACTCCAGAACTCCAGCTCCCTAAGCCAAGGGAATGGACTATTCCAATCCATTGCAAAGGGTAAAGCACAAGGTTTGGGAAACAGCAAGGAAACGGGGTGGCTGACTTCTACCCCCAGAAAGTGAGGGAACAGTGCAGGAGCAAAGCTGTAGAGGGAAGGTCAACAGCAGTGACCACTGTTGCTATCATTCCTCCCATTTTACAGAAGAGGACATGGTTTCAGAGATCCAAGGGACCCAAGGAGACAGGTTACAGAAACTAACTTAGCACACCGCTAGTACTTGGAGTTGGGGTGCTGTCTGGTCTCTCTCTGAGGGGAGAAACCCACCTGGCCTGAGGGGCATCCTGGGTACCCCAGGCCCCCTAGCCGTGGGCCCCCCTGTGATGGCAGAACTTGTTGGTGAAGGGAGGGACTGCTAACCCCAGGCCTTGCCCTCCTCCTCTCTCCATCCCTAAGAAAGTCCCAGTTTCCCTCTGGAAAGAACACCAGCCAAACCCCAACTCACTTTAGTGTCTCCGCTAGAAAGAAAGTCTGCTGCTTGTTGTCGTGGTTTGGGATACTGCTGTACACGTCTTGGATCCCGGAGAAACCAGCTTCCGTCCGACAGTATTTCTCCAAGGCCTGAAGGAAAGGGAGGCAGCTTTGGTGCAGGGAGAGAAGAGGCCCCCCGGCGCAAGATTCGTGCCTGCCCAGGTCGTGAACAGGCAGACCCCGGACCACTCTGCTGGGGACCCCTGGCATTTGTGGAAGCAGAAAGCCAAATTATTGTTTGAGGGCTCAGCTGCCCTGCCACCCAGGGCTGAGAGTTTAGTCCCAGCTGGCTGCCAGCTCGAGCTCTTCTGCTGGTCTGAACTCAGAGGACATTCTTTTGGCCCTGCAGGGAACCAGGCTGAGCCGACAGACTCACCCACAGCGGTGGACAGAGGAAGGCAGCGGAAGGCTGGGACTTGGGGACTAGACTTAGCACACCCCACGGATTCCCTGTGGAGATTCGGTCCCTCGTCCAGAGGTGGGAGGCCCCCGACTGTCTGCTCTTGTATATAAATGCCATTTTTACACACTGAGGGCCCAGGGGCACAGAACACTTACTTGGTTTTCACTGGTCAAGAAAGGGGCCTTCGGGGAAGCAGGGAGATTCTGAACCACATAGGTGAACCTTGGCCCTCCTCAAGTATAATGTCCTGGGTGTGGCTCTCCCCAGGACAGTCTATGCCTCTGAGAGCAGGGGGCCCTAGGGAAAGTTGGGAAGGGGCTGGACAGAGAAGATTTAGCATCCCTCAAGACCCATCTTTCTGGACTTTCCATACTTGCCTTTGACACCCGTTCCCTGCTGGGTGGTTGGGGACAAGCGAGCTAGTAGTGGGGAACAGAGCCCAGAGACAGGTGGGGGCCGCCCAGGGCACAGCTGGCTTTGGGCAGAGGAGGGAGGTGATCTGTCGGTCTGGTACCCTATTCCTGTTTGAGAGGAGAAATCTGAAACCATCTCAGGCTTCAGGGTCAGAGGGCAGTGACCACATGTGCTCTGTGTCCCTCTGGCTCCCGCCCTGCCTTTAGCCCTCTAAGTTTGCTGGCCCTGAAGCCTGGGCCCCAAAGGCTGTGGGCTCCCAGAACCCTCTCCATAATTTCCCGGCCCACTTTCGCCCAGCCGGGGACTCTTGGCTCTGCGACTACGCCTCGACCCTTTGCATTCGGAACCTGAGCCAGATGTCAACCTGGCGTGACCTTCCTCTCTGTGCCTGAGCTCGGGGGATTTTGGACCCTGCCTGAATTCCTGGGGCACCTGTCACGCAGTCAGCCCCCCATCCTCCCACCCAGCGCACTCACCAGCACCACCTCCCAGCCCCACTCTCTGTAGATGGGGTCGTGGGTCTGTCGCCACAGGTACATGTAGCTCTCCACCACCTCGGGCCGCAGGATGTAGTAGCTCTCGCTCAGCTGCGTGGCCACGGCCTCCCTGCCCGAGTTAAACCAGAAGGCCTCGGGCCCCAGTTTGGTATCTGTGGGGAGGACCAAGCAGAGGACCTGGGTCAGACCTCCCAGCTCCTGCTTTTCAGGACCCATCTGCCCCAGGAGCGCTCTCAGTGGCCTGGAAGCCCTGGCAGGTTGACTGGCCCAGGCCGAGCCCTTGCCTGCACTGCCGAGCCTGGCAATGCCCAGCTTCCCTCTTGGCCTAGGCAGGCCAAAGCAAGACCCTTGAGGCCTCGAACATTGTGTAGTTTTAGAATCTGAGAGTCCAAATGAACTATCCAGTAATCTGGGGAGAGAAAGGTTTGAGAGATGTTCCCCAACTTGTGTTTTGAGACATAAAGTCTGCAAGATGTTAACCAGCCAGGAAAGGATCTCAGGTTTAAGGACATTTGGGGAACAGAGGGTCAATGAAGTGAAACAGTCTCCTGTCTACGGGACTTAGCAGGTCCTTTAACCTGCTGATCTGCGGTGCTGCTTCTCCACAGAGAAAGACCCCTTTCTCAGGGAAATGCTTTTCCCACCTCCCAGAAGGAGCCTTCCAGAGCCGACAGGCTGGGACGATGCTGAGGTGAGACAGGGGAAGAACTGCCCAGAAGGCACATACTCAGACAGAGGCAGCTACATAAAGAGGGCTTAAAGAGGTCTGAGATGTTTTGTTTTGTTTTAAGATTATTTATTTATTTGAGAGAGAAAGCACGTATGAGAAAGAGAGGCAGAGGAAGCGGGGAGGGAGAGAGAGAGAGAGAAAGACAACGAGCAGAGCCGGGGGAGGGGCAGAGGGGGAAGCAGGCTCCCCTGAGCTGGGAGCCCAATAATGTGGGGCTGATCCCAGAACCAACCCACCGAGCCATGCAGGCAGCCCTCAGTTTTTTTGGGTTTTTTGGGTCACTGGTTTGTTTTTGGACAATTTGGTGCCTATTTGCTGGACGGCCATAATTATAACCACCACAGCCACCACTGATTTCAAGGGCTGTGCTGGGTGCTTTAGGTGCATTATTTTGATCCTTAACAAATGTTGTTTTTGTTTTCTTCTTCTTTTGTTTTTTTCTAAGGTAGATATTAGTGTCTCTTTTGCTCTCAGGCATATGGAAACTGAGGATCAGAGAGGCTAAGTAATTTGTCCAAGGTAACACAGCGAGCTGTGACTGAGCTGGAATGTGACACTGGATCTGTCTGATGCCCTTTCCCTGGACTGTGCTCTTGTTCTTTCCCTCCTGGGTCTGAGACTCTAGGCCCCGAGTTTAGGCGAGAGGGGTCAGCTTCTCCTCCCTTCAGCACCTGCACACCCTGAGTCGGTCAAGTGCCAGGCTCTGGTCCTAAGTGTGCCTTCCTTCTTCCCATCGGGTCAGGACCCCGAGAAGCCCCAGGTTGTTCTTAGACGACGAGAGCCTTGAAGGACATCCTACTCTTCCATGGAGGGCTTCACAGAAGGGCTGTGCCATTAGCCGGACCGTGGCCTCGTCGAGTTCTCGGATGCTTGCTGCTGCTCCTGGCCGCTAGCAAAGAGCCATTTCGCCCAAGCTGCAGACGGGGTCGGGGCACAAGCGCCCACTGTGGCTGTCTGTGGACGGGCAGGCTGGCCGGCACAGCAAGCTCTCTTACGTGGATGTCTTTTATGGTCTGGGTTGATTGTCCCAGACAAATTGTGAGCTTTTTATTATTCCTGAGATTTCCTTTTAGTTTACGGTTCTGGGTCTTTGAAGGGAACTGCAGACCCGTTCTCACAACGCAATTCACCCCCTTGTGAATTGCGGGCTTCGTGTAACCAGCTCCGGGAGCTCTACATTCCACTGGAGGGTCGCAGATGCCTTTCAAGGCCTTTCAAGCTAAAACACGCCTTCCATGCTGGGGCTAAAGGCGGCCGGAGATGTGCTTTCTATGGGACCCTCTATCTCATCCCGGGCAACCTGTGTTATTGCTCCCGTTGAACAGATGAGAAAATGGAAGCCACCGCGCTGGTGAGTGGCAGAGTGGCACCTGAGCCAGGTTTATGGGAAGTCTTAGGTCCTCTCCTCTAACCAAGACTGGGATTACACCCAGAGCAGTGGGCACCTCTTGGGGCCCCCGGGGGAGTGCTTTTTCTGAAGGGCACGGTCTACAGAGGCAGCACACAAGAAGAAGCTGGGCATCAGAAGACCTCAGATGACATCAGAAGCTACTTGCGCACTGTGTGACTTTGGCGAAGTCACTTCCCTGCTCTGGGATGACTCAGTTTCCCCATGTGTAAGACAAGGCTCATGTTCTCTAATGTGCCTTCTGACTCTAGCATTTGACAATTCTGCGATGAGTGTTAGGTGGGGAAGGTCAAGAGGCTCTCGAGCCTTCTGGTGATCTTGATTCAAAGAGGGTGATACACGGGGTGGTGCTAGAGGTGGTAAGACCCCCCAAAATGGAGGGATGCCGGGGAGGAAAGGCAGAGGGACACTCAGGGGTAAGGGCCCAGGGAGAAGGGATCTACTAGGCTCAGAAAGCCTGGAGGACCCTTCACTCTGTGCCCCTTACACCGGACCTCGGCCAAGTTCTCTCTGGGCCTCAGTTTATCTGTGTTGTGAGGTTCAGCAATGGTGCAGGTCAAATGCTGAACAACACTGGGCACAGGTGCTTGATACATCACCCCTATTTTCCTTTTCACTCAGGTTACAGTCTCAGTGCATCGACAGCACACCCCTTGTACAAATTCTCCATAATTTCCAAGGCAAGACTGCCCTAAGACCATGTGTTCTCTTCACTCACTGCCGCTCTACTGGTTTTTCTAGTTCTTCCTGGTGTCTAGCCTCAGTCTCTCCTCCGCCCCTTCCCCTTGCAGGGTTACCTGAGCGGGCGTACGATTCGTGGCACGTCTTGGTGATCTGGGCTGCAAGCTCTCGGTAGTGGGCCCTCTTTTCTTCCTTGGCATCCTCAGCGCCGAGGGCGATCATGCCCCCAGAGAAACAGGCCAGGTGCCCCATCTTGTGGTCCAGAATCCCCCCTCGCCACTCAGCAATGTAGGTCAGCCCCCCAGGAGAGACATTCACCAAGTAGGTCTCTATTGCCTGGGAGCAAGGTGGGAGTTGGACAAGGGGGAGGGGCATAGGAGGGGGGACAGAGAAGGGAGGGGGAGAGGACGGAAAAATGAACATTTTGCAGACAGCAGTGAACGCAGCTCTGCTGAGCCCTCCATCCCAGGCAAAGGAGGTCCTTGACCTTGGCTGGCGGCTGGCGGTGGTCCCTGATGGAGCCGTAGGAGGTTCTGCCACTTGCCTGGCTGAGGCCTGGTGCCTGCTGGGGTCTTGGACACAAGGCAGCTCCCCGGACTGAGTCTCTTATTTAGACTTTTAAACAAATATTTTATTTTTAAATAATTTCTACACCCAGTGTGGGGTTCAAACTCACAACCCTGAGATCAAGAGTTACATTCTCTACCAACTGAGCCAGCCAGGTGCCCCTCTTATTTAAGCTTTTATATCTTCTATGTATAAATATTTTTTTAAAAAATCTTTAAAAATTTTTATCCATCCTCCACGATGTCCTCTGTTAGGGAATCTTAACCTGGAGCCCAGCTGGCCTGTGGACAGGCTCCAGGGGGTCCAGAGGCCACTCAAATTGTATGTGACACTCTCATGTATGTGCATTTCCCTGGGAAGAGGGTCCCTATATTTTATTCGGTTTTCGAAAAGGACCCACGGAAAGTTAAGAGCTGCTCTCTACAGGCCCTTATCATACACCTTCTCATTTGATGCCCACGACAACCCTGGCACATGGCTGTCATGCCCTCTACAGACAAAAGGATCAAGTGGCTTATCCCAGGTCACCCAGCCATGCCAGGACAAGGGCGCCCAGATGCCCAAACTGGGCATTTTCTACTACCTGACGGCTGCTCCTTCTGGTAGCAAGGGGCTTTGAGGGCCCCCATCCCCAACTTCCACAGGAGGTGATACGGCTGGTAAAGACTCTAAGGAAGTTGGGGGATGCGGTGTCAGGCCAGGGTGCCCCCCATTCCCTGCTGTTAGTCCCTGGAAGCCTGGAGACAGAGGTGATGGCAGTGCCTGTGGCTCTGGGTCCGGGTCGGGCCGCTGGGGCCCTGGCCAGGTCTCTTCCTGCATTCCTGCCCCTTCCAATCTATTCTCCAGGGGATCTGCTCTCTGTAAATAACGGACTAGTTTAACCTGATGCCACAGACATGGCTCCCAGGAGCCGATTCCTCAGGTTCAAATCCTACTTCTGTCAGTTCCAAGCTGTGTGACATTGGCGGGTTCTGTGGGCCCTCTGGGCCTTGATTAACAAGTAAATGTATGAAAGGGGAACAGGACGTAAACCACCTCACATGGTTGTGAGGATCAAATGCGCTGTGCGTGCAGAGCTCAGCATACTTGCTCACACTGCGTCCTCAGCACCTGCTGGCTCGGACAGTTCCTCTCCAGTCCGTCCCCTGCCCCAGCCTCTTCGCAGTCACATCCCTCTCCTCCCACTGAGTTTTCAATGAGCCGAGGCTCAGGGCAGGGGATGAAGCCCCTGAAAACACGCAGCCTGGACCCTGACTCGGGGAGTTCACCTGTTAGGAGATTCCCAACAAAATCAAACACACAGGGGAATTACGATTTGTGGTCAGCATTTTGAAAGAAACATGCTCCGCCTCGACTCCACGGCCCCAGCTTGCCTTTGCGCATGCGCCACCCATCCAGGCCACTGCCGCGGTGCTCGCCTCCCATTCCCTTTCCACGCGGTGCTCTCCCCACCTTGTGCATCCCTCCATTCATGTTCTGTGGCAACCCTGTCTCTCTCCCAGGACTCTGCCGCCTGACGGCAGAAGCCACCACTACCCCCACTCTCCAGCCAGGAGCAGGCATACAGTAAGTCCTCAAGCAACATTCGCTCCTGGATCTGTTCCTTTCCCCCTCCTGCAAGGTCCCGCATGGTGGGCTGGCTCTAGGACCTTCACTGAGTAGCAGGTGGGGAAGCTCTGATGATGTGCGTGGCAGACCACCTGTGCCATGGGGGACGGAAGACTGAAGGGGCCTAGGGAGCCGCCCACTCTCGGGCTGTGTCTGCTCTTGGGCAGAGCATGGTCCGCACGGGTGGGGAGGAGGGGTGGCAGGCTAGTCCAGGGTGCAGAAATCTGGTCCAGCCACCCGTTGTGGATGCTTGGGGAAAACACAGACATCTCAGGGAGATGTCTCCCCTGGTGGCGCAGAGACTGTCCCTTCAAGACTGGATCTCATGGGTTACTTCCATTTGGGGTTCACCCCAAGCTAAGTAATCATGGCAAAGAGGAAATGACAGACCAGTCTCATTGTGAGGACACAACTGAGACAAGCAGATAGGTGTAAAGATGAAAAAAAAATTGAAAAAACAAAAAAACACACACCAAGGCTTTCTAAAACTCTAAGCAAAACACAAGACAGCACAGGCTGGCAACTGACCAGTTAGGCTTAAATCATCCAGGAGACCAGCCGAGCTGAGGGGGAAGAGAGACCTGGGCTTGGATGCCAGCTCTGCAATGTGAGGGTTGGGTGACTCTGCGCAAATGATTTCCCTTTTTTGAAGACTCCCTCTCCTAATCTGTAACAAGGGAATAATTCCTGGGATGGCTGTGAGATTATTCAAAGACTCTGCCTTCCTTTGCCTCCTGGAGGGGACCCCATCTGCCTCACTCCCAAGAGGGGTTTCAGGCAAGCCAGGCTCCTTTGTGGTTGGCAGGAGCACTGGATCTGGAGTCAGTCGGATCTGTGTTTGCACCCTGGCTTTGACACTGGCTGCCGTGGGACCTCAGTTTCTCATCTGTAAGATGGGGCTAACTAAATAAGACAAGGTAGTCAAGGCACCTGCCTGGAGGAGGCCACCGCGACAGATGCTCTCCCTGTTCTTGTTGCCCCTCCTCCTGTGACACTCAGGGGTGTGCCCTGTTGGCCTGTCTGAATCGTCCCCAACTCACCCCAGCTGGACAGTGGTCTCACCCCACCTCAGGGCAGCTTTCCAGGCTGTTTCCTGGGCCCAGGCCCAGACATTCTGATGTAGCCTTGTCAGGGTACAGCCTGAACAATGGGATTTTACAGCTTCCCCAGTGATTTTTAATGTGTGGACAAGGTTGAGAATTACTAGAATATTCTTCAAAGTCCCAAACTTGCCAGAGGCCCAGTCTTTACCCAGGGTCAGAGATACTCCAGGCTATTCACTGGGGATATCAAACAAGGGGAGCAAAGCCAAGGTTCTCTCCTCTTCAATCAAGTGCTTTCCATAAAACTCCCAGTTTGCTTGAATAATTCATGTCCATTTCTTCCCTTGAAGCCTCAACCACTGTGTGCCCTAGGGCAGGGAACCAGGCTGCTTGCTAACTTCATGTTTACCCTGCAAGGAATGGTGGAAAGCGCAGACAAGCCTTTGCCAGCAGCACACTCTGTGCAGGCTGAACACTGATCCCCTGACAGCAGACACTGGCTGTGGTCTGAGCTCAGCTGAAGCTTAAGCTGGGGCTGAGATGCAGACGGAGATGGGACTGGAGCCCTAGCAGCTGCTTCACAACCAAGGTCTTGGTGCTGGGGAGCTGGGTGGGGAAAACTCATCACCAAGCCTACAGTTTAAAAAGTACATGGCTGTGGAGGCTTGTTTCAATGGGTTTCCTTTAAGCACTACCATTCCTGGCCAGATTCATGCAGTCAGAGGATAGTTATAGCTCATTCATCCATCTATCCAACTGTTCATACCCATCCATCCACCATATCCACCCATGTATCCATCTTTCCACCTGCCTATCCACCTATCCATCCATCTATCCTCTACCAACCATCTGTCCTTCCACCCACATATCCACCCACCCATCCATCCATCCACCCATCAATCCTTCCACCCACGGATCCATCCATCCACCCATCTACCCTTCCACCTGCCCATCCATCCACCCACCCATCCATCCATCCAACCATCCACCCATCCATCCATCTATCCACCCATCCATTCTTCTACCTACCCATCCATCCACCCATCAATCCTTCCACCCACAGATCCATCCATCCATGCATCCCTTCAGCAATCATGTGTTCATTTGCTCACATGGTTATTGTACACTTCCTATGCACAGGTACTATTATAGGAGTGAGGCAGACACGGTGAGTGACTAGATGAGATCCTTGCTCCTAGAGAGCTCACATTCTACTTGGGGAAGACAGACAATGAACAAGTAAGCAAACATGCGCTCGGAGTAATTTTCGATGTTGATGAAGGTAAAGAAGAGCCTAAGTCTGGTGTATGTGATAGAGAGAGGCTGTGAAAAGCCAGTTTCCAGGGGCATTTGACTTGACCAATAAATGGGGCCCAGCCATTTGAATGCTATTCCAGGTAGAGAGGACAGGAGGTACAAAAGCTCCGAAGTGGGAATGAGTCTGGTGTGTCTGAGGAAGGCGGGGGACCAGAGCTGAGAGTAAAGGGGGAAAGAGTTCAGGGTGATTGGTAGGTCTAGATCATGTGGGCAAAGGTGAGGAATCTAGCTTCTTCCAAATGCAAAAGGGGAGCCAGTGAGGTAGGGACATGGATTTCTAGTTCTTCTGGCTGCTTTGTGGAGGGAGAATGGACTTCAAAGGGGAGGGGATCAAGAAGACTAGTTTAGGGGACATGACACCTCAGACCAAGGTGGTGGCAGAGTAGATCCAAGTTGCTCAACTTACTTTGTGGGGAAACTGAGGCCTGGAGCCTACCCAGTGCCTTTTCCTTAGTTGGGCTCCGAAGTACCTACCAATGGGTTAATGGGATTCCGTAACCCCCTTTCCAATAGCTCAGGCTAACCACCTTCCTCTTCTATCCTAATTCTCCCTCTCTTTGGAGAGACTCATCTCAGCCTACCACGCCTTGTTCAGTTCACACCCCGTAGACAGACCAGTGGTGGGGAGAGACAGTTGGGGGGATACTGGGAATGGCTTAGAAGATCGGGCTTTAGCTTCAGCTCTACCAGCTCTGTACTGTGTGGCTTTGAGCAAGTACCTTTCCCTCTCTGGGCCTTGTTTTCCATCCCCATAAAGAGAAGGAGCAGAATTGGACGATCTACTGGAGGAGGCCCTTCCCTGCTTACATAGGCTAATTACAGCCCCTCAGGCTCTGCAGGGAAATGGCTGAGGGTCTTGCTTTGGCAGCCTCATTTGGGGGCTCCCACGCTAGTGTCTGGCTGTGTTCTGGGTTCTAACACATTCATGGAAGCCCAGACACCATGATTTCTGAATCAGACTAACTACCACTCCCTGTAAGACCTCAGACCAATGGCTTTACCACCTCAAGTGTGGGTTTTGTGTCTGTAAAACAAGGATGCCAACGTGGCCCTAATTTCAAGGCATCTGAGTAGTCACAGCTGGGTGTGCAAAGCACATGGCCGGGAGGGAGAAGATCTTGTTCTTCTGGCCAGCTCTCCATGGGGGAGGGGTGGGTGAGGCCCTGACACTCAGGGGTCAGGGCCAGAGCTAGGGTGAATGGCCAGCTGCCCACGAAGGAGCAGGTGCCCATCTTACCTCCAAGGCTTCATAGTACATATCTTTAGCCTCCACATCTGTCTTGGCTGACATCAACCAGGATTTGATCAAATATTCATAAAAACTGTCCCCGAGGCCTCCAACCGAGACGTGGTCTGTGAGGAGAGAGAGGATGATGCGTTACCTCCAACTGCTGAGGCTGCTGGGCTGGCCTCTCGGAGGGAATGCACCCGGGCAGTGAGCACCCCCCACCCCGTCCCCCAGGGGCCACATGCGGGTGGGGCAGCCTCTGAGCCCTATGGGAGCAGGGGCAGACAGGAAGCCCTGGGGCGGGACTTGGGGAACCCAGGACCATCCTGAGCACTGCTATCTGGCACACGAGCGCACGGCTCACCCAGGTGTATAAATCATGTCCCTTTAGCAGGCCAAGGACGGCAGGGCCTCTGGTTATTAACTGTAAATGAGTTGCATTTCTTTAAAAAGATAATCTGGTGGCAGGGAGTTCAGAGATTTTTATTACCCAGTGACAAACATGGTAATTAATGCTGGGCAGGTTCATAAAAGGCCACGGAAAGGAGGGACGGGAGGCTTAATTGAGTCAGAATATGGAGCCACTTGGAGAAACCAAGCTTCTGCTGAGCAGACTAGGAGAAATGGAGTTTCCAAGGAGCAGAGGGTTGGGGAGAATTGGGTCTGAGGAGTCCATCTTTGCCCTGGGGGCTTCTGCCTGGAGTGGCCCCCATGGGGCAGGACTGAGTGACTCCGCCCAGCACTATCTCTGGAGAAGGATGGTCAACCAGGAGCACTTAACCAGAGAAGCGAGACAGGGACAGCACTTCACGCACATGCTTTAAAAATTAATAACAGGGAAACATAAAGGCATTTAATAGCTATAACAAAGAGCAAACTTCAGTTCCCTGTTAAGACGCACTTACGCAGAGAGACAGAGAGAGGAAAGAAAATGGGAGCAGAGTAAAGTGGGGTGGGGTCGCTGGCGAGGGTATTTCCAGCTCCTCTGGAGAAAGTGGGGGTAGGAAGAGAGAAAGGAGGGAAAGTCGGTGGGGGGAAGAGAGAAAGGAACAGAGAATCCATCAAAAGCTGTCATTTCTCCAGGGTCTACGTGGGCCTGGAGCCTTACTGTACTATCTGTAACAACCTCCCAAGAACCCGGCAAGGTGGGCATGGCCAACCCCTCTCCCGGAGGGGACAACTGTGGGCAGGCCTGCAGAGCTCCTCTAAGGCCACCAAGGTGGCAGAGCTCTCGCTTTCTGCTACTTTACAGCTAACCAGAGCACGAACGCCTGCTGTTTCTCTGCCTAGAGATAGAAAAGACAAGTGTGAGGAGAGCGGGACCCAAAGTCAGAGGGTAAAGACAGGTGGGGACCAGAAAAGTGGGCTGAGAGGAATACCCAGAGTAAACCAGCCCTTCCAGCTCCTTCCGGCCCCATAAATAAATCATGGCCCAGCAAGGGCTCAGGAACTGTAAATATTGGAACAGACCAGAGAAATCCTGAGCCTCGGGAAAGCGCAGGAGGGGGTCCGTGGGGGCTGGATCCTGATGTGTGAAGAGATACTCAGCAACACAGCACATCCCCGACCCCCCCATTGCTACACGGTGGACAGAGCACAGAGGAAGGGGCAGGAGCATGCTGGGCCTAGCACGCAGATGCCGCGTCCGCAGCTGGAGCAGGAGGTATGTGCCTGGCAGGGGTTAGGGAAGGCTGCAAGTCAAACCAGGCTGGCCTCTGCTGAGGGGACACCCCCCCCCCATGGCTCACAGACACAGAAGAGGCACACAGGCCGGCAGCGCTGGGGGGGGGCTGCCATTTCCACACTCCTTTGGGCCTGCCCCCCATCGCTGTTTTCTCTGCCACTCAGACACTCCTAGCCCCCTGCCTCCCCAGTCATCTCCCACCTGTGGTGACCCCTCTACCAGGAACACCCCTGCCGCCCCTTGCATGGCTAGCACCTTCTCACTGCTACACCCCAGCTCAGGCATCCCCTCTGCAGAGAGGCTTTTCTCGGTATTCTCATAAGCCTGCTCATCATCCTTCCCTAAGGGGGGGGGGGACCATGAGGAATGGGTGAGAGAAGGTGCACGCAAATCTGGCCCCACGGTGCTTCACGTGAGAAGCACTCCGTGACAGCCAATCCTTCCATTGCTGGGTGTGTGCCTTGCCCGCGGCGGCTCCCAGAGAGGTGGTGTCCGTGTCTGCTTATGTGTCTGCCTCCTCCGCCAGGCTGTGGGCTCTCTATGGGGAGGGGGCGAGTATGATTCGCATTTTACACCCGCTGACTGTATGGCACACCGTGGACACCCAGTGAGTCCCGAAGGAAAGAAAGGAAGGGAGGTTTGAGCTTGCTGGGAAGGGCCTTGAATGCCAAGCCAAAGAGTTGGGACTTCATCATGTGATTGCAGTGTGTCTAGGATGTGGCTGAGGGCTCCACCCGGCGGGTGTGTGCAGGAGAGGGGAGTCAAGCCCCCGGGAATTCTACGGGTGTCTGCAACAGGACACCCTCTTGGGGATATGTGAATGATTCTCATTTGGAGGTCCCACTGCTTTCTGGCTAGTGTGTGCCTGCGGTGTCCTACCCCAGCACCGTGTGGTACATAGAGAGCTCAGAGTGGGAACTGGAAGACACAGATCTGCCATTAGCTCAGGGCAAGCCATTTTCCTCTCTGGGCCTCCACCTTTTGATCAATAAAATGCAAGAGGAGCGTGAACTGGTGTCCATGAGCCTGAGCAGAGATGGGCCCTGCTGCTTGCTGACCATGTACGTCAATACTGTCATCACACTTGGCAGCGAGAGGTGGTCACCGTACAGCCTGGGAACTGGGTGGTAGGAAAGTACCAAGAACCCGGGAGAGGATGCCAGGCTGGGGCTGATGGGCAGCTCACACTGCTAACCCCACTGGGGAGAATGTGGACTTGCCACACCCTCCTGCTGAGGAAAGTGGGGATTCAGGCAGCGGACCAGGTAGACAAGCCCCTCCAGGGGTCACGCTGACTGGCAGGCAGCCTTCTGAGCTCTACGTGGCTCTTCGAGGATGGGTCTCGTCTGTGCCAGGTGCCAGCAGGAGCCTGGTGGACTTACCCTGGTCATGAGTCCTAGTGGCAGGAGGGTCTTGGCCTCCCCCATTACCCTGCAGCTCACTGTCCAGCAGGAGTGGGGGGCAGCAGGAGCAGGGGCATGGGACCAGGACACACCCTCAACTTCCCCTCCCCAAGCTGCAGGCTCCTGTGGTTGCAAATGGGCTAACCAAGGATTCAAGAAGAGGAGAGAAAGTAAACACACTGAACTTACGCAAGTTGGGAACGTTCTCGTCTGTTGGAAAAACACACAATTACCAAAAAATCCCAGTGAAACCACAGAGAACCTGAGATGAGCCTTGTTGCCGGAGCTGGGGGTCGGGGAGGAGGCAGGCAGGTGCCCGGAGGAGCAGAACTCTAGTTTTCCCTCTGCCCTTTAACAGGCCTCAGATTCATGTTTTATTAATATGAAACAATTTTCCATATGTGACCGACTTTGCTCAGCCCTGCGACCCCTGGTGCAGCCTGAAAAGAAAGTTCTGCTTCTCAGCAGGGTGGGGATGGGGAGGCTCCCTGGAATTTGCCAAGGTAGCTGCTCAAACAGGGAGGTCACGCCCCTCTCCCTCCCGATGGCTTCTGCTGCGTTGGCTTCTGCTGCGTTGTCCCGGAGCAGCTAAGGCTGGCAGTTGGGTAGTTTATCTCTTTACCCAGTCAGGCCTTGCAATTAAAAACAGTAACAGTTATTGAACTGTCTTCCCATGGCCATAATCTGTAATTCAAACCTTCATTTTCTCCCTGCACTTTTGGATTTGGCAGTGTGTTTTGGTTAAAAATACCTTGTATTTCTGTAAGTGGTTCTTGCAGGAGGCCATTTGGGGGTGAGATCATCACGGGGGAAAAGTCCTTGGGTCACATTTTCTGGGCCTCCTGGACCTGCAGTCACAGAGGCCCAGGGTTGCGAGAATAAGGCCTCCGCAATTTCTCCCCGGTGTCCCTGCAGGCTGGCCTGACCCCCAGGCCCTGCTTGCCTACTTTTACCCGTTACCTTTTGGCACAACACATATCATCTTTGGAAGATGAACTGAAATCTGTTTCCTGGAGCTTTTGACCATTACTCCCCCACCCCTCCATGGTGCACAAAAAAGCTATCTCGAGCTCTTCCCCCATTTGCAAGAGAGGAGACCAAGGCTTGCAGTGAGGAAGGGCATTTCCCGGAGCCAGGCAGTCATCAGTCTCCCGTGCTTTGCTCCGAGCCCTTGCTGATGTTGTAACAACTAGGGCTGGTGGCAGGGGAGAGGGAGAGGGCTCCTTGTATCAGCAGAAATGATGGAGGCGTGGGGGGGCGGTGGGCAGGGCCAAAGGAACCTGCCCCGCCACCAATTCGTGCTGTGACCTCCTGACAGGAGAAATCCCAGGGTCCTGGGAGACTTTTCCACACCCTCCAGCTTGCATGTCCCCACAAACCCCGTTCTGTTTCTGTGGGTGGAGCTGGGGGCTATCAGTGAGGTCCCCGGGCCCACGCCCACCTGGCTGAGGCACAAGCCACTGAACAGAGAACAGCAGGAATCCCAGGACCCACTCTGGCCCGCGTAAGATACAGCGGTAAATTCATGATTTTTCTATCACTATATAGTTAGGCTCTGGATTAAAGCTGGAGATGGGGCAACCGATCCAAGGGGCGGGGAGAGGGCACGTGGTCTTTCCTGGGGCCACCCTGGAGTAGAGAGATGGTGCTGTGTGGAATGGCCCCACTAGTCTGGGGGATGACCAAAGAGGCTTCAGCGGCACCCTAAGAGACAGAAGCCTGGAGGCAGCGAGTGTGCAGAGGGCAGGCCTCGTGACGGGGCAGCCACCACACCTGTCACACAGGATGACACAAAACACAACGGCAGTTAAGACCCCCACAGTGGCTGGCATCTGGGAGCATGGAGCAAAGGCCTCGCTGGCCTGGGACTCTGACAAATGTGTCCCTGCTCACTTGGCCGAGGTGCCTCGCACGGGATCCTGGTGGCAGTGACCGCAAGGCAGGCAGCGGCTTCCCCATACTCACGTTGCATCCAGTTCCCACTCACTGGGCTCAGGAAGTTGGGGTAGAGGCCGAAGGGCTTGTTGATCTTCCTGAGGACCTTTCGGATGTTCCTGACCTGCCAAGAAATGGACAAGAGACACACCCTCACTTTCTGGAAGGATCTGGCAGCGCTCAGCGGTGGCCGCTGAAGGAGGGAGCTTGTTCGGATCCAAAGAGGACACCACTCAGCCAAGGCAGAAGGGAGAGCTGCGGGACAACAGCAGGCCACAGCCTGGAGGCGGCAAGATGGCCACGCCCTGGGCCCACGTGTGAGGCACAGCAGGACACGGCCACAGGGGAGCCTGGCCACTGCCTTTGCACTGACCCCTCTGCCTGGGGCCCTGCTAGGCCTCCCACGCTCCCCTCACTTCACCCCTTCCTCACTGTGCATTGCTTTGGGGGATGGGCCTTTTCAGGTGGGGAGTGGGGATGGTTCCTATAAGCGATAGTAGCCCGTTTGTAAGAACTACGGGTAAAACTGCCTTTTAATAGGTCAGAAATGGTCAATACCAGCCATTTCATACGGTTCAACCGAGGAATAAATCATTGTGTCAGGCATGATAGGACCATTGCAGAGGAAAGGCCTGGGCTCCTTCACACCCCTGCCCTAACAACAGCTGTGAACATTTCTCAGTCCTTCTGACCCAGACCCATCACCTGCATCACCCTGGAACCTTCGAACAATCCATCTGGTATTATCTCTGTGGAACAAAGCCGCATCCCGGAGTTTCAGCGGCCTGCCCGTGGTCAGAGTTCGTAAGTGCCAGAGCCAGGACACGAGGCAGGGCTCGGCTGGCCACACGGAGTAGCCCCTGTGCTCGACACGGGTCAGGGCAGGGACCGTGCGGTAACACGCGGCAAAGGCTGCCCGGCTGGAGCAGGAAGAGGCTAGATTTGCAACCTCTGGGGCTACAAAGGGTGAGAAGAGGGAAGGCTTTATCCCTTGGGGTCTGCTCTCTGGCAGGACACATAATCCTTCTGGCACAGAATCCTCGAGAACAGCAAGGCCCTCGGGGACAGTACTGTACCATGCTTGTAGATTTATCTACAAGGCGAGGAGCAGGGAGAGCAGCCTTTCAGCTGTCAGACCTTTCTTTCCAGGGAACGGCGCTTTGCTTTACCACACGAGATTTCATATCCATTTATGTTAACGGAGTCCATTATAGGGGACAAGAATGTGCTTGTACCTGAGTTATTCTCGACTGTCCTGGTGGTGAGCAGTGAAGCAGGCTAAATTAGCTCCCCTGGAGGGTACGGGTGCTTCTAGAATTTGGGCCAATTTGTTGACGGCCAATAATTGCCTCTGTGGGAGGCATGATTGGGGGATGAAAATAGCCAGAGAATATAAATGTAGAGGGAGACAGAGAGACAGGCAGATGGACTCGAGGGGGAAAGCCTGAAGCCTGCTATACTAATCTGGTCTTCAAAGAACGTGGGCTTTGGAGTCAGAAAGTCCTGGGCTTGGATCCTTGTCACTTACCAGCTGGATGACCAGGACAAGTGACTGAACCTTTCTCAGTTTCCTCCTCTGTAAAATGCAGGTAACAAGAAGACCCACCTCAGGGTCTGGAGGGGTGGACAGAAACACTATAAAGGTACCCAACACATAGCAAGTGCTGGGGCGGTGGTGGCAAGTTTGTCCAGACTAACCAGGGACTAGAGTGAGCTCTCTGTCCTGCTCCAGCGTGAGCCATTCACAACCTTCCCAGTGGAGTCTGACTCAAGAGCAAAGGAAATAGGGAGGCTGGGGGAGGGAAGGCTTGGAGGTAGGAAAACGGATCAGCAAATAAGACCCATCAGGAAGTGGGATGGAACCTCTTTCACGAACTTGAAAGGCGGGGTGTCACAGGGTGCCAGGGTCCTCCCAGTACAGGCTCTGAAGGCAGGTCTGACGTGACAAGCTATTTAAGGGGGGGTTAGTGAACCCCAACACAGAGGAGGTGATCAAGGGGCTGAAAAGCACTTCTTGAGCTTCCTAAGAATGCTCAGGGAGAGTCCCATACCGAATAAGCAGTGCTCTTAAATCTGGCATCAAAAAGCACATGGGCACTTATTAAAAATGCAGATTCCCAGGCCTAGGTGACGCCCGGAGATGTGTTTCCTCTAGGCTTGCAGGGAGATGTTGGAGGCTGGCTGGTGGACACACGACTGGGAGCCACTGGGTAGAGGTGTGAACCTATGATCTCCCAGCTCCCTTGGCACCCCAATAGTCTAACCTTCAGAGAAGGGAAGGCTTTGGGAGGGGAGAGGCCTCCAAAGGGACATTCCCGGAGGCAGGACTTTAGCTCCTTAGGCAGGACTTAGGGAGGGACAGCTGCTGGTGGAGCCCAAGCGCCCTCTGAGGGTCTGTGTGAACCCTTCCCTTCCTGGGGTTTAGTGTTAGACCCGAGGAGAATTTCTAGACGACGGCGACTGCCATGGGCCGTCACGTGGAGGAACCCCTTCTTCTGGAGGGCTTCACAGATTGGCAGGAGCGGGCAGCTGTCAGGCGGGCTAACAGCCTGGAGGCTAGCTCTCAGCACCCCTTGTGCCCCGAGCCAGCCTGGTAACAAACAGGAAGGGCAGACGTGTGCCTCTGCCGTGGAGTGCAATCGCTTTGCCAGCCTGCTGACAACGTGAGTTAGGCAGGCATCTGGAAGGAGAAGGCGGCAGATCGCACATGAAAAAGTTAACTGTCTCTGGAAAGGGGCCTTCTGCACCCGGTGGCCAATTCCTGCCAACGGGAGCGGGTGCCTGGATTTCAGTTCATGCATTCTCTCCCGATTCCACATGTGCGTGGCTGCCACCGAGCTGACAGCCCCGGTGAGAACCTCGCTGGCAGCCTCATCTCCTCCCTGCCCCGGCAGAACCCTGATGACTCCCTGCACGCACCTTCCTGCCACCTGGCTTTGGGCATGCAAGCACAGGGTTCCTGCAGGCAGCAACAGTGGCGACCAAAGACCCCCCTTCTGGTTGGGAACCTGCTGAGTGGGGAGAAGAGGGAGGAGCCATTGGGGGTGGGGGAGCAGGGAGAACACTTGCCTTTTCTGCGAAGACCTGGTCGCCAGAGAGCTCAGTCAGGTGTAAGAACTCCAGGTGCAGAGACCCAAACTCAGCCAGGATGCTGCTGCTCCCGGCCATGGCCCAGCCCCAGCTTCTGTTGGAGCCACTGTGAAAAGACAGAAGCACCCCTGTCAGCCTGCTGCTGCTGGGGCTGGCTCCCCTGCTGAGAGTAATGTGGGGGGGGGGTACTGCTCAGTGGGGGGGCACCCGCTCACCAGGCCCTGTCCTGGGAGCTCCCGCCATCTGATCTCCGTTACTCCATCCTGAGAGTCAGTACCAGTAACAGCCCCAGTTGCTGATGAAGACATGGATGTCCGTGAAGCGACTTGCTGGAGGGGATCTGAACCTAGCTAGGCCTGTCTACCGGCACTATTCTTTGTTTCCTTTCATCAACCAGCCCCTGGGAGATGTGAGGGCTCTAGGATGGGGCCAGAGCTGCCTTGGTGGCCAAGATCGGGCACCCAAGTTACGCTAAATTTATAAGTGATATGGACAATGCTGTCAGGGACCATAAAGACCCTGCGGGACGCTTTCTGTCCTCTGGCTGAAGGCCATCTGGCCGCTACCGTCTGTGGCGCTGTAGGGGGTGTACACTGCCGTGGCTGGGGTCGGGACGGGGGCAGATGAAAAGCAGGGACCCCACCTTCTTCCCACCTCTGGGTATTTCCCTGAGTTGGGGGCGGGGGGGTAGGGATGGGCTGCACAGAGAGGGGAGACTTGGCTCGCAGATAAAAAATAAAACAGCTTCTGTGTACTGAGCCACTACAGATACCAGACACAGGGTCAAGCTGTTTGCATCTTGACGTCATTTAAAGCCCACATGGTAAAGCATCATTCATCCCAATACACGAAGAGGAAACTGAGGCTCAGAGGGGGAAGTAAGTTATCAGGAAGGTCGAAGCTGGTAGATGGTGGAGGCCAGATTCAGACTGGGCTCTGCGTATCCCTTAATGGTCTCCCACCCAGATGGCCCCGCATCCACCCAGAGGGAAGGGGAAGGTGTCCCCTTTCTGTCCCTCTTCCCCTCAGGCCAAGTGCGACTTCTCTCTCCAGCTATCTCAGTGGGAGCTGTGGGTACCCACAGAGGGTTTCCTGAATAATGGATGCTTCCTGCCCCCGAAGAGACATCCAAGGTCAAAACAGCCACTAATCAGCCAGCTGTCTTTTGTTCTCGGTTTCCCCTACATGAGCCTCTCCTTCCTCTCCCTCCCTCCCTAGTGGGCTCCCTGCAGGGGGGCCAGCCTGGCAGACACGCAGACCAGGGCTGGACAGTAGCGGGCAGTGGGTGGGCGCCTTCCCTCTCCTGCTTGTCTTCAAATGCCGGCTCCCGTGGCGCCCGGCCTGGGCGACTTCAGGCAGGTCAGCTGATTTCTCTCGCGCTCAGTTTCCTCATCTGTTAAATGACAGTACCCACACCTCACAGAGCTATTGGGAGGTATAAATTAGGCACGTAATTACTGTCATTGTTCACATTAGGTAATTACGCACATATAAATCACGTGTTTGTAGTTTATTAAAATTATTGTTTGAGTTACTGAGTTCCTGATGGGTGCCAGATATTGTAGTGTCTTATTTTATCTTCACATCTTCACAACTTCGGAGGTGAATACCACGATTCTTATTTTATAGGTGAGGATGCTCGGACTCAGAGAGGGGAAGACACTTCTCCAAGATCACACAGCAAGGAACAGAACTGGTAGAGCTGAATCCAAATCCTAAGTACTCTGTGCTCCAAATGCACCTGTTCTGGGCGGCCTGGGCTAATAGAGGCTCTGCCCCCTGCCTCCCTCCCAGTCTGGTAAGCCTTCAAGTGGGTCTGCAGCCTGTGTTCTCTCCCCACAGAAGGGGTCACTCCACAACACCCCTCCCCAGCATGGCAGAAGCTCCCATGGGTACGTGTATGTCTGTATGCGTGCTCCTGTGTATGGTACAGTTGTGAACGTCGGAGCGAGACAGACCTGGCTAATTCTGACCTCACTCCACGGCTGTGTGACCTTGGGTAAGCAACCTCACCTCTCCCTGCCTCAGTGTCTTTCCTGGTGAAATGGAGTCCTTGTGCTCACTGTGAGGTTGAAGAGCGAGAATCCAGATCACGTGTTCACATGGTGTGTGGTGCACAGTGAATGCTCCAGAAACACGAGCAATTACTAAGATGTGGCTATCTGTGTGGTGGGAGCGTGTCTACACAAATGCATGTTTGTGTGGGAGTGTGTGGTGGCAAGTGTGTGTGACACAGGCGAACCTGTGTATCTCAGCCTGCTGATTCGGGTGGGTGGCAGCCGAGTGCGTCTGTGTGTGTGAGTCTGTGTGTGTGACAGATTAATCCTTGGACTGGACACTGCCACTCTCTCAGATTCAATGGTCCCTGCAGGTCAAGGGTCACAGCTGTCCCTGCCTCTGCCTCTCAGATGGGAGGAACACTCAGGCTCACTTTGGGGCAGGGCCTTGTTACCCATCCCTCCTGCTGCGACCTGGGCCGGCCCTTCCTCCTGGAGGGCCCCGGGCTGGGTGGTGGTGTGCAGCCCAGCTCCCACCAGCAGGCTCCCTCTGTAAAGAGCAAACTCAGCACCCCGTGGGCTATAAACATCCCTGACATTCCCCCGGCTGGAACAGGGAGGCGTTTTTTTAGCAACAGACTCTCTTACCCAGAAAATGAAAGGGAGGCGTTGCCAGGAAATATGCATATACATACATATGTATACAGCACCCGCAGCAGGCAAATAGCCTAAAAATAAATGCATTTTCTTAATCAGAAATGTCAGGATCTGTGTCGCAGCCGGTCTGGGCTCTGAGGGACCGGGGTAAGGCAGGCAGCCAGCACAGGGCCACGCACAGACGCAGATGCGGGAAGGAGGGTTGAGCTGAGGTCCTCTCCCAGACTCCAGGCAGTGAGGACCGAGAAGCCAGCCCTGGGACAGAGAGCCACAAAGACAGCGCGTTTGCGTCTCCGCTCCCTGACAGCTGTGGCTGTGTTTCTCCAGGATTAGTGTTTGTGGGACAGGAATCTGAGCAGTAATCCAAACGTCCAGCTCTGAGAAGTCAATCCTAGCATGGAGAATGGGATTCGACTGGCTCCAAGGGCCTCCTGTGGCCTATGGTGAGACTTATGTGAGGTCGCACCCCAGGAATGCTCTCGGACCACAGGGATGGACCGAGTCCCCTCTCCTCTGTGAGGCCCCATGCGGGCCGACCTGAAGAGTGGGACCTGCCCAGGACCGCAAGGAAGCCGAGGCAGAGGCACTGAGGCGCTTGACCAGAGCCCAGGGCCTCTACTTCCCTACCAGGCCGCTGGGGGGCGCCGCTGGTGGATGGAGAGTCCAGAGGGAAGACATCACTTCAGGAGATGGAATGGGGAAGTCTGGTGAGATGGAAATACTGCAACCTTTACCCCAGACTTGGAGTTGCAGGAGAGCCTCCAGAATGGCCCCGGGGAGCTCCTGGGTGCCTTCTGCAACATCTCCCGGGGGGGCTGCTCCTGAGGCACAAGGGTGCCAGGCAGGCCCTAAGAGCAGAGCTTTCAATCTCGGACCAAACGGGCTTAAATCATATCCCCAGTTACCTAGTAGCAAGTTAGTCGGCCTCTCTGAGACTCTGTTTGAATAATGGGGGTACTATAAATATCTACCCTCAAAGGGTTGCTGTGAGGACTACTTGGGTGAGGCAATGTGCGGAAACTCTTAGCACAATGCCGGGCACGTGGACTTGCTCAGTAAGCGGCCAGTGCAGCCGCATGGCCGATCTCTTATCCTGCACACAGGCCCGAACACGGATATTTGCTGAAGGAAGGAGCAAAGACTTAGACATGGATCCTGCCCTCAGGAAGCTTCCAGGCCAGCAGGGAACATGAATAGGCACGTGCTGAGGCCATAAGGAGGCAGATAAATTGTCTGGAGGCCAGGAGAGGCTTCTGGTTTTCGTGGCCCAGATGGCAGGGCAGCTGGCCTTTGGCGGCCAGGGAAGCTGTGAGAGGAGGGGGACCAGTGGAAGAACAGAGTGAGGAAAGGCAAGACAATGGGGCACTGGGGGTCCCAGGAGCAAGACCCGTGCTCATAAAGATTCATCCATCAATAAGCTGGCTGGCCATTAGTTCTCTTGACTCTGACCCCACCCCTTCCCCTCTCTGGGTCTCAGTCACCACATCTGGACAATGGGTGGATATAAACACACTCTCATCCCTGTGAGAGGGAAGGACAGCCTCATGCGGGGCAGGTAAGCACCCCCAGGCATTGGGGCTGGACCCAGCCCCAGACCCAGCTCTATCCTTCTCTCATTGCACGGCCCAGGGTCCCTTCCACTCTGACATTCTGTGACTTAGTGGCTACCCAGAAAGTCTTTAGTTCACACATTGGATTAAGCAATAGGTCAGGAAGGAAAATCATGGAAGCAGCCAATAAGAATGAATGTTTTAAAACCAAGTCAGTAGAAAGAAGCATTACTGGTGGTTTCTTTGATTAGTGGAACCACGCATGAGTTTTCTCTGTGGTATAATCCATATTTTCTGCAATGAAAAATTACTATTTTTAATGAGAGGGTAATTCCAATAAGTATTATTAAAAATGGAGTTGGAAGTCCAGGTTTGTGCCCAGGAATGGCCGGCTACTGGCTTATGTGACCTGACTAGGGCATTTCTTCCTTGGAGTCCAAGCTTCTGGGTTCTGACACTGAGTTCCTGAGATCCAGCCCAGGGGTCCCTCTGCTCAGGGTCTCGAGACCCCCAAGCAGTTTGGGGTACCTCCTCGTGGCGGGAGCATGTGATGTGCCTATTGGCTCCTGACCCTAGCTGGGCACACCTGTAGGGCTGTGAGTCAAGGCAGTGTTAGGGGACAATCACAGACCAGCTGCCCCCTCCCCACCTAGGGAAGATCGGGCCTTATGAATCCTAAGCCCCAGGTTTGGTGACAAGCATCAGCCCTGGAGAGCCCTCAGCTAAGGCTAGTCTCTGCTGTACCGCTGACTCGCTATGATTCCCACGGCGGGTCCTGTCCTCTCCGTGCCTCAGTTTCCACATAGATGTACGCAAAGCCACAAGCAGGAAACCAGAAGATGGCCTACCTTTTGAAGTTCACAACACCTTTTGGGATACCCGTGGGGGTGTTGAAGGCCGGCAGAAGCTTCTCTCCCAGCTTGATGGCCTTCACTCGGAACACCTGTAAAGGAAGCAGCACGGGCACCGTGAATGGGTCTGGGTGGGCGCGCTCCTGCCGGCAGAGGGGCCCAGGAGCTGCGGGCTGGGGGGTGGGTGGGAGGCTTGGGTTCCAGTCCTTGCCTCACCGTGCCACTGCTGGGAGCTTCTCAGCAAAGTGCTGCCGCCCCGTGTGCAAAACCAGGGAAAGAGCCTTTCCCCCTTAACATCGTGAGTCTTCCCATCGTTCCCATTTTACAGACGGCAAGGAGCAGAGAAGGTGAACAGTTAAACTACTGACATGGGGGCTGTAAGGAGCCGTAAGGAGGCCCCAGGCCTCAGGGCCCTGCTGGAGGCTCTGACCCCCTCACACTGTTCTTCTAATTCAGAAGCACTTGTGACCTTCTGATGCCTCAGTTTTCCTCTTAGGCATCTATTCTAAGGAAACAAGTAATCAAGGATATTGTAAAGGTTGAATTTAAGGGCTATGTATTCCAGCATTGTTTATAATACAATCATGGAACTATGACGTGGAAAATATAAATATAAATAAATATAAATAAATAAATAAATAAAAACATAATCGTGGGAAAATGACGATATTCTAAACATCAAACAATATAGAAGTGGTTAAATTAGGACTTATCCATGCAACAGAAGACCAGGCAGCCACTGGAATAATATAGACTATTACTTCATAACAAAGAAAGGGTTTATAGCTTATGAAAAGAAAAGTATAATTTGAAATAGTGTAATTCAACTTTAGTAAAAATTACATGCACACGGATGCGTGAGGAAAGGCTGAGAGGGAAATACACCAAAATATTAACAACGCTAGCCTAGGGGTACAGGGTAGGCTCAGAGAGGAATTTTCTTCCTTTGGCTTCTCTCTCTTTCTGTGCTATTTTTAATAATAAAAGCAAGCCCACAGTAAATATTATTTATTTTTTATAACGTGAGATGTAAGTTCCTTAGCAACTGCTCCGGGTAGAACAACACGTTTCCTTTCGCTTCCGAGCTCGAGGCCGATCCAGTCTACTGACCTCCCGCGTGCGGCAAAACCAAGTCTTCTTGGGTCCCCAGGCCCCCCAGTATGGGCCCCTGAATGGCTCAGGCAGCTGCAGAGGGCCTGAGGTGGGGGGTCTGCAGGGCTAGCTGGGACGAGGCAGCAGGGCCTCTGAGGGCAGCTGTGCCTCTTGCCTGGGAGGGGAGAGATGGGAAGGGAAGAACTGCACCAGGGGCCTGGCAGGGATGGGCGGGAGAAGAGGATAGTGTCCCCCGCCAGAGAGTGGGTCCCAGGAGTGGGCACAGGGGCCACCCACATCAGAGTCCCGGCAGGAGTTTCTCTAGAACCCAGATTCCAAAGCCTTGGCCCAGAAGCCACCGGTTTAGCAACAACAAAGGGCTCTCATCTGAGGCTCCGGATAGTGTCACTGGGCCCCCGGGAAGCTGCGCAGTGCAGTACAGAGGAACTGACTTGCACCTGAGCCCACTCCGGGCAGCTGACCGGCTGCCGTCTGCCCCGAGGACTGCAAGTGGTGTCTTCTTAACGCTCTTAGGAATTTCCACGTCTCCACCTTTGGAAAGCCTGTCGCTGGCGGGCACTGCAGGGTCTCAACCCCACCAGGAAGGATGCTGAGTGAGTGTGCGTGGACCAGAGGGGTACCACCGGCAAAAGAAGAACATGAGTCTACTTATTCTCTTGGAAGTGAGTAGGTGTGGAACAGATTCTGAACCTGATTCCACTCCGTGTGTGTGTGGCAGGGGGGTGTTTCCCTATACCAGCAAGCAATTCGCCAGACACCAGCTGGGTGCCCTACAATTCAACTCAGTTCTGACACTATCTTCCTGGAGACAGCATCAGTTCCCACAGTTTGAGGACTGAGTCCGCACCCCTCCCTCCGCCCCTCCAGACACCAGTCCTAAGTCTAGCCTGTTACCTGTGCTTCTGCACACCGTCTCTAAGTCAGAGGTTCTCACCAACCCCTCTGTGGGTTTGATTAATTTGCTAGAGTGCTTCACAGAACTCAGGAAACATGTTTACTTACTGGTTTATTATAAAAGGATGTAGTCCAGGCACAGCCTGACGGAAGAGATGCTTAGTGCAAGGTCTGGGGAGAGGGTACAGAGCCTTCATGCTTTCTCCAGGACTGGAGCTTTCCCCAAATCTCCCAGTGCTCAGCCACCCTGGAAGCTCCATGGCCCAGTTCCTTTTTGGGGTTTTATGAAGGTTTCATGACATGGGCACAGCTAATTAGGCCACTGCCAGTTGGCTCCTGATTCAACCTCCTGGCTCTCTCCCGTCCCTTGGAAGTCAGGGCACGGGACTGAAAATAACTACCCTCTCACCTTCTGGTTCATTTTCCTGGCAGTGAGCCTCTATCCTCAGGTGGGGTCCAAGAGTCACCCAATTTACATAACAAAAGAGACAATGATTGCTCTCAGTGCTTAGGAAATTCCACGGGTTTTAGGAGCTCTGCCAGAAATGGGATGAAGACCAAAAACATATTACTTATTATAAATCACAAAGTATCACTATGCCAGGCATCTTCTCTACGTGACCTTCAGTCCCCAGTAGCCTTGTGGGCAGGGTGTTGACCACTCTGAGGATGACACAACCGAGACTCAGAGAAGCAATTTGCTCAAGGTTGTGGAGCTGGGAAGTGACGCGAGCTGCCTGCCTTTCCAACACGGAGAGATGCGGCTGCAGGCAGCCACGGTAAGCCACAGTCAGGGGCGTAGAGGTTCCAGAGCAGAGGTGAGAGAAACTAGCAAGAAGTATGTTCTGCAGAGTGAAAGTTCTCCGGGCTGGGAGTCAGAGCCCGGGATCAGATCTTCCCACTTGGCAGCTGTGTGACCTCAGGGACTCTGACCTTCCTGTGCAAAACGGAGCTGCTCACGTGCCCTAGATGCTTCCTGGTGTCCTTCTAGAACTCAAGTGGGAGAAGGTACATAAGGGAATGGGCTGCATGAACTGTAGAGAGCTGGGCAAACGTCACCTGGTGTGACTGTCACCAGGCTTGCCATTCTCAGGGGCGTGCAGTAGGGCTGGCCTACCCAGCAGGGGAGGTGACTCCCTTAGGCTCCCCCTGCTGCAAAGACACGCCTCAGCCCAGGAGGGATCTGGGGTTTCAGGCACCATTCCACAAATACTGGTGGGAAATCTGAAGAATGAAAAGGCTCAGCCACAGGCACCCACTGTGTGCGAGATGGAGGACAGAGAGGTGGTGTCAAGTGGGGACACCAGGCTGGACAGAGAGGTTGTGACAAGTGGGGACACCGGGCCGGGCTGCATGGGGGCTGTGACCCAGCCCTGTGGCAGAAAGGCCACGGGGTCAGGCACCAACTCACCTCGGCCCTCAGGGAACGCAACCTGAGCGAGTTCCTTCTAAGTCTCGGTTCCCACATCTGCAAGTAGGCAAAGACCCCCCCCCCCACCCCATGGGGTGCTTGGGGGCCAGTGAGACAGGACACATCGGGTATGGTCTCTGCCATGTGGAGGTGCTATGGACAGAGAGGGACCAGCAGGGCGTGGCTGGAGGACAGGGTTGTGCCCACAACCTCAGGAGCCTGCCTGCTCAGAACCCACAAGTGGGACTTTGTGGCCTAGTTCTAAATCACAGTCTCTCCTGTCCTCCTGTCCACACCCCAGCGTCCATTCTGCATCCCAGACAGTCAGACTGATGACCCTTCTAGTGACACGGGGGAACCGAAGTGGCCCCACAAAGTACTGCTTTTTATGTTCCCTTACCTGCCTCGACCCATGCAAGCACCTACACCCTCGCCTTATACCTGCTTCATCCTTGTAAGGATCAAGGAGCGAATGATTTCTTTGGACTCTTCCAGTGCAGGAGATACCATCCAAGGACTGTCTGGGCAAGAATGACCAGGCAAGGCTGCCTTGTGCATATCCTAGACACTGACACCAGACATCTCAATGTCAAGATCCCCTCGTGCCGAGGAATAAGTGACTTATGGAGGCACCTAGACCCCGTCCTTGCTCTGACCAGTTCCTAGATGCTGAGAGCACATGGACATCAGACCACAATCCTCAACAAAAACTGCAGATCCTAAGCAAAGAAGAGACTCATTCTCCTTTTCCTTTCCGAGTCTCCCAGATGCTCTGTCTGTACCCTCCCTCTCTCTCTGTGTCTTCAATAAACTCAGTTCTCACTTCCTCTTGGCTCACATTCCACTTCTATCCTTCATGAAGCCAAGGACCACCCCAGGGGACCACTCCTCCTCTGTCCTCAGACCCAGCCAGATTACATCACTAACCAAGGCCTCAAACAAGTTCTCAGAACCACAGATACTCTAAGAGGAGGGAGGGGGAGGGTCGAGCATCAGAACTGAGGGACTCCAGTTACCCTTCACAGATCATTGGCCCCCAGACTGACCCCTGTGAGCCCGGTCCCCACATTCTGTGGCCACCTCCCAGAGCCATGAGTAGCAGAGAGGCTGGGCAAGTACCTAGAAGAACACGGTGCCTTTCTCTGCTCCATGTCACTTTCCTGTTCTTGGGTTTTCAAATGAAATTCAGGCTTCGTTTGGCTCAAAGCCAAGGGCTCCCAACTACAATTACTTGGGGACGAATTGGTCCAAGTGGTAATCTCTGCTAAGGAGATGAGGCCCGAGGGAGAGGCCTGAAGCGGCTGGGGAGGGAGAGCAGGCACCTGATGCTTCTGAACCCCTGGCTGCAGAAATGACCTCAGCAGACAACAGCACTGGGGCTTAGTGGGGATTTTTCTGCGTCCCCCGGCCACAGGGAGTGGGGATGATGTTAATCTCGGGGTGGACAGAGCAGGGAGAAGTGCAGGGAAGGGAAAGGGCTCAAGCCCAGGCATCCAGCCCCAGACAGGGATTGTGCTGAGCAACGCGGCCCTCTGGGTAATGGGGAGCATAACAGTGGATGACCCAGGTCCTGGGGACTTGGCCAACCTCGTGTGCAGATACTTGGGCTGCGTTTTCATGGGAGGTGACGAGGGGAAGAAGAGCCTCCCATTTCTACAGAGTTCTGTGGTTTTCCTAAAATTCTCTTGCAGCCTGGACAATACGGGCTTTGGAGCTGGTCAGCTCGGGGTCAAACCTGTCTCATTTCGCAAGATTTCTGTGAGCCGATCCCCACGGTGGAGAAGGAAGCAAGGCCCAGGGGTGGGAGAGGACTTGCTCAAGATCACAGCAGGTATGGTATGGGGATAAGACCCAGGTTTTCTGACTCTGTGCCCAGGGCTCTGCCTTCCCACACTTCTCAGCCCTTCCGCTGGAAGCCAAGGCACCTTGCCTGGGGCCTGGGGCCTTGCACTCAGGGTATGTGACCAGCAGTGGCTGCCCATCTCCCGTTGCCACTGGAGACCTGAAGTGGTGTCTGGCTGGTGGCTGGCTCAGGAGGGGAGCAGAGGGGTGGCGGTGGGGACAAGAGGTGCCCACAGGTGGAAATCATGAAACAACAGTCTTGACTTCCTCCATCCTGAAAACCAACACCTGCAAAAACCAGTCCAGCAGCTCTACAAGCCCTGGCTGAGCCCACAGCCTGCTGGGTGCTGTGCGAGGAGCTGCGTGGATGGTGTCAAGAGACTAGTCATCGTCCTTAGAGAATTTACTACCAACTATGGGAGCCAGTGGGGTTCACCTGGGCAGCAGAACAGAAGCATCAGACAGAAGAGGCGGAAGGGCCAGCAGGTGGCCCCATGGAGGTTGGGTGGACCCAGGTGGCCCCGGGCAAATCCCCTTGAATCCCTGTTTCCTCACTGGGGAAATGAGGGAGTGAGATCAGATGTTCTCCGAAGTCTTCTCACACCTGAATGGTCGAGGGGCTTCAAAGGTCAACTTACCTCTTCTCCCGTCAGGTAGAAGGCGGAGAGGAGGCCTCCGATATACCGGATGTTCACCTCAAACAGGGATGCTTCTCCACTCTGCAAGGCAGTGGGAGAGAGAAGGGGAGAGCAGAAGGTGGGGGGGCACTTGTGAGATGCCGGCTGGGCTCCAGGGGAGAGCCAGGCTCTTGAGACAGGCCACTCTGGCCCCAGCCCCCAACCCCGCTGGTCTGGCCACCGTTGTGCTGGGCTCCGAGGCCTCACCTGACAGTCCAGACTGTGCTGGGCGGTGGTTTTCAGAGAAGTTGCGAGGGATCAGCACCCGCAGGGCAGGCCACTACAGCACGTGGACAGCATTACGAGTAAATGCTGGGTTTGGCTTCCTTCCCTAGCCCTCGCCCGAGGCCGCCAGAGCAAAGTTAGGCCTGGCGGCTCTCCAAGAGGCTCGAGAGGATGGTGGGAGCTGCTGGTTAACGCCTAGCCTGAGGGGAGGCAAGTTCTTTAACCCAGCCACCCCCTTCCTGAGGGACCGTCCTAGCTTAGCAGGAGGGGCCAGGGGAAGGTTCTCTGAGGAGGTTCTGGGGCAGACAGGGCCAAGCTGAGGCTGAGAGGCCAGAGTGCCAGGCAGATACCTGCTGGTAAGCAGACTTCTCAGCCTCTGGTCTGCAGCCCGAGGGCATGTCCACACTTGGCTTAATCCGCGTTTTCTTTCTTGGGTCTGGACTGCCAATCAGGGATGTTGGGGCATCATGCCAAGGACCAGCTCTAGGTTAAAATCCCACCTCATCCTCTTACTTGGCTTTGGGATGTCAGGCAAGAGATGTCACTTTTCTCCGCTCAGGGTTCTTCATCCCAAGGTGGGTTGCTCTGAGGGGTTTGGGAAGACGCCTACCTGATGCCTCGCGTGGCTTCCCAGAGGTGCCTGCTATGACCTCCCCTGCGCCCAGCGCTCCCCACATCACAGTCTTACTGCTGACCACACACAATGACCAGCCCTTCATGTGGGAGAGCTTTCCATTGAAAAAGAGCACCGCAAAGCCATTCTCTCTTTCAGCATTGCTCCCGTTTTCCAGATGAGAAAGCCAAGGCTCAGAGAAGGAATGTGACCCCAACTTGCCTTCTTCCGAGAACCCTCCCTAACCTGCACCAGCCTGCTGGAAATGTCCCCAGGCTCCCCGGACCTGCCAGCAGCTGGCACCCTAGGTAGCTGCCGGATGCCCATTCTCTCTCCCCCATCCACCAGGGGCCACGTGTGCCCAGGAAGATATCCCTTCCTTCTCCCGCCTCGGCCTTTCTCCCATTCAATATGGTAGGAAATGGGAGGATTCTAAGCTTCCTCACACAGACCACCAGAGGCATCACATGCCTCAAAATTATGGTAATAATGAGGAGGAGGAGGACACCACCCTACCTCCATGTCAGACTTGACAGTGTAATTAACCCTCCATGGTAGTTAACCTCACAACAAGCCTGTGAATTAGGCATTGTCATTGTCACGGTCATCCCGATGGCTCCCCATCCTCTCACCTACCTCTAGAGGGCAGCAGAGGATGGGGCGGGGCTCCAGGTTAGAGCCGCTCTGAGCAGATAAGCCACTTCTCCCCTCCAGAGTTACTTCCCCTGTTGCTGCTGTTCTGTGCAACAGATTCAGCCCTAGAAGGGATTTCCTGGGAACCTGGCACCCCAGGCAAGGGAGGGAGGGGTTGTTGGCTATCTTCTCTCCCAGAGGAGAACAGGCTGGTAGATACGCATGGGCTGGTCAGGGCTGGAGGGGTGCCCCACCTTGAGGCTGGTCTTAGGAGAGGACAAAGCAGACAGTGCACAGAGCCCCACTTCCAGCACTGCTCTGCTGGACAGCTTGGGGCCAGGGTCTTTGGGTCTCCGAAGTGATAGGATGGAGCTGGCCCCTGTCTTTCCAGGTGCCTTTTGGCTCTAACACCCCAAAGGTCTCTGACTCACCACATTTAGGTGGAAGTTCTCTTCTACCCAGGCCTTGGCCTCCTGGAACTCCTCCTGCAGCTCCATGAGGTAGAGGGTGTCAAGGGAGTCAATGACGGTTGCCCCATTGAGGCCTCCTGTAGGCACAGAGATCGAAGGCATGACTCAGGCTCGTTCTTATCCTTTTCATCCCCAGCCACACAAGCCCCCATTCCCTGGCCCCCTCTAAGTGCCTGGGCAGGCTCTAAGGCCAAGGCTGGCCCAGGCATGACCCAGGGAGACTCCACCAGTCTTCGAAGTGGGGGTCCAGGAGCAAGTGTGCCCCCTTCCGCCCACCCCAGGCTGCTTTCTGGGCAGTGGACAATGGGCAGTGGGCTGGGACACCAAGTTCACAGGCCGAACCGCTCCCCAGACCTTCATCTACGAGTATCTGTCCACAAGTCAACCATCAGTACCGGCCAGGCGCCTACCACTTTTCTGTGACATGGGGGAGACGGTGAACCGGCATTGGGTTTACACGATCTTAACAAACATTCCAGTCCTCTGACTTTTCAATGCCATTCTTTATTTTATTCTAAGACCAAAAAAAATAAAATAAAAAGATGTTCACAAATATTTATCCAGGGAGGTATTTACTGCAGTACTATATACAATGGGAAGAGTTGGGGAAAAGCTCCAAATACAACAATAGGGGATTAGTTATATAAATTGTGGCTCAAACATAAACTAGGACACGATGCAGCCATTCCTGCAGGTGAGGCAGACCCGTGTTTACTGGGGAAATATCCATGGGATCTGTTAAGTTAAAAAATGTAGGTTGCAGGAGCGCCTGGGTGGCTCAGTTGTTAAGCGGCTGCCTTTGGCTCAGGTCATGATCCTGGGGTCCTGGGATCAAGTCCCGCATCCAGGCTGCCTGCTTGGCAGGGGGCCTGCTTCTCCCTCTGACCTTCCCCCTGCTTGTGTTCCCTCTCTCACTGTGTCTCTCTCTGTCAAATAAATAAAATATATTTTTTAAATGTAGGTTGCAAAAAAAAAAAAAAAAAAGAAGAAAAGAAGCACAGTATAATTCCTTTGTTGTATGCTGAATGTGGTGAGCTCGCACAGAACTAAGTCTGGCAGCATGTGATTCAATGGTTACCTCCAAGTGCTGGGATTACAGGTGCTTTTTTATTTCTTCAGCTCATGGATTATTTTTACAACCAGAAATGTATTTCCATTTGAGAAAAAAAAGTTTGGGCAAAGAAACCAAACAAATGCACAAAGCAAAGATTCTGTGGCTCTAGGACAGGGAGTACAAAAAGCACAAGCTGTGAGACCTGGCCCCTGCCACTGGGCCTTAGACTCTTGTCCTGGGAGTAAAGGCTGAGATAATGGTGCAAAATATCATAGCTTTCCACACCACGGACTGGGCAGGAGAGTGAAAAGGAAGACCTCCCCATGTGGCACAACCAGAGCTTGACTGCAGAGTATTGTGAAGGAGGAAAGGAGGGAGAAGGAGAGGTGCCTGGGGCCATCCGGAGGGCTTCCTGGAAGAGGTAGCTGCTTCCCATCAACTCCTTAAAACTACAGTTAGGAGTAATTTCCTTTAGAGACCAGCATGCAGCTTAAGAGGTCTGACTGTTCTTCAGTGTCCTCCTTGAGGAGGCTCAAAAGCAGTGAGAACCACAGGCTCCATCTTTCCCCAGGGCGCTGAGCCCCTCTAGAGTCTGAAGCATGAGCCTGGGCTTTGCAAGCACACCTGCATTCAGGGTTAGCATCTAATCTCCTTAATTAGTGCTTCCCTAACTGCTTGCTTGTGTTGACTTTGCAGGCAGAGACTCCTGAAACTCAAACCACCACCTCTCTAGGCCAGGCAAGGTCTCATAAAGGGCATGGCCTGGAAAAGGATGGGAGGGAGATCAGGAGTCACTGGGAGAAGGATAAGCTTGGAGGTTTCAGAATCCACTTCCGGAAGCAGGGGTTTCCCAATCCAGAGTCAGGCATCCCAGGACGATTTCAGTATTGCGGTGGAAGTGAATTTCCAGAATGTCAACCGCTCCTACACTGAAGGATTGGTAGGAAAACACCCAAAGCCAAACAAAGTCGATCTCCCCTGGTCTGTGCTGGCTGCCTCCCCTGTGGGTGCCAAAGATCAAACACAGGAACACTTTACGGTGAGGTAGAGGTGTGAGGCCTGGGAACACTGACAAACCATGGATGCTGAGATGCACCCGGCCACGGAGTGCCCGCCTGGCGTCCATCCTCTTGGCTCTGAAGCTTATACCACAGGCCCTCACACCTGATTTTTTAGGGATTTTTGAAGGCCCCACTGCCCTGTCCCTAAATTTCACAGAGGACCCCCAGAGGGGGTTGGGACATGCCTAGGATTAGATCAAAGAAGAACCCAAGTTCTCTTGTTTCCCTGTGAAAACAGTCGGATCTGATTGCTAACCGGGCTCCAGCCCCCAAAGGGGCAGGAGGCCGCTGTGACCTGAGAAGGATTGAAGAGAAGCCCAAGGCCAGAGTATCTGATTTCCAAATCCTGCCCTGCGCTGCCTGGTGTTTTCACCCCACGGGCCGTCCTTCCATGGGCTGAGCCTGAGCCCGGAGGCCCAAGGGCCTAGGCTGGGGCAGAAAGGCAGCCAGGGCTCCCGGTGACCCATTCTTCTTCCCAAGTGCTCCGTGACCAACGGCTAAGAAGGCAGATCACTGAGGGATTTACTGGCAGGGTTCCACTCTACTCTCAGGTTCCTGCTTCTTCCCTCCAATGATCTCTCACCCCGGCCCACACCTACGTGTAGCTGGGCTGCGGGCCAGCGAGGCACTTATTGGAAAGCCTTTCATCCCAGGCCAGAGGTTACCCAGTGGCCAGGCTGGGCAAGAAAGAAGGCCCAGTCCTGAATTCAACTCTATCCGTACCTGCAGCCGGCCTGGGTCGGCTCCCCGGGGGGGGGGGGGGGGGGGGGGGGGAACACACACACCTGATTCAGTGAACAGGCACAGGGTTTCTATGCACAGAGCCAAAGGGGGACAAAAGTCAGGCAGCTGGCTTGGAAGCTCCACTAGGCTCGGCCCTGAGGCAGGTTCAGGTTGGCTCACTCTCCCACCTCCAGCTCTGAACCCCTGCGGTGCACAAAGGATTGCCCCAGCCCCTGGCCCCTGCCTGCCAGGCAGGAGGTGGGTTAAAAGAAAACAACCCTGGGTTCAAACCCCAGCTTGGGCCAGCAACACAACTGCTCTGACTGTCAAAGTTCTCATCTGTAAAGTGAGGGAAGACCACCAGGTTAGATACTGGGGAGCCACTGCAGGTTCCTGAGCTGGGACAAACGCAGCACGCAGGTGCCGGCCTTTCTGATACAGACACCTGTTCGTGCCTGGCACAGAATAAGCGCTCAGTCAATCAGTTCATTGTTCTTATTCCCGGTGTCCTGTAGCTTCTCTTGAAACACTGGCCCTTTCAGGAAGCTGTGGGTTCAAATTCTGGTTCCATCACGTACCAGCTGTGCGCCAAGGCAAGTCACCGTACCTTTCTGAGTCTCACGTTGCTCGTCTTCGAAAGGGGGACGACAGTGGGACCTACTTCCTAAGGCCGCAGGGAGGGCTAAATGGGGCAGTGGATGGAAAGGAGCTGGCGCCGGACTGGGTACGTGTGAGCTTATTCCCCCAACCGTGTGGCCCTCCTTCCCCCACAATGACCCTGAGCAGCCCCTCCACAAAGTCTTCGGGGGTCACCCAGGCCTTGCGGTGCTCTTGCATCGCTGGTGCCTCCTGGGGCCGTGTGGCATGAGTGCTGCTTGCAAAACCTTTGGCCCAGATGAAAGGAAAAATGTCACCTGGGTCCTACTTGCGCCTGCCTCGGAGGCCAGTAACACCCTGATCTGGGTCTGCACCTGGCCTCTCAAAAGGTCTTCCTACCTCCAGGACCTCTGCCTTTCCCCTCAAATTCACCCCGCACGCTGGTGCCTGACCTGCCTTCCTAAAACCACATCCAACTCCCTCCTCAGCTCAGCAGCTGCAATAGCTTCCGAGTACCTGTGCGATAAGGGAGGGAGGGCTGAAGCTTCTGGGTCTGACGCTACAGGGCCTGGCTGATCTCATCTCCCATCCAGCTGTGCCTCCTGGACTCGAGCCACACCCTCCGGCCTCCACACCTTTGCACGCACACTCTCCTTCGCCAAGGCAGCTGTTCTGTGCAGCTGGGCATACTCAAAGCCCCAAAGCCCATGTGTCCTCAAAGGCCCACCTCCCCCTGGCAGCGTTCCCTGATTCCACCCAGCTAACCCCCTCGTGCTGAGGGAGCTCCCTATCATGTGCACGCCACTCCTGCCTGCCAGCACTGTGGCCTTGCTCACCTTCTAACTAACCACGAGCTCCTTGAGCTCAAGGGTCCCCACTGCCTCTCTGCCCCTCTTTAGCACCTTGTCTCCAAGCAGCCCCAAAGGCCAGAACCCCCAGCTCAAGTGGGCCACTTTATAGCCCTGCCTTCTGTGACTCTTTGTAGACTGCTAGCAACCGCCTCCCCAACCCCACCTTCTCCTGGACAACCTAGAGCCCACCTGGTGCCCTCCTGCCCAGGAAGCCACCAAGATTGCCACCCCTCGGCCTACATGAGGTTCTGCCTCCCTGACCCTCCTCTCCTGAGAAATCTTCACCAGCCCTTCCAGGCCCTCACTGTGGGCCCCTATTCTGTGCACCCCATCTCCAGAACAAGGTCTGCCTCCCTGTCCTCACATCACAGAGAAATTGTCGATCTGTCCGTCCATAAGAGCAGGGCTCTGGTCTGCATCCGACGGGTCTCCAGGCTCCAGCAACAGCTCCTAGTGAAAGCGGGCAAGGAGTGGCGCCTGGGTGGCTCAGTCAGTTGAGTGTCTGCCTTTGGCTCAGGTCATCATCACAGGGTCCCGGGATCAAGCCCCGCATTGGGCTCCCTGCTCGTTGGGAAGCCTGCTTTTCCCTCTCCCTCTCCCACTGCTTGTGTTCCCTTTTCCGCTGTGTGTGTCTCTCTCTCTCTGTCAAATAAATAAAATCTTTAAAAAGAAAAAAAGAAAGTAGGCAGAGGAAAGGCTGGGAGCAGGCTGTTCCGTCCCTGACAGGTACACGTACTCTCCCCAGTGCTGCGCCTGCTCTGAGCTGACCTTGGCCTTCAAGACAACACTCTTCCTCTTGCCTTTCCTTCTAACCCTGTGACTGGGCCTGCCCAGTCCTCTCTGTGGGTCCCTCCTCTTCTCCAAACCTCCTACGGACGGGCTCCGTATGGTTGGGCCTTTTCTCTTCTCTGCCCGCCCTCATTCCTTTAGGATTCAGTACCACCTGGCACGCTGGGGACTCCCGGATGTCCACTCCCAGCCAGGACCTGGCCTCAAGCCCCAGCTTCCCCTAACCAGTAGTCCCCACTCCTATCACCACTGGGAGGTCACAGACAGCTCACATGTAACCCGCTCCTCCACATCTGTTCCTCGACCACAGTGGTCAACGCCAAGCTCCTCCTTCCAGGAGCTGTGCCCCAGCCCTTGACTCTGCTCCGCATTCCTCTTCCCCTCCGTCCCATCCCATGGCGAATCCTGGTGGCTCTCTTCACAAGATTTCCAGACTCCATGCACTTCTCACCTCCCCTGTGCTCCCACCTTGGTCCAGCCACCTTCTTCTCTCTTGGATTTATTCCAAGAGCTTCCTAGCTGGCCCCTGGGCTTCTCCCCTTTCTCCCCCCACCCCCCACACCTCCATCTATCTGTCCTCAACATGGCAGCCAGAAGGACCCGTTGAAAATGCCAGTCCCAGCATGCTGCTCCCCTTCTCAAAATCCTCCCATGGCTCCCATCAGACTCGGAGGCCCTGTGATCTGGCTCTGGCTTCCTCTTGGCCTCATCTCCCTCTCCCTCTTCCACTTCTCTTGCTCTGCCCTTGCTGCCTGCTGCTCCTGGAGCCCTCCGAGCCTGCTCTGTGTCAGGTCTTGGCAGTTCCCGTCACTCTGCCACAACAGCACCCCCGTCGCTTCCCCCTCACCTCCTCATTCTCCTCAGCACCTTCATCCCAGGGACGTTGCACGTGGATCTGTGTTCTTGTTACTGTCTTCTCCTAAGAGAGCACAGGCCTCTGGAGGGGAGAGCCCTGTTTTGTTCACTGCTGTCCTCCACTGCCTAGAACACTTCCCAGCATTTGCAAGTAAAGGGCCCCTCACCCTGGGTGGGGAGGGTCCGGAGCGGGCTGTGGCTCAGTCCCATTTCTCAGCTCCTGGCTACAGTCTGGCACCCAGGAGTGTTAAAGGTAAACGTGTTGGTTTGAACAGACCAAGCCCACCATGCAGGCATCTGTGGGGACCACGCCCAGGACAGGCGAACTGCCTATTCCCGGGGCTGGTACCAGCAGTCAGGGGAGGCCCTGCCACCAGGCTGAGGCCAGGTCAGCCAGGGTGGCTAAGTGGGTGTGTAACATCGTCCTGTGGGAAGCTGTTCGTCACATGTGGCTCTGTTTCCATGAGGGACTGGCTCCCCCTCCCCCGCTCCTGTCACCTCCTACCCCTGGGGCTGCCTGGGCAGGAGCCCTGCCCTGCTAGACTGAGGTTTGTACCCCCTCTCCCGACTCTGCCATGTTAATGGCGGTGAGGTTTTTATGGGACGCTACACTAGCAAAGAGAAACGGGTCAGGCTGGGCAACATAAACTGCAGGAAGAACATTCAGAAGGAAAAAAAAAAATCACCCAGAGCACAGCCTATTACTGGAGCATCCCCAGAGCCATACTCTAACGGCTGTGTTTAATTTGATGACATAATCCTCAGAGACTTTTCTTAATCTGTAAAGAAACAACACAACTGTTTCTTTCTCGGCTTCCAAAGAAACCAGTGTGGCTTTGGGGCAGGTCTTATTTCCCAAAAACGGCTGCCACAGTGCACCCCACCCCAGGAGAGGGACTCTGCCCACCGCTCCTCTCCGTGAACCTGGGTGGGCCTTTGTGACTACCGGTTTATTTATTGATAAAGGGCAGGAGCATACACCAGAATATGCCAGAATAAACCAGAAGGGATGATGCGCTAGTTTCTAGACCCAGACCTTAAGCAAAGGGCAGTTTTCACTTTCTGTCTCTCGGAACGCTGGCACTCGGAACCAGCCACCATATGGGGAGGAAGCACAAGGTAGCCCATAAGGAGAGAATACAGGGAGAGGCTACGTGTATGTTTTCTGACCACAGCCCCTCCTGAGCTCCCTGCTGACAGCCAGCATCAGTTCCACACATGTGAATTAAAAAGCTTCCAGATGGCTCCAGCCATCAGGTTCCCCTTCAGGCCTTTCCAGCTGAGGGTTGTAAAGCGATAAGCTGTCCCTCTTGTGCCCTTTCTGAATTCCCGACCCACCGAATCTCTGAGCATAATAAAATAATTGTTTAAAGCCACTAAGTTTCGGAGTGATTTGTTATGCAGGAGAAGCAACTGGAATGTTCTGTCATGTGGGTTTCTGGGATGATTAAAGCGATATCCCCACTACCCCCAAAGGGCACTGTGTAAAACCACACCGTCTTGTATGGCAAGGTCTTCCGGCTGCACGAAATCCTTTCAGGGATCAGGACTTCTGCCCTCTGTCAGGTCTGGGGCGGGGTTTTTTCCCTCCAGTAATAATATTTTTCTTGACTCTTCCCATGATGGCTATTTTCTGATCACATCAAGTTGCATCCAGAGGATGTGTGTTTCCAGGCAAAGGTTTCCTGGAGCCTCTGGAAGGACTAAAGAGATATTTTTAGGAACTATTCCTGGCACTTGACAGAATGTTCTTACTAGAGGTGAATCGATAGAAGATGGTCAGATCTGATGATGTTCCTGCCCTTTATCAAGGCCTCAATCACATTCAAAGTCCCCGGGGCACCGTGGGCAGGTGCCTGCGGTCCAGGCTTTGGCAGCCTCTGCCTCCACTCCGCTGCTCTCTGTGCGGTGATGCTCTGTAGCTCCCCCAAAATGCCCTGGGGGGCTGCTGACATGGATCCCTAGACCTGGGATACCTTCCTTTTCCGAGTTGGCTTGGGGAACACCTACTCTTTGTCCTGGCCTGGGCTCGAGCATTGAGCCTTCACTCAAGAATTCCTGAGCCAGCCAGCAGACCCTCCTGGGGACGACTCCCTCCTGGGCCAGGCTGCCCCGCTCCACTGCAGGCGTCTTGGTCACAACACCATCCCCACCACACCACATGCGCCTGTGAACCCCAGGGCTGGTGGCTGGATCCGACTCTTCCCAGCGGCCCAGCATCCACCCCCGGGCCAGGCACAGGGAAGGTGAGAACGGAGGGCTGCTGAATGAACGAACGGCTCGTGGAAATGAGGACGGTGCTTTCTTGGAGCTCCCCAGACACTTGACAAGGCCTCTTGGCCTTGAAGAAAACACTCTGCGCAGCAGCGGCCAGCTATCCAAGGGAAACAGTCACCAGGACGAAATGCCGCAGACGGCACGGCTGGTGGAACTAATGGCTTCCTCCAGCCTTCCCAGACAGATGCCACGCTTTGCTGCCACAGCCAGCCGGGGAATGTTTGCTGTGGCCGGCAGCCGAATGAGGGTCAGGGCGCCCAGTGACCAGACACGGATCACTGAAGTGGTCTGCCGGACAGGGCCCCTCACGGGGAAACAGGGCCTGTTTTAAACATGTTACTGTTGTATTTGGTTGTTTTTCAGTCAGACCTGAGGGTGTCTGACTGGGAAATGTGCATTTTTAAAACGCCCTCTCGAAGAAGCTGGGGTTCAAATTCGGAACTTCTTTGTATCTCAGAACAGCTCTGAGAGAAGAAAAGGCAGATGGAGTCTGGGACGCCGCAGTGGTTTCTCCAAAGTCACACAGCGGCTTAGCAGCGCAGGGCAGAGCTGTAAGCAGACATCAACTTCCAGACCATGCGATCCCATCGGCTTGGTTCTAATCCTAGTTTAGTCCCTTCCCAGCTGTGGGATGTTGGGCAACCGGCTTGACTTCAGAAAAATGGGGTAATAAGTTCTTCTTTTTAGGAAGGTGTGGCCGATTCCAACAAAGGTATACAAAGAGCACTGAGCAGGCATTCAACACCAGAGAACAGGCTATACCCAGCACACCCCACCTTAGGTGCTCGATGCAGGGGTCTCTTATCATAAGGCTCGGTTCCTGCAGAGCAAGCCACGGTGGGGCCGGCAAAGCTAGGACTCCTAGCAGATCCTTGGCCTCCCTGGCCCCGCAGGAAAGAATAGCACAGCTTTCATGCCAGGCAGGCAGGAGGCACGAGCCCGCAGGAGGGCAGGATGGGGCTGGGCAGGCACTGTGGCATTCTCAACATACTTCTTGCCTCCTTGGGGGGAAAGAAAGGCCAGAGTCTTCTGCTGCTCACCCCAAATCATATTAAAGTCCAGCTGCAGCCTGGGCAGCTCCTGAGTCCCTCCATATACTGGCTTCTACCTGGCTTTTACCTGCAAGTTAGGGGATCGCTCAGTACCCTCCCTCTACCTCCAGGGGAGAAGCAGACACCTCCGGCCCATCAACCTTGGTTGTGTCCATGTAATCTGCTCTGGCTTCATGGTGGGTGGGGAATTAACTGTGCCCTTGATTTCAGGCTTGATTGCGAGCCTTGCCCATGGGATTCGTGGACATGACTTGAATGGAAGTTTGAACGAAGCCTGCCTGGTTGGGCTTGTCCTCCTGCTCTCCCACCCTTCACTGTGAGAAGAACGAATCTCAAACAGCCACTGGTCCAAGACAGGGGGAGCGGACTGAACCCAGCTGAACACAGCCTAGATAAACTCCAGCCTACCACACAATTAAGAAAGAAATGCTCATTGTTGTCTGTCACTTGTGCAATAATTTGTTCCACAGCATTATTTTGGAAGAGGCTGGCTGATACAATACCCTTTCAGCCTTGGTTCTTTCAAGTCTTTTATGTTCTCCACACTCCAACCTGACTACTGATTCTCTGGTCCCCTCTTTTGAGGCTTCCAGCCCATTACTCAAGCTATTACCTCTGCTTGGAATGCCCTCCTCTCACCCAAAATGTCTCTACATATCTCCCAATCCAATGGCTAATCACAGTCCTAGAGAAAACGCTGCTGCTTCCATGAAGACATCCCAGATTCCCCCACCTGAACCTGAGGTCTACCTCCTCTGAACTCTTTTCATGAAAGAATTTCTTTCCACTTTCTGTATGATAATCTGTGTCATCCATGTCCTTTTCTCAAGTCCATCCCGGCAAGTGAGTGTCTTCGGGGCTGAATGGAAGTCTGGTTAATCTAGGCTCGAACAGGCCGTGCAGAGGCAAGGCATCTCCGGGATTTGCTGAGTGAAGAACTGGCTGCCATCCTCCCACCACCTCGTTCCCAGGTGAGGAAGCCTCCCTGACAGCCAGCGCCCCTTGCCAGAGGCTGTTCCTGCGCCATGCGCAGTGCGAGGTACTGGGGGACAGAGACCAACCCCATGAGACCCCAAGGTCCTAACCAAGGGCTGGCACTCCGTAAAGGTTTGCTTGTCGAATGTGGCGTTCTCCTCCACGCCCACCACCAACCCCATCCTTGGCAGAGGTTAACAGAAGTAACCATAGCGAGCCTGTCTGAGTGCTGGCTTCGCGCTCTAGGTCTCACACACAGCTTTTTTAAACCTTGTGACAACTCTGTTATTGTCCCTCCTTTACAGATGAACACTGAGGCTACAAGGAATTAAGTCACTTGCTCAAGATTTATATTTCACCCCAAGACACTTCTCTGAGTGCTCAGGACGTGCCCGGTGCTGAAGCATGATGGGGAGTGGACAGTCCCGGTCCCCGCCCTCAACGAGCTGCAGGTCTGGTGGGGGAAGAATGACACCAACCAGGTGTCGCACAGATGACATCTGGGTACAAAGTAATGTACGTGATAAAGGAAGAGAGAGAAGGACCAGAGGCCGGGGGAGGGGCGGCATCTGAACTGAGGCCTGAAGGAAGCACAGGACAAAAGGTGGGTGGGGACAAGCCAGGTGGAATGCACAGCCCAGAGATCAGCCGGATGGACGTGTGGGCAGTCTTGACACGTTTGTGGAGCAGAGCAGAGGTCGCTCACTGTGAGGAAAAAGGCCCGTGGTGGAAGCATGGGGGTGGGGCCAGGCCACACAGCCCTGGGGACTCAGGGAGAGGCCTGGACGGCTTCGGGCCTAACCCTCTGGCTGCTGGGCAGAGAGTGGGTGGGAAGGGGACCCAGAGGGGACCCATGTGGCATAATTCAGGGAGCTATCCCTCTTGGTTGGCGAGCGCCCACTAGTCATTCATGGGTGGGCAGGAGAGTAGCAGGGAGCACACAGGCCCGTGCTCTGAGACTGTCTGAGAGCCGCTGGTGGTGCCCCCTCCAGCGGCGAGGCAGCTGTTCACCAGTCCAGGAACAAGAAGAATTCACCCCGAGTGCAGGGCAACGTCAGCTGGTTGCCTTACTTCAGCCCCAGCAGGGGAGCCTCTAGATGTCCTCCCAGGCCCACAGGCGCGGGGTCACAACAGCCTCTTGGATATATGTCGTGGCCACACACAGCTATGTGTTGATTGTGGCGAACACAGCCTGCGGACCAGAGCCAAGAGACACAGATGCAAGGCTCTGATAACAAGATGAGTGATGATTTTTGGAAAGGAGAAAAGAAAGGAAATCAAAGAGGCCCTATTCACCCCAAGAAACAGACACATGGCAGAGGCTGTGCTGGGAGAGCCTGGTACAAAGCTACGGCCCAGGATAGCATCCTGCCACTTGCTGGGATGGCCAAGCTGCAGGGAACGGGCAAAAGAAAGGGGTGAGCCTGGAGCCGCACTTACTAGCTGCCTCGGTTTTCTCATCTGTACTCTACCTTCCAGAACCATCCCGGGGGCGGCGGTCACAGTGTGTGTGCAACACTGGATGCACAACTGCCCACAGGGCCCCCGCAGACACAAAGCCACAACCGGCAGCCTGTGTGGGCGTGGCAGACGCTGTGCTGCAGAGTCCCCCGCTCCCCGCCCCGGGGCAGCACCTCTTGTAAGCTTCCAGCAACTCTATGGGGAGGGCACGATTCACGTCCCTTTTCCACAGATGGGGAAACTGATGCGTGGAGCGGTCATGAACATTTCCCGAGGTTGATGAAGGGTGGATTCAGGATCTAACTCAGGCCGTCTGCTCCGGAGACTCTGCCTTTCCTTGCTGTGCCACCCCTGGCTAGATTCAGAGGGTCTGAGAGGATCCCAGGGAGGTGCTCACAGCCCAAGACTCCCAGGTCCCCTCCTTGCCTGTGGGCTGGGGCAATGCCCCTGGGGTAAAGGCACTGTCTGTGTGCCAAGAGCTGGGGCCTCCCCCTGCAAGAGCCCTGCCATGACACACAGACCAGCCTGGCCCCCTCTTCCTCCACGAAGCCTTCTCAGATCCCCTCTAGGGACTATGCTTCCTCCCTGCTCCGTTTTGGGTCCCACTGCTAATCACTTGGCTCAGGTGGGCTCACGGAAGGATCTGTTCTGTCTCTCGGACAGGCCAAAGCCCCAGAAGCCAGAGATCCTGACCATATTCTTCTTTACAGTCATCAAAGAGCCTAGCATAACGCTGGGCACTCAGGAGGTTCTGAGTAAATAGGTACTGAGTTAACCTGGAGAGGTGAGAAGGAGCCAGAGCAGGCACAACCACAACACAGACCAGGGGGTCCTTGCCATTTATGGGCCTACCTGATTCACTCCCAGCATCCAGAGAAGAGGAGGGGACCGACTCACCCCACTCTACTGACTAGGGACTTTCCCTTCGTTGGTCCATAGGCTCCTTCTAGAATCTAATAGAAGCCACACTACGCCCTCTTCTTAATTAAAGATACCTGTACACATTTTATAGAGAAAGTAATGCAGGCATCCCCCTGCCAGACTTACCTGTGTTAGCCACCTAACTGAGGTGAGGGGGACAGATTTTTTCTTCCTACAAAGGATGGGGTGAGGAAATTATTTTGGAGTCAGGCAGGGATTGAGTCAAACCTTACCGTGGCTATTCCTACCTGTGTGACCTCTGGTTAGCTACTTCACTAACGTGAGCCTCAGCTTCCTCACCTATGAAATGGGGATAATGTCAGATAACGCACATCGCTAGAGAGACTGACACTGGGAGGTGTACAGTGAAATTTTTTTCATTTCTTTAAACATAGATGGGCTGCAGGGGGTGCCTATGAGTCATCTTTCATTTGATTAAATTTGGTGTTTTTAGATGCAGTTGCGATAGTGGATAAAGCACAGGCCTCTGGTCTACATGTTTGAGACTTGGCTCTGTATATTACCAGCTGTGTGGCCATAACCAAGTTACTTAACCTCTCTGAGCTGTGAGTCTACATCTGTCAAAGGAGACTGACAACATCCACCTTGCAGGTGTGGGTAGCCTGGATAAGGCACAGAGTCTGGCAGGAAGAGGGAGCAGGAGGTGGACGGTCTGTGCGAGGGCTGAGCAGGGAGAGAGGCCCCTCACCCCACCTGCCCACATCCACCCACTCCGCACGCCTGGTATGACAATCCCCCAGCATGCTTCCAGGGTAAAAGCTGCCTCTGTTTTGGATCTTAGGGCCAAAGCAATTCACAAATGCAGCAAATATGCCAAGCCCAGAAGACAGCTCCCTACTTCAGAGGAAACACACAGTTCAATTTCCTAAAGATCGAACCCCAGGAGCCTTTCAAGGCTTTCCCTGAAGAGAGCAGTTCTCGGAACTCGGCAGACGCCACCCTCATGTGACTGAACAATTAAAGCCCCGAGTATTTGTCATTCTCAGCAAAGGTTTGTGAGGATGACTGAGAAAATGGAAAAAAATCTGATTTCAGCGGCATGGTTTTCAGAAATATATGGTAATCCATTTTCGTCAAACCGCAGAAGGCACAGCTCAAATCATTAAAAAGCCATCGTACTTAATCATGCAAAGAGAAGGCCGGTCTATGCCTCTCAGATCATTTTCAAATGGTTTCAGGTTAACTTTCAAAAACTGACAGGCAAGCAGGGAGGGGATTATGACAGACGATAACTTGAAGAATTTCTGGTTCTGCTTCTCAGCGGAGGGCGAGGGATTTATTTGAGAGAAAAATCGCCACCCGGACCTCAGCATGGTGGTGGTGGGGACAGTGGTGAGGAAGATTTCAGAACGGATCAGCCGTGACTTCTGCCCGCAGGAAGTCGGGAGCTGCCTTCTCAGAAAGACAGCACGTTCTAGGCAAACTATTAAGTAAATGAAGAATAATGATGTACTGTGACAGGTGCTAATAAAAGGCAGGAGTATAGCCAGTGGTCGTCTTAGCTGTGAGTGACCATACCTGGCTTGGGAACCCATGTGCCCCTCGCTAGCTGCGTGGGCTCACACAAGTTCCTGTCTCTCAGAGACTCGGCTCCTCCTCTATAAAATGGGATGCCCACCTCGGAGGCTTGGCAGGCTGTGAAGGACTTAATGCCTGTAAGGCCTCTGGTACAGTGCCTGGTACACAGTAAACTGCCCATCAAAGCAGGCTAAGCAGCTCCCTGCTGAAGGGGGACTCACTGACCGCCTTTGATTTGGATCAGGAAGGATGAGCAGATGTTTGCAGGGTGAAGAACTGGAGGAAAGACACCCAGGCAGAGGGCACATAGCATGTGCAAAGGCCCCACGGAAAGAGGCTAGTCATGGAGGAGCACAGCATATGGGGGGGGGGCATGAGGTGGGGGGAATGCTGCAAGCTAACTTGGAGCCCTCCTGTGAAGGTCTGTCAATGCCAGACGAAAGGGTTTGGACTCTGTCGAGAGGGCTGCGGGGAGCCACGGGGCAAGGGCTGTCTGAAGGGCAGGCCCGCGGCAGCTGTATGGGTTTAGAAGCTAACTGGGGGGCCATGGGGTGGGGGCTGCGGACAAGGCTGGGACGGTGTGTGGTCCAGGCTCTTCACAGGGTCAGGAACATCCTGTGTCTTCTTCTAGGTTTCATCTATGTCGGGCACTTGATCTCTAAGTGACTATCCCTGCTCCAACAAACTCTGATCCAGGGTCCCCAGCCTCTGTTCCAGGAAAACACTGTGTCCTAGGCCCAGCAAAGACCCCATTCCCCTTCGCTGGGGCAGAGGCCTGACCCACCTGTGGGATGCTCCAAGGCCAAAGGAACCTTGGGAGTCACCATCAGAAGATGATGCAGCCTCCAGCACCCTGGGTCCCCATGTGACCATGAGGAACAGAACCCCCTCCTCCTGTCAGTTTGACTTTACATGAGCAAGAAATAAATGTCATCTCAATCCATTGGCTCTCTGGGTTTATCTGTTATAGCAGCTAGCGTTACCTTAAACATACCCACTCAAAGCAGTGATCTTGGGCGTGTTATTTTACCTCTCCGAGCCTCAGTTTCTCTCAGGCAGAATGTTATAAGATGGACAAATGGGAGTGCTGCCTTGCAAGCAGGGAAGGACCAGAGAGGAGCCATTGCCGGTGTTTCTGGCTTCCACCTCTCCGAGGGCCTGAAGGAGAGCGGACTTTGCACAGACCCTGCTGGGCCAGGAGAAATGCAGGCAGGGGCTTGGAGAAGCTCTAGGCAAGGGGTCAGGTTCCCCAGCAGAGCCTGACCTCACTCTAGGTTTTAGTTCTGTCCCTCAACAGAGATCATCCCCAAATAGCTGAGCCCCCAGGAGAGGGGGCTGGCACAAGGCTTCCCTCTCCTGGCAGCCCCCTGGGAAGGAGGCAGCCCAGCCTTCTGATGGTTTGTTTCAGCCTCTCACAACTCATTAGCAGGAAACGGCGTGCTCGATTTTTCAGACATGTCAGGTAGACACTGGTATCAAAACCTGATCATGTTTCTGCACAGCCCCACATTCTCCTGTGCTGGTGTCCTCCCGCCAGGTTCTGTGCTCAGGACATGCGCCCACTGCCTTTGAAGATCTGAGAACCTTGTGTGGCTGAGAGCTTGGCCAGCCAGTCTGGCTGGGACCCAAGGCTCAGGATGGAAGGCCACCTGGGTGGCTGAGGCTCCCCCTGCATGCTGCTCCGAGGCAGCACCGCACTCCCAGCCCAGGACTGGTGCTGAGACCCACAGGGAGAGAGGCGGAAGGCCTGCGCCGTACGTGATGTCACCAGCTGGATCTGGCCATCCCCAACTTTAACAGGACTCTGGTTATTACATGTCCTTTTGATGAGGGGGCCTCTTCTCCCACAGCCTGGGGGCAGGGGTGCAGAATGCCCCTCTCCGAGCCTCCAGGGCCTGGAGTCAGGGCCCCACTTACCCATTCTGCCATGGGGGTGAGCAGGTGCCGACCAGACCTTCTCTACTTCCTGAGCTCTCGCCTTCTCCCACTGCTGCTCGGCAGCTCTGGCTGGGGGCTCCGAGGAGCTCCCAAATCACCTGAGTGAAGACCCTCCCCAGCCTGGACTAAGCTCTCTGGAGAGACACAGAAGAAACAACAAGGACAGAAAGCATCCATTTCCCAAGTCTTTTCACACACAGCAGTGCATGTATTTGACCCTTATACCTGAGGGGTGCCGGGTCCCTTATTTCACTAAGGAGGAAACTGAGGCTCATGGAGATTAACAGCTGTTGCCCAAGGCCATGCGGCTCATCCCCCAGGCAGCAGTGGGAGCTGGGTCCTGAGCTCCCACCACAGTCACAGCCACCTGTCCCGTCCGCCCTGCAGGGCAAGCACTACCTCGAGCATTTTCTTCAGTCCCATGGCTTAGGAGGCTACATTATCTCCATTGCCAGATGACAAGGCTGAGCGACCTGTCCAAGGCCACACAGCAAGGAAGCTGGATCCACAGCCTTCGTGCCTACAGTGTTGGTGTTCCCTCCCCACCCCAGCTGTCTCCCCAGTGCCAAGGGTCCCACCTGGGGAAGGAGGGAAAGAGGTTACAAGGTCCTATCAAGGGAGGCGGTGCACAGCCGGTGTGGCCCCCAGGTAAGGGGTGGCCTCCCTTGGCCAAATTCTCCTCTGGAAGGATGGCTGAGGGTTAAGGTAAATAGGAACCAGGCAGGTGCAGGTGTGGTGGCTCAGCCTCGTGGCAGAGGGTCCTCCATCCCTGTCTCCAGGTGCAGGAGCCACATGGCTGGGGAACCTTTCCACCTCACCACCTTCCAGACACGCTTCGGTCTCCGGCACAGATCCACGCAAACCAGCGACCACTGATGTGAGCACCTAGAGCTTTTGAAAAAGTAAAGACTTGCAGGAGGAGGTCTGAAGCAGCAGTTACAGCCCAAGCCACATTAGGAAGGGCCCTGTGTCTGCAGCGCCCCCGCCGCCCATTGTAGACACTTAGGCCGACCCGCTGGCCTCCAATTGCTCTCTAAAAGGCCCTTGGTGGACCCGTCCTGCCCACCCGGCTGGCTCATTACCCACATTTCAGCTCATGCTACAGTCATACTCCATTCAATGGGCCAGACCACCAAGCCTTTGCTCAGGCTGGACCTTCTGTCCAGAACGCCTTCCCTTCCCCTGCCCTCCTATTCCTAAGCTCTAGAATGTACATCCATGGTTCTCAGTTGCTGTGAATCCATCCCTCAGGCTTCAGATTATTCAGTCTCTCCCTCAAAAGGCATATATGTTAAAATTTGATTAAAACAAGTACTTTAGGAGAATCCTAGTACTCCTAGCAGGGAAAGAAGAACTGAAAAGTGAAATGGCTCAAAGACACGCCACACACCTGTGCTCTTGGAGGCCTTAGCACGGCCCAGAAGGCCCTTGGCAGCCTTGCTCTAGTGGCCTTTGCGTGCACTCCTGGCTCTCACGCGGCCACGCCCTTACACCTGCTGCGCCTTCCACCTCTCCTCTGCTATCCAGGCCCAGCTCAGTGTTACCGGCTCTAGGAAGCTCCAGAGGTAGAATCAGGGGCTCCTTCCTTTGTGGTCCCCATACTTAGTGCATCACAATTGTGTAGCCCTTCCCCCTACACTCTCTGGGGACAAAGGACATGGCCAGCTCACCTGTGCATCTCTAGTCGTAGCCCAGAACTGGCCTAGAAATGCCTCATGAATGAATGAATGAATGAATGAGCCTCTTTTGCTAAGATCCCAAGATGCCTAATTCCTTAGCTCCCGTGGGCCTCCCCTCTCCATCACAAGACATGCAAACTGTACTCTTTGTCTTCACACCACGTTGGTACTGATCAGAGTTGGGTCTTAATGGTGCTTTGATAAAAGGCAGCACCCATGTTCATTTTCCTTGGCTAATTACATTTCCCAATTGAAACGCTTATCTCTGGGTTGGTGTTAAAGACATAATCAGTTTCCAGAATGGATTAAAAAGAGGTGAGAAGCAAGAAAATAATTAAGCCAACTTCTGATTGAATCAAATAATTAAGCAGATTAAATCGGTTGCCTGTGATCTACGGCCCCAGCCTGTGCCTGGGGAGCACATTTCTCTATCGGAGAGATCATTTCTGATTGTTTTAGAGATGGAGAGCATCGTTCCCAAGTAGTAAGCAAAGGAATGACTCTGTTGGCTGAATACAGATCAGGGTGGCAGGACCCCAGGTTCCTGGTTTAGGCAACATGGTTTAGGGTTTAGTAGAAGAAAACGAGGGTGGGGGCAGTCTGCTCCAGAGCCAAACCCGGACACCCGTGGTAAAGAGGCTGTATCAATGGCCCTAGTTCCTCACCCTCCCTGTGTCTGTACCCTTCACCACTCTGACTGGGGTGTCTGACCCTCTCCTTTTACTCTGAGCTTGGCCATGAGACTAACTTTAACCAATGACAGCAAACGTGGTGTGAGCAGAGGCTTGAAAAAGCCCTTTTGCACATTTCCCCTTGCTTTCCTGCGCCTTTGCCATTGACACAATGACAACCCTGGACTAGCGCGCTGGAAATGGAAGACACATGGAGCAGAGCTGAGTTGCCCAGCTGTCCCAGGCAAGGGTCTCCTAGATGAGCCCACATTCAGCCGCCCCTAGGCACGAGGGTGACCCCATTCAAGCAAGACCGGCAGTCACTGGGCTGGCGCTGCCAGGAACAGCTGACCCCATGGTAAATAAACACTTTCTTGCCGCAAGCCAGTGAGGTCTGTGGGCGTTTGTTAGGCAGCATCACCGTGGCGACATGTAAGCGACACAGTGCGGACGTCGAAGTTCAGGGAACCAAACAATTAGGATTGCAAGAGACTGTGGTCAAAGACAGTGGGCTGGGTAAATGCAAAAACCTGTTTCTCCCCTGAAACTCCACTAAAACAACAGTGTGAGAATTATTTTTAAAAGGCATCAATCCACAAGGACAAAGCAAACAGAGGAAAAGACAATAGCAAGAAAGGTCTGGCAGCTGGAGAGGAGGCAGGTGTGCAACACTGACTTAGGGAAGCCAAAAAAGCAGAACGTTAAGTCCTGAAGCTGAGAGCAAACACACACCAGGTCTCCACCAGCAACTTCAATGACTCTGGAATTGGCGACAACCCCAGGCATCTCTGGAAGTGGGATAATGAGAGGATTTGTTTAAAGTCAGCTTAAGGGCAGTAAGATGCCTAGCTCTCCTCCTTACCCCTCCTCAGCCAAGAACACGTCCCTCTCTCACTCCAGCAGAAGACGAGAACTTGAAGCACAAGAGGGAGTAAGACAGAGGTCCTCTGGACTGTGGGACACCTGGAAGAGGCACAGAAACTTATCCTGAGAGTATGAGGGTTAGATAAAGGTTTCTGGACTATCCCACTTGTCCCCTAGCCCTCCTACCCTCCTACTCTCAGCAAGCTGGAGCCAGGGGTCCACCTCTAGGTAGGAGAATGGAAACATCCTCTCTGCAGAATCTGACCAGCCTTAGAAAGTGAGAACTTATATCAAGAAGTCTGCTGTCAGATCGCCCTACAGTGAGGCATCAGCCAGTGAAGCCCAGTCACCACACTGGAGCTCCAACCATCTTGTTTTCTGTCCCACGTTTAGCACGAGCACACAACCAAGGTTCCCCAAACATTTGCAGAAAAACTACCATGTGAGCTAGACATACCTACGTATACACGTACACAGGACAAGTAAACTTAGAGGACACAGAGGCTCTGCAGGAGGAAGGAAACTATACAGAATAATATCCTCAGAGGGACATACTATATCCATGAAATAAGAAAGGGATACTCAAAATAGAACATTCGTAAAATAAAACAGAATTCTTGGAATTAATACACAGTTTGACAGTAGAAATAAGAAACTCATAGAAGAGTTGGAATATAAATTTGAGGAAATTTCCCAGAGTGGAACAAAAAAATTTTTTTTTAAGTGGCAGAAGGGGAAAGAAAGAGAAAATAAAAGAGAAATAAGACATTTAGAGGACCAACTCAGGAAGTCTAACATCCAAATTTCAGAAATGGAATTTCAGAAATGGAGAAAAAATGGAGGGAAGAAAATAATTAAAAAATAATAATAATGATTCAAGAAACCTTCCCAGAACCGAAGGACATAGATTTGCATACTGAGAAGGTCCATTGATTTCCCAGCACAGTGGCTAAAACACGTCATCATGAAATTTCAAAATATCATCAACAAAGGTTAGATCCTATAAGCTTCCAGAGAAAAGACAAAGGTCACATACAAGTGATCAGGTATCAGAATGGCAACAGGCTTCTCATCAGGAATGCCAGAATCTAGAAACAATGAACCAGTTTCAAAATTCTGAGTAACAATGACTTTCATCTTACAGTTCTTTATTTAGCCCACTAGTAATTTAGCACGAGAGTAGACTGGAGAGATTTTTTTATTTTAAAAGTTTGAAATATTTTACCCCCTCAATCCTCCCCATTGCACTCTTTTCCAGGAAACTACTGGATGGTGTAAACCGAAAGAAGAAAAAAAAAAAAAAAAAAGAAAAGAAAGATAAGGGATCCAGAAAATTGGGGCTTTATAACAAAAGGAACTCATAGCTAACATCATGTTTAATAGTGAAAGGCTGAAAGCTTCCCCCCTAGGATCAGAAACAAACAAGGACATCCACTACTGAAAATTCTAGACAGGGCAGTTAGGCAAGAGAGAGAAACAAAAGGCATCCACGTTGGAAGGAAGGACTAAAACCATCTGTTTGCAGAAGACAATCTTTTTGTTTGTTTTTAAATTCAATCAACTAACATATAGAGTATTATTAGTTTCAGAGATAGTGATTCTTCAGTCTTATATAACACCCAGTGCTCATTACATCACGTGCCCTCCTTAATGTCCATCACCCAGCTACCCCATTCTCTCATTCCCCTCCTCTCTAGCAACTCTGTTTCCTACGATTAAGTCTCCTATGGTCTGTCTCCTTAGAGGACATAATCTTACACATAAAAAATCCTAAGGAACTGGGACATCTGGGTGGCACAATCAGTTAAGCATCTGACTCTTGGTCAGAATCTGGTTGAGATCTCAGGGTGGTGAGACTGAGTCCTGCGTTGGGGTCTGCACTCATTACGGATTGTGCCTGGGACTGTCTCTCCCTCTCCCCTTGCCCCTGTCCCTCAAGTAAATAAATAAATCTTTTAAAAAGTCCTAAGGAGGGGCGCCTGGGTGGCTCAGTGGGTTAAGCCGCTGCCTTCGGCTCAGGTCATGATCTCAGGGTCCTGGGATCGAGTCCCGCATCGGGCTCTCTGCTCAGCAAGAAGCCTGCTTCCCTCTCTCTCTCTGCCTGCCTCTCTGTCTACTTGTGATCTCTCTCTGTCAAATAAATAAATAAAATCTTTAAAAAAAAAAAAAAAAGTCCTAAGGAGCTTTAAAATCCTAAAAATTAAAAAATCCTAAAACACTATTAGAGTTAATAATAATGATTCCATTTACAGTAGTACCAAAAAGAATAAAATGTTTAGGTATACATTTAATAAAAGAATTCCAAGACATGTACACCAACATTAGAAAACACTGTTGAAAGAAATTAAAGAAGATCTAAATAAATGAAAAGATGTTCCATATTTGTAGACTAGAAGACTTCAATAATGCCAAGATGGCAATACTCCCCAAATTAATTCAATGTAATGCATATCAAAATCCCAGTTGTCCTCTTTGGTGTAAGTTGACAAGCTGATCTTAAAATTCATAAGGAAGTACAAGCACTCATACAAAGAACAGTCAAACAATAGTGCAAACAATCTTAAACAAGGAGAACAAAGTTGAAAGACTCAAATTTCCCGTTTTAAAAACTACAAAGCTGTAATAATCAAGACACTGTGATACTGGCATAAGGACAGGCATGGAGATAAGTGGAAGAGAGCTGATGGTCCAGAAATAAAATCTTACCTTATGGTCAACTGCTTTTCCACAAGGGCACTAGCACCACTTGATGGAGAAAGAACAGTCTTTTCAAAAAATAGTGCTGGGACAAGCAGATATCCACACATAAAAGAATGAAGTTGGACTCCTACCTCACACCATACACATCAAGCAACTCAAAATAGATCACAGTTCCAAAATAAGGGCTAAAACTGAAACACTTTTAGAAGAAAACACAGGAGTTCATGACCTTGGGTTAGGTAATGGATTCTTAGATATGATACCTCAAAAGTACAAGTAACCAAAGAAAAAATAGATAATTTGACTACAACCAAATCAAAACTTTTGTTAAAAACTAGACCATCAAGGTGCACCTGGGTGGCTCAGTCAGTTAAGCATCTGCCTTTGGCTCAGGTCATGATCCCAGGGTCCTGGGATTGAACCCCGCATCAGGCTCCCTGCTCAGTAGGGAGCCTGCTTCTCCCTCTCCTCCCAACTCATGCTCTCTCTTGTATCTCCATTGCTATCTCTGTGTGTGTGTCTCTCTCTCAAATAAATAAATAAAATCTTAAAAAAAAAAGAAATGAAAACTGTATCATCAAGAAAGTAAAAGACAATCCATACAATGGAAGGAAATACTTGCAAACTGTATATCCAAAAGGGACTGGTATCTGGAATACAGAAAGAACTCATACAACTCAACAATAAAAAAGATAAGTTACCCAATTAAAATATGGGCAAAGGATCTGAAATACATCTCTCCAAAGAAGATCTACAAATGCTCAATAAGTACATAAAAAGAAGTTCAGCATCCTTGGGTATTACGAGAATGCAAAGCAAAACCACGATGAGATCACTTCACTCCTACTAGGGTCAGTAGAATAAAAAGAATGACAGAGTATCCCGGGTGTTGGCCAGGACGTGGAGAAATCGGAACCCTCACACGCTGCTGATGGCAATGTAAAATGGTGCAGGTTCCTTAGCAAACAATCTGGCAGTTTCTCAAAAAGTTCAACAAAGAGGCCTCCCATGACCCAGTAATTCCACTCCTGGGCATACATATCTGAAAGAAATAAAGGCACTCACTGACACACAAATCTGCACACAAATGTTCACAGCAGCCCAAAGGTGGAAACAACCCACCTGTCCATCAGTTGATAAATGCATACATAAAACCCAGTATATCCTTCATGAAATATTATTCAGCAATAAAGAGAAAGTGATGCATGCTACAACACAGAGGAACCTTGAAAACATGATGTTCAGTGAAAGAAGCCAGGCGCAAGAGACCACAGACTGTATCGTTCCAATTTTACAAAATGTCGAGAAAAGGCAAAGGTACAGAGACAGAGAGTAAACGGGAAGTTGCCTGTGGCTGGAGGTGGGAATGGGCACAAGGTTTCTTTTTAGGTACTGAAAATGTCAAATTAGATTGTGGTACTGTTTATACAGCTCTGTAGATATACTAAAATTCACTGAATGCACACCTAAACATGGGTGAATTTTATGGCATAAAACTCATATGTCAACATTAACTATTAAAAAATAAAACCAAGAGAGGCCAAAAGATCCCCAGAGAAGAGCTGCTGTGCAGCAGGCCTGCGGGGGTCAAGTGTCTGGATTGGAGCTCAAGTCAGGGGCTCAAGGAGAGCCTCTCAAGAGGAGGAAACCGAGGACACACCTAATGCACTTGAACACGCCGAGAGGAACCTACCCAGCCAGGAGGATGCGGAGAGGCTGTAACTGTAACGAACTGAGCAGAAGCAAGTAGGACAGTTACAAACTGCAGAAAACACAGATATGGAGGAAAGAGAAGGAAGCCACACCTTGTCGGGACCAGCCACGAAGAGCTGCCAGGATGATGGTAAACACCGAGTAATCAATAGTTTGTTAGCGTTCAGTAACAGAAGGAATGGTGAATGGGAAGTGTGTGTGTGTGTGTGTGTGTGTGTGTGTGAGAGAGAGAGAGAGAGAGATACAGAGATGGAGAAGGAGAGAGATGAACGTGTAAAGTAAATAAAGCTACAATGAGATACCAATATTTATCCACCGGAATAGTTAAATTAAAAAAAAAAAAAAAAAGGCCAACCATACCAAGTGTCGGTGAGGATGTGAGGCAACTGGAACTAGGGGGATGGAAAACGGTACAGCCACTTGGAAAGAGTCTGTCCATGCTCGCTTTGGCAGTGCATATACAAAATTGGAACGAAAAAGAGTGTGGCAGCTCCTTACAAACTTAAACAGACACTTCACAGAATGCCCAGCAGCTCTGCTCCTGGGCGTATGAAATGAAAATACACCTCCGCACAATGACCTGTGCACGAAGGGACAAAGCAGCCTTATTTGTAGGAGCCCCAGAGTGGAGACACCCCAAATGCCTGCCAGCCAGTGACTGGATAAACCAGCAGGGGTCCACCCGCACAACGGGACGCTAGTGAGCAATGAAAAGGAGCCAACTACTGCTACGTACAACAACTTAACATTATGTTAAGTGAAAGAGCAAGACATGAGAGTTTTTTATAAAACTCATTTTATTATATTTATTATTAGATTAGGATTTATTTATAAGAAACTCCAGAAGGTTCAAGTGAATCTAGATTGCCTGAGCCTGAAGTTGAGGAAGTAGGAACTGCAATGGGGCATGAGGGAACTCTCAGAGGTAAAAAATAAAATCAAATAAAATAAATTCCTTATCTTGATGTTGGAGGTGGTTAAAAGCATCTGTCAAAAGGCGCTGAACCGTATGCTTAAAATGTGTACATTTTACTGTATGAAATTATATCTCAATATAATTGATTAGTAAGTGGGGGGAAAAAGGGCTAGAATTATTTGATTGGGGTTAAAACGAGCGAGACTTCAGGGAGGAGGTCGTGTGTCAGCTTGGTTTTTAAAAATGAATTTGAGAAACACACAGGAGAAAGGGCAGGGACCTGCATGCAGAACAAGTGTGGCTGAGTCTGTCAGCTGCTCCCTAATGTCCATTCTCCCTTGACTTCCAGAGAAATAAGCCGCCGCTTCAGCTGAGCATGGGCCGTGAGAACAGAGGCTCTCTCTTTAGCCTACCCTGCAGCGAGGTGCAGGCACGTGTGCACGTTTCGGTCAACAGGATGTCAGTGGGAGTGGTGGGGGCAGACTGTGTTTGAAGGGCAGCAACATTCCTTCTTGTCCTTGTTTTCCCTACCTGCTTGCTGGGACACAGACATGATGGTTAGAGCCCAAGCAGCCACCTTGGATCCCAAGGTGGAAGTCATCCCTAAGGAGGAAGAGACAAGCGGGATTTGCTGTTGAGAGTGGAGTGACCACACCTGTCCTAGTCTGACTACCCAGACTTGTAAGAGGGAAATAACTTCTGTTTAAGCCACTGCTATTTGGGGTTTTCTTTTAGTTTTAGTAGAATCCGATCCTAAGTAAGAAAATGAGCAAAGGCATCACAGTGAATTACTCTTCTCCCAGTAGGCTCTCCCAGAACCACCACCAGCAGGATTTGTCTGCACTGCTTGGGGACAGGGCCCCAGTGCTCCCCATCTTACTGTTTCCAGGGCTGGCACCCAGCAGGTTCTCGGGGAAAACATCGAGTTGGCTGGAAGACCATGATTGGAGTTCCAGCATGACGTTATAGTCTCCCCAAATTTGATATGTTGAAATCCTAACCCCTAAAGGAAGGCATTTGGAGAGGAGGACTCTGGGAGATAACTAGGGTTAGACAAGTCTTGAAGGTAGAACCCTCTGATGGGATTAGTGTCCCCGTAAGAAGAGATACTAGAGAGCATGCTGTACTTCTGTCTCTCTCCCTCCCCTGACATGTATACAAAGAAGTCACGTGAGATGTGAGCACACAGCATGATCGCAGTGGCCTACAAGCCAAGAGAAGAGGTGTCAGAATGAAGCCCACGTTGCTGGCACCTTGATCTTGGACTTCTAGTCTCCAGAACTGTGAGAAATAAATTTCTGTTGTTTAAGCCACCAGTCCATGGTATGTTGTTATAGCAGCCCAAGTTAACTAACACACACAAGACACACTGAGCTTGGTCTCTGCAGGCAGGGCCTGGACCCTCCTGGTTACCACTGTAACCCTTGTATCTAGCTCCAGAAGATGGCTGTGGGATCTCAGGTATTTGTGGAAAGAAAGAATGAAAAGCTGATGGAGCCGAAGTCTGAGGTTTCACAAAGGTCAGTTTGCACACATCCTTCACCCTCTGGATACTTCCTCTCCTCCCTCACTCCTAATCCATGTCCTTCTTGGGGAGGGACCATCCAGACCCTGAGCAATGGGATGGTTATGTGATCCAGACTTCAGCCAGTCCACACCTTTCATTTCTCTGGAAATAAGGATTAGTCAGGGACAGACAGAGCCATGGGTCCAACTAAAGCTTATCAGAGCTACTCTTGGGACATCCTGAAACACTTAAGAAAATGGCACTTTTATGCCATGCACAGATTAGGTGGGTGGAAGCTAAAGTAGTGTAACCAAACTGAGAAAGTAGATCACAGGCGCAGAGAAGGAAAAACCGAGTTTTAATGATGCCATCTGATGACTGGATCCAGCGGTGCCTGAAGTCCAATCCTAGTGATTTCAATCAGTTGATCTAGTAAATTCCTTTGGGCTTAAACCAAACAGGCTTGAGTCTTTTTTTTTTTTTTTTTTTTTTTTTTTTGCAACTCGAGTGCAAACATAGTTGAACTTGAGGGTCAATGTCTCCCCTAAAACACATCATCTCGGGGATAGTGTTAGGATAGTACCTAACACAGGTAACAGGGCACTACCAGGTTGCTGCATTAACTCTACTTCCTTTTGAGTATAGCTGACTCTGAGAACTCAAACAAGGCCTTGTTGATTCTACCTGGTATGTGACACTGTAAACCAATCTCACATTATCAGCATTGCAAAAATTCCCCTATAAAAACACAGGAGTCTAAAATGTTAATCTGGGAATTAGTGGACATTTATCTTCCTTTGGATCAGTATAATTTCCTCCCATTTTTTTATCTGCTTTCTGAACCACCTCATTTATCTAAGCTTTCAAAAGCTCACGCAAAACACATAATGCACTTCAGCTACAAAAATCAATGCTCGAGGATGTGTTTTTACCAGGATTGCTACAGAAATTCTTATACTGCTTTTCTGAGGCCTTGCTATCAAAATTTTTATTCACAAATAGAGCCAGAATAGTTTTACTTATCAATAAAGCTTCTCCCTAATTATCAAATCAGGGGAAAAAAGTAATTAAAAAAATACATTTTTTTATTTTTAAGGGGAAGGAGATTTATATTGGTTTGGGTTTCAAACAACCCTCTTTCCCCCCAGCCACCCAAGACAACTGACTGACTTTAATTAAAGACCATTTACCCTAGGAATGGATTGCTTGCTGCAATTTGTACTGAAGAGACACATTTGCAGACAAATGGACTGCAGTCCTTAGATTTTGCTCCAACAACAAAAGAAGTGATTATGTTCCCCCATCACTTCCTCTCTCTGAAGAACTCTATTAAGAGAATAATTTGAACGGACTCTGCTGCTACTCTGCATTTTAAAGTGCGATCTATTTCAGCACTACCACCATTTTTCCCCTTTTGAAAATGAGTGATATTTAAGGAAAAATGCCAGCTGGGTATATATTTGAGGAGGGGCTATGGGAAACACAAAGGTTTATATAACTCCCTCGGAAGCTCGGTTGCTTGCAAGCACTGAGTAACATGTAGGCTTGGTCTGCGGCTGCAAATAGCAGACAGAAACAGTCCTGGAACACAGGAGGAGGCTAATCAAATTCACATGCAGGCCTTGGACACCTTGTTCTATTTTTCCACTTCCTGCCTGCCCAGTGCTGGAAGGGTTTGGATGGGGCTGTCTAAGTCCAAGTCACGGAGTTTCAGTGGAACTGTCAGGCCCTAAGGCCCCCTGATTTGTTTGTGGTCTAAAAAGAGGCCCATGGATCTGCCTCAGAATTGGGCTGAAGGAAGCCCGAACTGCAGGGAGCTCTCTGGCTCCGAATGAAAACAAAGCCAGGGCCGCCTTCTCTGTGACTCCACAAACACCCGTGTCTGCTGCATCGCAATGCCCTGTCTGCTATGCTCAAGGCCCGAGTGCATCTTTTTTTTTTTTTTTTTTTAAGATTTTATTTATTTATTTGACAGAGATCACAAGTAGATGGAGAGGCAGGCAGAGAGAGAGAGAGGGAAGCAGGCTTCTTGCTGAGCAGAGAGCCCGACGTGGGACTCGATCCCAGGACCCTGAGATCATGACCTGAGCCGAAGGCAGCGGCTTAACCCACTGAGCCACCCAGGCGCCCCGGAGTGCATCTTGAAAGCAGGGGCTAACCGACTTCCTTGGGGCTTAGCTCAGTAGCCGGCACACGAGGGGTGCTTCGTAAATGCAGAAAGAGTAGCTGAATAAACCTGTGTTTTTTGTTGTTTTTTTTTTTAAGATTTTTTTATTTATTTGACAGAGACCACAAGTAGGCAGAGAGGCAGGTGGGGGGTGGGGGAGAAGCAGGCTCCCTGTGGAGCAGAGAGCCCAATGCGGGGCTCGATCCCAGGACCCTGGGACCATGACCCGAGCCAAAGGCAGAGGCTTTAACCCACTGAGCCACCCAGGAGCCCCTAAATCCGTGTCTTTAATTCTGTCCATCTGGATCTGAGCCGTGCACCAACAGTGACTGGGTGCCTGATCAGCTGATCCCAAATCCAGGAAAGCCGCAGCTGGCCTGGGCCTGAGATGACAGGGATCCTACCTTTGTTCTCCCACAGAGATCCAGGAGCTGTTTGTCTTCAGAAGTGTTACAGTAGGAAGGAATCTGAGTGCCCTGGATCGCAGAAGCACTCCCAATTCTCCATCCTTCTCTGTACCCACGCTTAGGCTCCGTGACTTACCCGCTGCACCCATCAAGAGATGAAGTCCTATTTCCTCGGCCCTTATATCTAGGCTGGGCTTTTAACTTGCTTGACCAAAGAATGTGAAGAAAGGGACAGTGTGCTCATTCTGAGCCAGGGTCTAAGAGGACATGCAGGCTTCCACCTGCTCTCTCAGACCCCGTGCCTGCCATGAGAAGTCTGGGGCCACACGTAGCAAAGCTAGGTCATCCCACCAAGGCCATCCTAGACCAGCTGGCCCCCAGGTGAGCTACCAGGTGCCTGCAGACACATGAGAAATAACACATGGGTTTTGTTTGAAATCACTCAGTTGTGGGATGGTTCATTATACAGCAATAGCTAACCGATACACTGAGTTCAACATTCCAAACAGGTGGGTACCCTGAGGCCCAGAGAAGGGAGAGATCTTCCCTAAAACCGCGTGGGCCGGTGACAAGAATCCAAGTATGAGAACCACTCACCCAGGGCCTTTCAACTCTACTGAACACTGATCGTTCTTCAAGAAGCCATATCTTCCATCTTTCTAAGTCATTAATCCTCAGGATCTGAGCAGAAGGCAGAAGCACGTACACGAAAGTCATCAGCCCCCACGTGGAGGCAAAGCAGGTGTCATACCTCTGAGGTTCGAGTGTCATGTTCCTGGAAAGCCACTGGGTTCCTGTACCTTGTAACTATGTGTTCTGCCATGAAAATCAAACCACAAGGGCCTTTTCTCAATTTGCAAAAAATTACAGAAACCAGTAAGACCTTAAATATTAAAAGTAATCTCCGAAAGGCACTTGGAACAGCGTTTGACACGTAGTAAATGTTCAACGTTCAACGACTATTTGCTGTTATTATTAAATTCTCCTCCCACAAATTGTTTGTAAACCTTTGGTGCCTGCTGCCATTGGAGAGCCAGCAGGCAGAGGATTGAGTACCGCTCAGTGAGCACCGCTGTAGGCCATGCCTGCTACGTACATCACTGCAGTTACCAACCCCATCTTACAGATGGGGAAACCAAGCCTTGGCGGGATGGATCTGCCCCAGGTTAGTACAGCTGGGGAGAGGTGAGCAGGCGTCACCCAGCTGCCTGACGCAAGCCGGTGGGGAGCACAGACCATGCTCACTCGGCTCTGTTCTCTCTACCGTTTAGCCTGTCATGCATTGTCTCCCCCACCCTCTACCCTCTCACCAGATCCCAGGCTCTTGTACTTGAAAGGACATTTTTTGCAACTGATGTCCTCAGTCGTGTGTGATCGAGGAACACAACTGAAGAGGCCTCACAGAGTCGTGGTTTATAAGCACGCATTTAGAGGTGGACTGAACAAGAAATATCTCGAGCCTTTGGAGCACCAGTCTGATCCGGCACTGTTACTGCCTACAGGACTCAGTCACGCTTTTGCAGACTTCGCTGAGCACCTGCTCTATGCAGGCATTGAAAGCCTGGAGCTTCTAGGGCTGCAGCGTAAGCAGATGGTCCTACTGGACTTTTCTAAACTCAACCAGCCTGCCAGGTCCCCAGGTGTCTCTGTTCTTTGAGAGCAAGAAATGTCACTTACCATCCTAGCCTCACCATCTTAGAACAACCAAAGCCACAGGGACGGCCATCATACCTGACTTTCCTTTCTCTAGTGGGACAGCCTGTTCCCTCCCTGGCACATGGGAGCCTAGGGATTTTCCCTATTAACAGACCGAACATGTGCATCCCCCTGAATTTCATATGCTGAAATCCTAACTCCCAATGTGACCATACTAGGAGGTGGGGCTTTTGGAAAGTGATGAGGTCATGAGGGTAGAGCCCTCATGAATGGGATGAGTGTCCTTAGAAAGGAGCCCTGGAGAGCCCGCTCCCCTCCTACCACGTGAGTACACGGAGAGAAGACAGCTGCTTATGAACCAGGAAGCCAGCCATCAAGCAGACAATGAATCTGCTGGCACTTTAATCTTGGACTTCCCAGCTTCCAGAAGTGTGAGAAATAAATGTTTTCTCTGTAAGCTACCCAGCCTGTGGTATTTTTGCTATAGCAGCCCCGAGTGATTAAGGCAGGTGCCATCTGGTGGGGGCAAGATGGTCTACCCAGTTCAGCCCTCCATTGCTTAGTGCCCTGGGGTTACTCAGTCCAGGGGTCACTAGCTGCGTTTCAGCTGGGCAGACCTACAGACTCTCACTCTCCTAGGCTCAGAAGAATGCAAATGCCCAAGCCCCATTTGGAACTGAATGTGAAGTTCTCCTGGGACTTTCTCAGATACCTTTCAAGGCAGTGGCCCCCTGATACTGACTTGAGATGAACTCCCACCACTGCAGGCAGTTGTCCAACATTTCGTATTTTAAAAATACCATCATACGATTCTTCTTATTTGATCCTTCTAATCCTAATCCTTTGAGGCTGGCCAAACTTAGGTAATAGCCCACTGAGGTCTGAGAGGTGAATTCCTGGCGTAGGCTCCCACAGGCTTCCTGCCTGACTCAATCCAGTGCTCTTTCCACTATATATCTCGTATCCTTTCGTAAATATGATGTGGGGGAGATATTGTGTGTCATCTCCCCACAACTAGGTGAGATGGTACTGCACCCATTTTACAGAGGAAGAACCAAATCCACAGAAGCCGGGTGATTTGCCCAATGTAATAATAGTAACAAACGGCAAAGCAAAAATCAAACCCATGTTTTGAATCTGCACAGCAGCAGACAGTCCCAACTTTCTAGAAACTTTCTAGGAGTTTACTGGGGTCCCAGTCTGGTGAGTGACAACGAATCAGTATGACCTAATACTGCATGGTTCAGGCACCGGCTCCTGAAAGGCACTCTCAGATGGGAGACCAGTGCTGTCTGAAGCTGGGCAACATCAGGGAATGTGAGCCAGCTTGTCCAAAGGACCACCGTGAAAAAGAGCCACTTGTGTCATTCCAGTGGTTTTGTTTTGCTATTAACCATATACATTTTGAGGTCAAACAAGATAAAACTGTCATTCTAGAAGGATGCAAGGCTGTCCTGGAATTACGGCTCTAGTATGTCTTATTATCCTAGGTCCCCCTCGTGGATTCTGTCCCCAAATACCTATTTGGGCTGGAGAACTTCATCCCTTCTGTGCTTTGGGGTATGAGTTAGTGTTACTGGCCCTGGGAAAACAGGAAGAATCCAAATGGGGTACAGAGTGTAGCTGTCAAGAGGACACCTTTCGCATCAGTCAAGCCCTGGCCCATCGCAGTTTGCAGCTTCTGAGCGGTTCATGAGAAAGGAACAGGAACAGCCTCTCCTCCATGGCCGGTCTGAGACTCTGACATGGCCTATCCCAGTCACCTGAAGATGGGAAACAGGTGCCTGCACCCGTGCTGGGGCAGGGATTGGAGGTACCTCCTTTCTCCTCCAGACCCCTGTTTCCCCACACCCACATCCTAACTGTTTGCAGCTCTCTTCCCCATGAGATTAGGACCAATGAAAGGGCTGAGCCCAGGTCTGCTTCCTCTCTGAAATCACTGCATCTAATACAGCAGCTGGGACTCTGGAGGAGTTCAACGATGGCTCGTTGAATAAACAAGTGAAAGAATGAATGAATGGTAAGTCCTGTCCAGGGACTGTTACCTTGTTCCGGGGGCCCCCAATGGGGACAGCTGTGCTGAGGAGGAAGGAGGGGTGAACCTGCTCAAGGTTACAGTGGAGCCCGGGTAGCAAGAGCAGATACAGACCTTTTCAACCTCAAAGCCACAGTGGCTTTTCCCAGTCGACCTACACCCTCAAATGCATTTTCTCCTCCAGATCATGTTACTTCAGAGGCAAACCAGTTCTCTGGTTAAGTAAAATGAATGTGAGCTGATTTTCCATTGATTGTCATTCCCCCAGGGGCTTTTACAGATAAAGCCCCTCGATCTGGGGTCTGTAAGGAACACTGATGGGGTCAGGGACAGCGGCGTGGGAGGTTCAGGGGCCTGAGCTCTGAGCAGCCTGATTTTCTTGCTTTGGAAATCTCTGCCATTCTAGGATGGCTTTTCTATATTGGCATTTCCGCTCCTTGGGTTTTAAAGAATGAGAAATCTGTGGTTGATCACATATTCAGCAACCAAGTACACTTATTCGAAGACCTAAATTGCAGAAATAACTCGTGTGATTATTTGAATGAATATGAGTCTGGATCATCAAGCTCAGCCCATGGATAAATCAAGAGCTGGCTGGGCTGAGGGGAGGGCAAACCCTCCCCGTCAGGCGCTTCTGCTGGGCCAAGACATCCTTGCCCTGCAAGGTGGCCAAGCCGGGAATCCTTGAACCTCTCGGCTCCTTGGGGACGCTGTGCTTTGATCTGCCTATGTGACACGACCGGCTCCAGGGCAGAGCCTCGAGGACTGAGGCAGCTAGAATCTGGTTATCCCCAAACAGATGAGTTAGGCAAAGTGAGGGTCATGAGAAGAGTACCCCGGTCTCACCTCAGGGCCATAAGCCTGTCCTAGGGTTCACCGGTGAGTGAACTGCAAAACAGGCCATACCTTCTGTGCTCTGGCCTTGGACTTGCCCGGTCTAGCAGCAAACCTCCATGGCCCCCAGCCTGGAATCTGCCTCTTGCTCACAGCCTTCTTCTCCCACTGTACTCCCTGTCAAGGGCTCAGGCTGCCTTATGTGTGCCCACCTGTCCCCAGAGTGGCCCATGAGGATTCCCCATGAGGATTCCCCTCAGCCAGAGCCCAGCTCCTGAGAGGAACTGCTCTCAGAAGAGCCCAGGGCCTCCCAGCACAGCTGGCTCAGCTCAGCCCACAGGCTGGCCTGTGAGTTGAGCAGAGACAGACACTCCCTTCTTTCCTCACTTGAGACACTATGGGGTGTCTGGGTGCTGGGGCTTCAGGAGCTTTTCTTTCTGGTTCTTACTTGTCATTTCTCATTTCTCTACAATGGGCACGTTTGTCATTTTTCAAAAAAAAAAGGAAAAAAAAATAGATAAGGGTAGAAAAGGATTTTCACACTCAGATAATTCCAACATGGATAAAGGGATTTGTTCAAACTTTATCACTCTCCAACTAAGAAGAGACACCCAGAATGGCAGCCTGAAGAAGAGGGGAAATCCCACATTTCGAGGTTTAATGTCTAAGAGTAGTTAAAACACAAAAGTGTCCGCAGCCGTTCTTTCCCATCGCTCCGTCCTGTGGGACACCAACCTTGACAGCAACAAACCAGACATGAAGCGCCTTCCTCTCACAGGATACAAAATCAGGGTATCAGAACGACAGCAGACTCCTGTTTTACACCTCTCCAAGAGACCCTTCTTGCTGAGTTGAGAAAACACGGGGCACAAATCAGCTTTCTGGAAGGAGGAGGGACGTTTTCACAGGATCAGCTGCAGGTCGGGGAAAACTGCAAAGTCTAAACATTCTTCATGTCGTAACTTTGTCAGCTGCGCTGAAGTGGACAAGATGCTGACTCAGCACCTCCAGACACGTGCCAGACCGAAGCAGTGACTGTGTGAGCTATCCCAGCTACCCAGAGTCCTTAGCAAGCTCGTGCCCACACTGGGGACTGCACGGCCCTGCTGCCCTGGGACGGGGTCTTGGGACAGCAGTCGGATGGACTGATTCACTGGCCCATTCCCAGCACCTGCATGGTGGCCGGTGCCAAGGCTGGATGTAAGGGTCTGTGCCTGCCTTCAGGAAGCAGCTTCTAAGGCAGGGCGTGTTCTTCAAAGAGAAAAACCGGGATCTAATTTGCTTGGAGGCAGGAAAAAAGATAATGGGGATGGCTGACTGAGATATGCCACTTGGCTGTGTGAGACAGACAGGGGCTGAGATTTCCTACTCTCCTGGCTGGGCATGACAGTGAGCTCCAGCAGGGGAAGGTAGGGATCGGGGGTCCACCAGCGCCCAAGAAGATGGGCCATATGTGGTAATAAAGCTCCTTTGAGGCTTTCTTATCAACAGCATCCACAGTCCTCTCCCTGGAGATGCGGGAATTCGGGGCTGACCTAGGGCCACACTCCCTGCCCCTTCTCAACCACGCTTCAGAAACAGTTCAAAGTTATACCAAGAATAGCCCTCATCCCCTGAGGATTGGCCCCCAAGGACTACATGGCTGGAAGGTACCCCCTTCACACAACTGCTGTGCCTGCCATTTGCCAATGTCATGCTCATCGAACACCTGCTGAATGAAAACCCCTAGACAGGCTGGTCCCTCACACAGCGGCCCAGGCCCCTGCAGCCCTCCTGTTGAACTGGGAGCCTGCCACTCCGTTGGCAGTGTGGGACCCATCTAAACGGCAACACCCGAGGGGGCTCACTCTTGCCAAAGGCATCACTTGGGCTAACAGGGCTGTGGGTGGGGGACCAACCACTTCAGGAAGGACAGACTTCAGGCCCGGGAAAGTCCTGTGTGTCCTAACCCATGCTGCGCATCAGAACCACCGACAGACTATGTATTTTTTTTTCTTTTCTTTCTTTCTTTTTTTAAAGATTTTCTTTATTTACTTGACAGGCAGAGATCCCAAGTAGGCGGAGAGGCACACACACAGAGAGAGAGGAGGAAGCAGGCTCCCCACCGAGCAGAGAGCCTGATGCAGGGGTCGATCCCAGGACCCCAGGACCATGACCCGAGCTGAAGGCAGAGGCCTTAACCCACTGAGCCACCCAGGTGCCCCGGCAGATTCTATTTTTAACACAGATCCCTGGGCCAGCTACCAACTCTACTGAATAAGAATTTCTGGGGATGGAACCTGGAAATCCATGTTTGCAAATGTCCAGTAGGTAGTTCTGATATCTACCCTTGTTTAAGAGTCATAAATGGTCCCAAGCTGCTCATCTCATGGATAGTGAGACTATTCCAGGGAGGGTGGGAAAAATGCATTGTCCGAGGTTACACAATCACTGCTTCCCTGGACGGCTTTGACAGTACCGATGGTAAAGATGACGGTGGCACCCACGATGACGGCAGTCTCCACTATTTACTGGTGCTGCTCTAAGCCCTTCACATGTACTCATTTGAATTCTCACAACCACTCTATGAAATAGGTATTGTTATTTTTTTTCCAGGAGAGGAAACTATGGCACAGAGAGGTTAATTCACTTGCCCAAGGTCACACAACTAGGAAATGGAGCCGAAGCCCTCTGTTCCTATCCAACTGGCAAACTTGTCTCAAGCCACCAGGACCCTGCCTCAGGCGTTTTGCCTCGTCTCCAGTCGGTGGATTGAGCTGCACGGTCTGGGATGTTTCTGGGGAGTGGTCTCTGCCCATCTTTGCATCCTGACCTCTGGAGCCTGGGGGAGCCTAGAGGGTATCTGTCATTTGCCAAGGGACCTGTTTTTGGATGTATACCCTGGCCGGGGCACAGTTTATGTCTGTGGAGCTCAAGGTCCTTCAGATAAAGCCAGGCTGCAGGTGCTAAGAAGGACCCCACTGCCGGATGTGGCAATAACAGGAGCAGCAGCTTTTCCCAGTCCAGCCAGACCCCTTAGACTTTGGGCAGAGTCAGGTAAATAGCCTCACCTGGGCTATCTGGGATTTTGCCCTCCTTAGTTTGGGAAAGATAAATACTTTGGCTTTCCTTTTAATGCAGGGAAGAGGGATATAATGGACAAAGGCTGAGCAGTTTCAAAATAAGAATGTCACAGCCTTGGGCGCCTGGGTGGCTCAGTGGGTTAGAGTCTCTGCCTTTGGCTCAGGTCATGATCCCAGGGTCCTGGGGTCGAGCCCCGCATCTGGCTCTCTGCTCAGCAGGGAGCCTGCTTCCTCCTCTCTCTCTGCCTACTTCTGATCTCTGTCTGCCAAATAAATAAATAAAAATCTTAAAAAAAAAATGTCACAGCCTCCTTCCGATGTAGTTTTGACATATAGGTGAGGTTTGGTGGAGTGAGGTCAGGAGCCAAAGTCCGAGAAAGAATTCTTGAGACGTCTTTGGTGCAAAAAGGTGGTATTATTAGGGGCACCTGGATGGCTCAATCAGGTCATGATCCCAAGGTTCTGGGATCGAGTCCCATTTTGGGCTCCTTGCTCAGCAGGGAGCCTGCTTCTCCCTCTCCTCCCAGCTCCTTCTCTCTCTGTCTGTCTCTTTCAGATAAATAAATAAAATCTCTCTTTTTTTTAAAAGGTAGTTTTATTAAAGCACAGGACAGGACCCGAGGGCAGAAAGAGCCGCAACAGGGGTTATGTGGAATGGCTGACTGTATACTTTGGAGCTGGGGGAGATAAGGAAAAAGGGAGGTTTTCAAAAGAATTTTCATATGATAAGGAGGACCTACAAGATATTGGGGGCCTTGCTATTATCAAGCCAAGGTTGTTTTTCCCTCTAGAAAGGCATTAACATTAAGCCAGTTGGGAACTTCCTGGAGGAATGTCACACAGATCCCACTCAGGAGTGGGGCGGGGGGTGGGCAGGGAGGCTGCAGGGCGTCAACTCATGCTTTGTCCTCAGCTAGCCTTCTTCTCCCTCATCACCTCTAATCGACGCACACACACGGACCCTTCTTTGCATTCACCGTTACCGCTGGATACTGCTAAAGCACTGGCTGGGTCGGTGCCACACCAGGGACGCACAAGGCAGATTATGCGGAAGTCCCGGCCCGCAGGGGGTTCACAGTTCCAGCGGCAGAGGAAACCGGACGTGCCGGCTTTGGAGGCAGGCAAGCCTGGGTTAGAGCTGCAGCTCTGGCTCTTTGCAGGCTTGGGCAAGTTACTTCTCTCAAAATCTCAGTGTGCTCGTCATCACAACACCTACTTCAAAGAGGTATGGGGGGCGGGGGGGGAGACATGAAACTCGAGAAGGTAGCCGAGCAAGCAGGTGGGCACCTGGGACACACCCTTCCGGCCCCGGACCCTGAGTTGTTTCTGTGCCAGCTTTCAAAACAACAATGAGAAGGAAGGAATTCTTCCCACCAAGTCGGAGTGGTAGCAGGCTTTCGGGACCCTCCCCTGGCAAAGGACACAGAAACAGAGCTACATTATGTTATGACTTTTGTGCGCCCCAACTTCATAAAAAATATATTAAAAATGATCTTTTAGAGGCACCTGGATGGCTCAGTCGGCTAACTGTTTGCCTTCGGCTCAGGTCATGATCCCTGGGTCCTGGGATCGAGTCCCACGTTGGGCTCATTGCTCTGCGGAGAGTCTGCTTCTCTCTCTCCTTCTGCCCCCTCCCCCACCACCCCCAGCTGGCGTTCTCTCCAGTTATCTCTCAAATAAATAAATAAAATCTTCTAAAAAAATCTTTTACAATTGCATTTGTATAAAAATGAATATAACCCAGGCTAGGTTCATTATTATATTCATTTTTGTCTTCTGATTTTAAGAGAAATTAAAATTACAATACTTCTATGAGCTGTAGGCACTGTGTCTAATGAAGAAGTCAGCCCTGTACGGGGGGCATCTTGGGTGCTGGGTGCTGGATGCCGGCACCAGGGCTCTTCCCTCCAAACCTGCTTCCTTCCACCCCATGCAGTGCCCCCACCTCTGTCTCAGCACCCATGGTCTACCCTGCCCCACCTGTAAGAGGGACCTCATTGACACTTGGCAAACTCTACCCCCAACAACTCTGCCCCCTCCCATACGACTCCTCTCAGATGCACCAGCCTTGTCATCTGCCGGCACTGAAATGTGGGGAACATTATGGGAACTTTTCGAATAGTTTCAGGAACTTGCTCGGCAGCTCTCCTTGGGTACTGCCACCCTCTCCTGCAGCCAAGTCACTCAGGCACGTGTCCTGCCCGGCAGCGTGGGCAGATGGCCTTGGTCTTCTCTCCAACCAGCTCACGGCATCCTGCTCATTTTACACCCTCTTTCTGGCTCCATCCCCACCTGGGAGCCTGGCACACAGTAGGTCCTTGATACAAAGTTGCAGAACTGAATTAAGACTTAAATAATCCCAACTCGGCCTGTCCCCAACAGCACTATCGGTTACTTGTTGCAAAACGACATCCAGATGCATTTCTGGGCAACTGCTATTTTAGGAACAGTGTTATTTGGGGAGCTGAGCCGGTGCTGGCTGGGTAAGGAGCAGGCAAGAGGGCCTCCGCCACTGTGGCTCCCTTCCTCCCTGCCCCAATCATCTGCTTGGCCATCGGCGGGATTAGACAACAGCAATTATCCCCACATGGTCTATTCCCAGAATTCAAAGTTATTAGGGGAGAAAATGCAATTGTGCTTTTATCCAGTCATTAAAAAACAAAACAAAACAGGAGCCGTGGATTTCAAACTGCCTTTCAGATTTGATGAAAAGAAAAACAAACTTGAGTATTAGCCCTAAATTGTGCTGACAACACACTTCCGGGTCTCTTTGTCCTCCTCCACGCTCCCTTCAGAGGTTTTCAACAATTCCTATTGATTCCTGCCTGGTTCTCATGCCTGGGGAGAGCAGGGAACTGATCTGCCAGCCTGAGCAGCCCAGGTGGGGGGGGCAGGGAGGGGGGATGGGGGAGTGAAGTCCAGGCTTCCCCAGCCCAGAGAAGCGACCATTTGCAGGGTCCTCACCAGTGCCTGGTACCACACCTCTGCCCCCATCACGGAGCCCGCTGCCCGCTCAGCCACACCAGACCTTCATCAGCCAGGGTGAAACACCCCCAAAGTAGTGCAATCACCCACTATTTTAGGACCTAGAAGCCACAGGAGAGTCCATATGCCAGACGCCCACACCGTATGATGGGGAAATGAGCTCAGAGAGAGAATGGGCCTCGCCTAGGTCACAGAGCAGACTGGTGGTTAAGAAGCAATTAGAAGCCAGGTCTCCTGGTTCCTGAGGTTTAGGATGGGGAGAAAACACCAGGGAGCTACATTCAGGGGACACCATTTTTACACCAGTACTGCTTGCATGAAGTCTCTTACCACATCCCTACCTACTCTGGCCACACTGGACATCTTTTAGACCTTGAGGGGCCATGATCTCATTCAATCCCCCCTCTAGGCTGTTGCACTTGTGTTTCTATGCCTGTGACCCCTCTCTTATGCTTCTGCCTTCATGCTTCAACTTTCTGAAGCCCATTGCTCCAAGAAGGAATTAAAGAGCTCTCAGTGTGAGTACCTTACTATACTTGTACCACCTGAATTGAAACTACAAGTTCATATATTTCTTTCCCCACTAGCCTGGGCGGTCTACATGGATGTCTTCCTGCTGCTTCCTGTGTCTAGAACAGTGTCTGGCACAATATAGGCACTGAACAATCACAGACAGATAAGTTAGTGGTCTCATAAGATCCTAGTAACAATCCTATGAGATGTCAACCTCCGCATTCCACAGAAGAGAAAAACTGAGGCTCAGGAAAGAAATGTAACCCCTGTCCAGTGAGTTGGTAGGGTCAGGATTTGGAGACTCCAAGTCTTCTGACCCCAGGTCAGCATTTTCTTCATTACGACCCCCTTCCAGGCATAATAACAGAACTAAAGAAGGTCCAGTTCACACCATTTTGGACCTGTGTGTTATGGCTGGGGTGGGCTGGGGAGCAGAGAGGTCGCCCCATGGCACTGGGAGATAGCATGGGGACGGGGTAATGAAGGAAGACTTTGCTAACCATTCCTTCTGCTACAAAGAGCCCTTGAGGCAGCCAGCCTGGGAGGTCCAATTCACACCTAGGTTGAGGTGGGAAGAGCAGGGACCCTTTCAGACTAGGGCTGAGGGGCAGTGCAGGACAGCTCTGCTCCAGGGAGCACATGCCTGGGAAGCTCGGGGTTTGAACAAAGGGTGTGGCTTTTTTTTTTTTTTTTTTTTTTTAGATTTTATTTACTGATTTGAGAGAGAGTGCACAGCAGTGGGGGAGGGGCAGAGGGAAAGGGAGAAGCAGACACCCCGCTGAGCAGGGAGCCTGATGTAGGGCTCCATCCCATGACCCCGGGATCATGACTTGAGCCAAAGGCAGACACTTAACTGACTGAGCCACCCAGGTGCCCCGGGTGCAGCATCTTGATTAAGAGGGAAATATTCAGTAGGAGGCGACAACGAAGCATACTGATGACAGCCAGCATTGGCAAGGATAATGGAGAGACTAGAACTCTCACCCGATGGTCAGTGCGACTGCTGATCCATTTCTCCACTTGGCAAAACTGGCAGCATCCAACTAAAGCTCAACATACCAACATGGTATGACCCAGCTGTTCAAACCCTGGGTGAATCCCAGAGTAAGTGGCTGCTCTTTTCCACCAAAAAGCATGTACGAAAGTGTCTGTAACCCACAAGTACTCCCCATGGGAATGTAAAATGGTGCAGCCACTGTGCAGAACAGCCTGGCAGTTGCTCAGAAGTTTACACACAGAGCTACCACGTGATCCAGCCAAGTCCCCTCCTAGACAGACACCCCAGAGAAATGAAAACCCACGTCCACCCGAAGACTTGCACATGAATGTTCAGAACTGCATTATTTAGAAGAGCCAAAAAATAAAAAATAAAAAGCAGACACAATCCAAATGTCCATCAACTGCTGAAAGGATAAATAAAATATGGTCTACTCGCAGGACGGGATATTATTTAGCAGTAAGGGGAAATGAGGAACCGGTACATTCCACTGTGCAGAGGCCCGGGCGCCTGGGTGGCTCAGTTAGTTGAGCAACTGCCTTCGGCTCAGGTCATGATCCCGGACTTCCAGGATCGAGTCCCACATCGGGCTCCCAGCTCCTCGGGGAGTCTGCTTCTTCCTCTGACCTTCTCCTCTCTCATGCTCTCTCTCACTCATTCTCCCTCAAATAAATAAATAAAATATTTAAAAAAAAATGAAGCCCAAGGAAAGAAGTCAGTCACAAGAGACCAGATATCATACGTTCCCTTTCATATGCAATGTCCATATGTCCAGAATAGGCAAATCTATGTAGGGAAAGAAAGTAGATCAGTGGTTGCCAAGGGCTGGCAGGAGAGGGATTGCTGGAGAGAGTGGCTGCTGATGGGTACGGCGTTTGCTTGCAGTTGCGGCGAACTAGAAACAAAAATGTCCAACAACAGTAGAATGGGTGGGTAAACTTGTAAAGGAGTGAACTCCTGTTTATGATAGAATTATGAGTGAAAAGCAGCAAACCATGAAAGAGGATAGAAAGTCTGGTGCGAAATTTTGAAGCCGACTAAATTAATCTAAGATGACAAAAGTCAGAATAGTAGCGGCTCTTGGGGGGCTGAGTGGGAGGGGCCTGAGGGGACCTTGTGGGGTCTGGGAAATGCTACCTTGATCTACGGCATAGCTACAGGCTGTACCCACCTGTAAAACTCAGTGGGATTGTGCCTTCTGCTGTAGGTAAGATCTAAGTTACATTTCAGTGTTTAAAAGGTCATTTTTTTTTTTTTTAAAAAGAGGCTCAAGTGAAAAGACCAGGGCTCGAGTCCTGGCTGTCAGGCTTTTGTGAGAGTCCCTGTCCCTCTGAGTGCCTCGTTCCCCATCCTCCAGACATCGGACCAGATGGTTTCAAAGAATCCAACTGGCACTGACAGTCTGAGATTCTGCGAATTCACATACCTATTTGTCACTGAGTTTGTTGGGAAATTTGGCAAGTGCTTGCCATCAATGTGGTGTGAAGAGAAAGGGGGCTGGCTGTCTGCTGTGGGCTCAGCCTTGTTTCCAAGGAAGGCAAGGTCTTTGGAAAGTGGGTGGGAACACCCCACCTCCAGGAGGGAATGTCACTTTCGATATGAATCATCTCAGGCATCCAGCGAACTTGCTCTGGGAATAGATACCCTGACTCACTTCTCCCTGACAGGGACAAGACTTGCTACTAAAATTTCAGATTTCAAAAGAACCAGCACAGCCCAAATAGCCTCTCAGAGGCGGAAAAAGAAAAAAAGAAAAAGAAGAAGAAATCAGCCTGGTAACCAACCAGGAATCACAGAGGGGATGGGCATCTTTCTTTGTACTGAAGACCGGACGAGGCCCAAAGGAGGCCGCCGGCTCACACGGCTGCTGGCGCCAGGGCTGGGACGGGGACCCGAGGCTCCTGACCTCGAGTTTTCTTTTTACAACAACCTGCTACTATAGTTTTTAGAGAAATAAATTATGCTCTGTGCTGGTGGGAAGCCTTTTAAACAAAAAAGAAAAAGAAAACAGCCGAGATGCATCTTAATTAGAAAGTGCTTGGGAAGAAAAAAAAAATCTTTGCGGGAGGAGGGTGCGGCCAGCCTCATGCCTTGAACTGTCAGCGGCATGAGAGAGGGAGCATCCAGCAGGCTAGTTCAGAAGGGAGCGCTTTGCTCCAATAATTACCCAGTGTGACCTAAGGGGCTTTCTGGTTTTTAGGAGGTGGTGGCAGGCAAAATCATGGATGTGTCATCAAAGGCCACGGGAGACCCCCCCCCTTCCCCCAGGTGACCACAGCATCTGACTGGCAACTGCTGGTTCTGCCTGTCCTTCACATGTGGGGTCAATATTTTCATCCCATTACCCTCCTCGTGCTAAAAGCCCATCTGCCAGTGACCGACGCTTCTAATCCATTTCCTCTGTGCTCTGAGAGCCCCCCAGCCTCCGGATGGAGCAGCCACGGCTCCAAAAACATGTGACTCCCCGGAAGGCTTGCTCGCTGCCCTTACGCCTGACCCGTTCTATGCAAGGATGAGCAACATCCCCACTTCCAACGCAGATGACAGCTCTTTCTCAAAACAAACCCAGAGCCTGGGTCAGGAATGTGCACCACAGCCTGCTAAAAATCAGTGAGCGACATGGCCTGATGACAATTTCCCAAGAATGATGGATGGACACTGGGTGTTTGTTTTTTCAGAAAAACAACCAAACTCATAAAAGTGGATATGGATTTTCAGCCAGAGAAGTCAACACATTCTGTTACCCAAAAGCAGGGGAAGGGGGTGAGGGACCGGGAAGCGGGGTCATGAATGCCAGGCAGGGTCCTGGGGTGACCTGACCCTGCCCCCACCTTCCCAGGTGAGTAAACTGAGGTTTGGGGAATTCTGTGACTCGCCCGATTTCGTTCAGTTGGTAAATGCTGAGGATCTGACCCCAGGCGTACCTCTAACGTCAAAGGGCTGCCCCCCGGGAACAGGTTCCGAGATCGTGGAAACAACATGGAGTTCTGGGGAAACTGCAGAAGCAGGTCGTTTTCGCGAACGGTCTCTCTGGCAAAGCGTGCAGTTCCCTAGGCAGCCATGCTGGTGGAGTAACTCTCACCCCCACAGAAAGATCCAGGCAGACCAGGGTGTGTGTGTAGGAGACTGTGAGCATTTTGCAGAAGGCACTACTAAGTCACACGCCAAAAAGCAATTGTAAAAGTGACATCTTGGGACCTGGATTTATTCCCTCTTCAACATCATATTTGCTCCGTTTACAAGGCAAAGATGATTTTTCTCCCTGCCAAGGCCGAACATTCCCAGCCTGTGATCTGAAAATCATGCTGTGTTCATTTCGCCTCTTAACTCACCCAAGGCCATAAATCATCCCTCGAAACGGGGATTTGGTTGGCAGTTCTATCGGGGATTCACAAGACAGAGGCAGAATCCAATTTGGGGCTCTCACAGTCCTCCCAGGCCACCTAGGCCACGCGAGCTCCTCCAAGCTCCACAGAGAAGACGCCCGAGAAGCACATCTGCTGACTAAGCAGGACCCTTGCTCTTCCAGGGTTAGTCTGCTGATTCTAAACTCGCTCTGCGACAGAGGAGGAGGTCAAGGCCGCTGAGGAGAACGAGAGGAAGAAACGAGAGGAAGAGAACAAAGCCAGACCCAGCCCTTCCCAGCCAAACCAAGAACGAAGGGCTAAGGGGAAACAGGGCACGCAGAGACGGTGGTGGGCAATTCATTCATTCCAAAATATGTAATGAGAGCCCACGATGTGTTATGTGCCAGGCACTGTTTCTTTCCTTGGAATATAATTATTTTTCCAAGTATTTTTTTAAGAAATAGAATAATAGCGGCAGTAGCTTATGGTTAACGAGTATACAAAGACGGGGACGTGGAGGCACGTGGGCAGGCACTGCACAGGAACTTTAATCTCCGCAACTGCTGGGTGAAGGAGGGGTTATTCTCATTGTACAGATGGAGAAACTGAGGTGCAGAGAGATTAGGAAACCGGGCCACAGGCACAGGACTCATGATGAGTGGCAGAGCCAGGATTCAAACTCAAGCAGGCGTGGTTCTCAAAACCATACTACCCTCGGCTCATCGTACTGACAGTCAATGGCATGCTTTGCGATTCTGTGTTTTTAGGTTATTGGGTGGGGATAAGGTATTCTCCTACACTGGGAGAAAAGAGGAACATCTGAATCTTTTTCCAAGCCCTAAATACTCAGCGGATGTCCACTAACTAATGATGCGTGGAGAAGCGTGGCTGCAGACCTAGGAAGTGTGTGTCCTCTCTGGGCTCCCGTCAGGGCAGGGGAGCAGAAGATGCAGCCCCACCAACCCTGAGACCAACCCTCTGCCCTGTTCCCTTCTCTGTGGCCACTGTATATGGCCACTGGGGGACAGGGCAGCACAGTGGCTTATGGACTGGGTTTTGAAGTTTGACAGCCTTATGATCAGGTCTCTGCTTGATAACTGGGTGACTAAGCAAGTCCTAAAACTTGCCTAGGCTCAGGGTTCTCATCTGTGAAATGGGGATCAAATGGGTAATACATTCCTTACAAGGGCTGTGAGTAGGACACGAGAGAATGTAGCTACTGTGCTCGGTGTGATGCAGGTACAGGAAGTGGGTGGGCTCTCTGCCCCCAAATCATACATCTCCTGGTAGTCTGCCCCCTCTGAAGCTCTGCAAATTTCCAGCTCCTGGTGGTGATCTGGCCATGTCCATAGGCCTGCATTTCAACAATCTGGCCTTGGTCAGTTTAGCTAATCTCAGAGTGGGTGGTGCAAAGAGCACTCGGCTGGGACTCAGGCCACCGGAGTCTAAGTCCCCAGTCCTGTAATTAATGTGCTTGTCACCTTGGGCAAGTTCCTTCCGCTCTCTGACCTTGGTTCTCCCCAACTCAGAGGAAGGAGTGGGAGTTGCCTTGAAGCCCTTTCACCCTCTCTGGTGGTACTCCCCGCCCCCCCCCCCCCCCCAAGGCTCTGTCCCTGCTGGTTCTCCTTGCTGCCAAGGGAAGGTGAAGTTATCAGGGCTCACTATGACTTCTTGGGAGGATTAACGCTCTTTAAGTGCTTCAGGGCTGGAAGCTGGCACCAGTGCAAGGTGTTGCTTACTACACGCCCGGAACCTCTTATCCTGGCAGGAGGCTGATTTTTTCCATGGCCTTGAACTTTAACCTTTCCCTGCCTAAAAATTCCTCTGTAAGCTGCTTAAATGAAGGAGTGAACAGGACACTGCCTACCAGTGGGCTGCCCACCCACGATCCCTGCCATGGGCACTCCAGGGCTGGGGCAATAGGACAGGAGGGATCTGGTCTTGCAGAGCCCTGGAACCTTCACATGGGTCCTTGGATCCAGGGGTCTTGGACATGCTCCAGTCAACATGAGAGAGGCACACACTGTCCTAAGAGCCTTATGTCACCCTCATAGCAGCTGACTTGAAGAATGCCAGACATGAATATGAGCACTTCTCATGTCTTAACTCATTTAGTTCTCAAGACAATCCTCTGAGTAGGTAGTATTGTTGTCCCAACTTTACAGCTGGGACCATGAGGCCCAGAAAGGTTAAGAAACTTGCCCAAGGTCACACAACTGAGAAGTGGCACAGCAGCATGCAAATGCAAGCCATCCGGCCCGAGTCCATGCTCCTCGGCCGGCTTATTGAGTGTCCTCCCCAGTCCTAGCAGCAGGCCTTTCTGCAGGTAAGGAAGCTGGGCCTCTGTGTACTGAGGCACTCCGGCTGCCGCGTCACCGCTGGCTCTTCTCCCATCCCTCCCCTAAGATGTTCTGCGAGTGGCAGACTTGGCCCTGCAACTTACTAGTGGTCAGAGAGCTGCCATCGAGTGCCCACTCTGGACCTGGCTACGGGCGAGGCCTCATTCCATCTCTAGTCTGTCACCACCGCCCAGGGGGTGGGAGTCTCTGCCCCACTTCGCGGTGTGAGGCCACAGATCTACTAAGTGGCAGCACAGAGGTTCTCCTCAGGCCTGCTTAGATCCAAAGTCCACACTCTCTCCACCACCTGGCTGGACACTAACAGGGACACTGGAGCGACCTCTCAGAGGAAGGGGAACAAGGCAGATATCCACCATGGCCTGGGCCACAAGACAATGAGCAGGCTAAGGCCTTGCTCGCAGCACGAGGGGCTTGGGAACCTGCTGAGCTGGAGGTTAGGAAAATGGAAGCCTCTTTGACTCTGAATTGTGAAGGATACAAAAACCGGCTCGAGAGACACATCACTCAGCAGTCTCACTCTCGGAGAAAGAACAGATTCAGGGAGGGGTGCATGGGCAGCTGGGAGTGGAATTCAATTTGGTGAAACGCTGCACAGGAGACCAGGCTCGGCATCTGATGTTCTCACTGCAAAGCCAGACACCAGCATGAACTCGTGACTCTTCCCCATATGCACCCCTCTCAACCCTGCGCGAGCCCATGTCCAAACAGCTCAGCCAGGTCGGACGGGGGTGCGCTGCTGCCACCTGGCCTCCCTGGCAGGGCTCAGTCTGTAGTGAAGTCATGAAGATGGCAGTGGCCAGAGCCCAGCAATGATGCCACCTAGCAGCCTACGTGACTCCGGAAAAAGAAGGGGGAGGGTGACAAGCGGCTTAACCCAGGTTAGCTCACCTCCTTCTCTTTGGGAATAGTCTAGCTTCAAAGCCCCTTATGGATCCACCCCAAACTAGAACCTCCTCCTCTGGGTGCATAAGCCTCCTCCATAAGCCTCTGGCTCATAAGACACATTTGTGGGTAACCACAGTCATAGCTACTACCTATTAAGTAGGTTCTGTGTGTCAGGCAGGCCCTGGGCTGCTAGTCTGACGTTTTCATTAGTACCACTATGCAGAAAAACTCAGGCTCACAGAGAAATGCCCTGCCTAAGATCACACAGCTTATGGACCAGAAAGTGGTCCATAAGCATTTGTTGAGTGAAAGACTAAACCTTTCCCAGGAGCCAGCCGCCCACTGCGCCCTCTTTGCTGGCTGCACAGGAAAGATGCTGCCAGGACTCCTAGAGGCACCGGAGGATTGGCACCCAGGGGAGCAGCTGCTCTGGGAGACGGACGCTGAGGAGACCTCAGGACTTCCTCGGGCTCACCTGGGCAACCGCTGACTGCATGTATTATACTGTAAATCGTAAACCACTCATACATACTGGGCCCTTTGCATGTTCATACGTGCTCTCACAGTAGTCCAGTATGAAGGACAAATGAGCAGGGGCCCAGAGAGGTTAAGCAACTCAGGCTTGGCTACACAGATAGCTCAGGACAGAATGAGGACTTGTACCCAGGTATTTCAGACTCAAGGTCCAAGTTTCTTTCCACCGTTCTAGCTGCCCACACTTTCTCCATCAGGTCTGGTGACTGAAAAGGGACTGAAGAGTTGAGATGCAAAGGACAGCCCTGAGGAATTTCACACAATCGGACCTGACTTAGTCCTACCAATAGTGCTCCCCATGATGCTCCCTCGGTCCCATGGACAGTCTGAGCAATAGCTATGCCCGTGCTGTGCAGTTTCAGGAATCAGCCTCCACTGACTTCCACCAATTCCCTGGATATCTGCAAACAGTCAGCGAGGCAGAGAGGGGAAACCTCCGTGGTTCCATCCCAGATTTACACCGGTAGCCAAAGCTCCAACGACTGTGGTGAGACCCATGCTGGCCCCTTTCCCCAGGGCTAATGTGGGACATCAGGGAAGGTCTATGTTCCAAGACAGAGAAGACAGCCAGACTCTACACATCTCATACTTGAGGTTAAAGAAATATCTGCCTTTCTCTCTTCTGACTCAGGAGTCCTCCTTAGGAATCTATCCAAAGACAACATTTTATGCACAAAGATGACAACTGCTGAATTATTTTTAATAGCAAAAAATTAGAAACGACTTCTGTCCTACATTAGCAGGATGGTTAAATGAATCATGGCACATCCCTGCAATAATTGCCACCATTAAAAACATCCTTTATGACAAATTTGAGTAAGTTAGAGAAACACTTATGATGTAACATTAAGCCAGAGAGAGAGAGAGAACATAAAATTGTATATCGAGGAGAAAAAAGGCACAGAGAAGATTGAAAGGAAATGAACAAGAGGTCAACAGAGGTTGCATGTATGTGGCAGAATAAGCTATTTTTTGTCTGTTTTTCACTTTTTGATACTTTTCTTTTTCCCTATGTTCCTATGATAAACAGAAAAATGAAAGAAGTTACCGAAAAGCTCTCTTTCTCACACAGACACACAGACACACACCCAAGGCGAGTGAGTTATTAGAACATCCAGAAAGGATGTGATGTTGACTGGTTAGAGGGAGGAAGGCAGGTCCTGTGTCCCTCTTCCCGGAACACAGGCACTTCTCACAAGACCATACACATAGGAGCCATCCCTTTAAATCTCCCTTGAAGATTTTCCTGGGACTTTTCATCTGACTTGGTTCTTTGGTTCTGGACCTCAGGGACCTGTGTCTCTAAGGGGTGAGGAACACAGCGGGTGAATTTCCATCTCTAGCCCCAGAGAGCTCCCATCTCTCAGGGAAGAAGCAGGCCAGGCCGCCTCTGGCATCTTTTCTGGAGAAAGGCCTGCAGAGTGGAGAGCTGGCGACTTGGAAGGGTGTTAAGTTTGGAATGTGAGGCCGTGCCCACAATAAGGCACTCTACAGACTCTCCAGCTGAGAGAGGCTCTCGAGTTAGGAGAACCTGTGCCTGGAAATGGAAGAGATACGAGCAAGTGAGGCGGCAGGTCACACAGGGCTGCCAACACAAGGCAGTGCCCATGACGCTCCCTGATGAGCTACAGTCCCGACCGTCCACCGGCAGGGTGTGCAAGACGCACCCGCAGGACCCTAAAGGCGGCACACACGCCCACCTCATCAAAAACTGGTCCCGTTTTTCATGAGCTCACCTGAGATCGTCTTACAGCTACACCTGGGGAACTGGAGTCAAACCCAGTCCTCTGTGTCCTTCAGAACCCCAGCCCTGCTCCTGGGAAACAGGTCTCCGTTCCTCACCATCCCCAGTCACACGACTAAGTGTGTTTGCTCCAAGACACAGATGCTAAGTGTGTACAAAGAGTGTAAAGTGAGAGGGAAGCATGTTGGCTTCCCCCAAATCTAAAAGGCTCAGAAACCTCAAGAGCCCAGAAGGAACTCAGACTTGGGAGCCCCGAGTCTGGGGAAATAGGGACACAGCTCAGCAGGTGGGGGGGGGTTGGGGGGGGAAGAGCCAAAATTGAATTCCGCTCAACCAGCAGAGGGGCTGTGGGTCTCACCCACACCAACTCACCAAACATGTTGCCCTCATAGCCGTCTTTTGTGAGTGGTCGGAGCTCGTTTTTGCCCATGGCGTAAAGTCTGTAGCTCTGCCAGGCGAACTGCATCATCTGTAAGAGAAAGTAGGAAACAGAACCTGAGTGTGGCAATTCCCAACCGCGGGCACTGGCCGCTGGCTTTGCCCTCTGCAACAGGATTCAAAACCATATAAAAAAATAATAATAATCTTCCAACCTGAGGAAGACCACTTTCTCTCTCACATAGTTTTATTCACAGTGACAGCTGCCTGGGCGGCCATTCTCCTCAGATGACCCCAAGAGCCCAGAGTCTACCCACAGATTCCTCAGAGGGGACACAAAAAGCAATAAATATATTCTAGCTATCCTTCAGAGCCAAAGTGAAAAGCCACCTCTTCCATGAAGACTTCCTGCTTTGCTCTGGCCTAAAGCCATCCTCTGAAAGGAAGGAAACAACTCACAGAGTGATGCCTGGTACAAAGCAACCCCTGAACTAGGGATGGTAGACTCCATTCTGCAGATAAGAAGACAAGGCAAAGACACAAGGTAATTTGTCCAAGGTTATCCAGAGAGTCAGTGAGATTGCTACGAACTGAACCCATGCCCTGTGGCTCTGAAGCCTTAGGTCTGCCACCCCCGCTAAAGCCTTTGTTCTGTCCCTTAACATTGCCACAAGTCTCTCCGCACCTTTCTGACACTTGGCTTGACCCACCCTGGCCATCCCAGGTTCCCCAGCACCCCAGCCAATCACTTATCAGGCTTTGTTTCCCTGGCTAGGAACCAAAAGCTCTTCAAAGCCAGAAACTATGCCTGCCTCAGTTTCCCTCACAGCACCCAGCACAAGTCTTGGCACAGGTAGGCAGCAATGAATATTTATCAACTCTGTCCCCCTGTCCGGGCACGAGTTCTTAGTACTTTAAGGAAACTATGTCAGTCTCTAGGGAACGTCACACCAGCACCTCGGTCCCCCGGATGCACTTAGCCTGGAGGCTAGAGGAATGGACGTTCAGTCCAGCTCCCCTGGCCCCCAGGCTCACCCCTCTAGAGTGCTGCCTTTTCCCCTCTGCATGGCAGGCCGCTTGAGTGACAGTGGGGCCGGCAGCAGAGGCACAGCTGGGGACCTGGTGCCTGGGGAGGTAGCTGGTTTACTGCAAAGAACACAGGGTTCGAGGCCAGGGCCGTCTGTGTGTGCCTCTCACCTCTTCTTTGACCTTGGCAAGTGACTGAAGGTCTCCGAGCCTCAGTGGACTTCTCTTGGAAATGGGGATACCAAGGGCTGTTTTGCTGAAAGGTTTAACCCCTAATCCTGAAAGGTTTATGTGAAAGAAAGTAGCTGGAAATGTTGTTTCTGATCTGCCACGGCATGTGATTGACAAGCACGAGTCCTCTGCCCTCTTCAGCCTCTAAAAACCCCATTTAGTCCTCCAAACCACAACCACCATCCCTCCCTTCCACCTGTCCTTAGTTCTCAAACTTTGCTGGCATCAGCATCACCTGGAGAGCTTACTGAATCAGCCTGTCGGCCCCATCCTTGAGTTTCGGATCCAGCAGGTCTGTGGTGAGCCCAAGAACTTGCCTTCCTAACGAGTTCCCCCACGATCCTGCTGGTCCACAGGCCACGCCTGAGAACCACCCATCTGGTCCACGTGTTTGTCTCTACTTCTCACCTCCCCTCCAGACACTGTATGGCACCCTTCTACTTCTCTCCTTCCCGCCCCTGGCCCACCTTCCTGTTGCAGCCTCCTCCTTCTGGACATCTCCACCCTCACCGTCCATGCTCTGCCGTTCCAGGCGCCAAGGCTTAGAAGCAGTCTCTCCCAGGCCCATCTGGATTATGACATCTGCTGTGCCTGCCACTGTGACCCAAATACATGGCCCAGGAGGGCAGATGTGATGAGTCTATGGCCCACACCCCCTGTGAAATGACAGAGGGATCTGGCAGCACCTCTCCATTTCCCAGATGTTCAAACTGAGGCTCAGAGATGGAAGTGGTCAGGACGACACAGCCAGCAGGGCTGGGAACCAGGCTCTTTCAACTCCCAGGCTGGCCAAACCTACCCTCATGCTTGGCCTGGTATGTGACTTCCCATGTGACACACATGCAAATGTCATGGTAACGCATGCCAAGCACTTGGCACGGGCTTTGAATCCTAGTTCCATTCCTCTGTTATTTTCTACTTACCCTGAATTGGCAATAACAGAAACTAATTGCTGGGTATGAGTGCTTAAGGGAGACTGGCCTCCTCCCTCAGTATCTCTCATCTGTAGGCTCCCTCAGTTAAGTCAATGAGAGTTGAGGTTCGGGAGGGGGTGCGGGGAGAGTGGCAGGAGGCTGGTAAAACATACAGGACAGCAGGAAAGAAGCAGCAGAGGTCTAGAGGGGAGGACCTCCAAACCCCTCCTACTTGCAAGAAAGAGAGAGAAGTGGGTGTACCCGAGAGATTAGGAGAATCACAGGTCTGTACATGTCCCCATGGGAGCTGCCACTGTGGGGATGTGGAGACGTTTGGAACGGGACCCATTACCTCAGTCATCCACACCAGTGGAGGGGAATGAAGGCACAAATAATCCCTATGCCACTTGGGACTGGATTCAGAAGGCAACCAGAGTGGCTCTCAACTCTCTCTCTCACACACTCACACACATAAGCATGTGTGTGCGTGCGGACACATTCGAGTCTCCCATCTCAGGTCACAAGTGGCTCAACCTGGGCACTGGATGAGCAAGGGACAGGAAAAGACCCCCACCAGGCAGTCTGTACTTCTATTCCTGAAGCATCCTAAGCAAGCCCCGAGCTGGTGTCCTGTCCTGTGCTCAGCGACAGTCCGGGCTACAGCCCCAGCAGGAATGCGGCTCTGGGCCCACGTTCTCCTCCCCTGACTGCTTCTCTTCCTTCAGATCCCAGCTGAAACAGCACTTTTGCAGGAGGTCACCTCCCCAGCCATGCCTAAGTCAGGCCCACACTCCTTCCCCACACTCCTGACTTCACAGCCCACAGCAGCCTGCAGTCAAGCTTTTATGGGGGCCCCCCTCCCCCACCAAACCCCTGGTCATTGCTGCATGTCTTACAACTCATCCAGGGCCTGGCACATACTAGGTGTCCCCGAATATTTGCTGAATGGCTGTGAGAACAAGAAAATGGCTGTAGAGTTTAACACATGGTTGGCAGACTGGTGGACCTCACATGTCCTGGGTAAGATAGGTAATGGGTCAGAGGAGAGGGGCTTCTGGGCAACAGAGGCACTGAGAAGAGGGCAAGTGTGTGTCTCAAGTGGGTACCCAAGTGTCCTCATGGACAGAGAATTGTGAGGGGCACAGGAAGAGGACGAACCACGGAAAGGCTATCTCACTCTGGAGCTGGGTGACCCCTGAACTGGACTTTAGGGGTGGACAGATCCTCGCTTCATGCTAGGGAGTTCTAAGACCTCAAAGGTCATCCAGACTACCTCTTGCCCTATGCAAGTTCCTTAATTAAAGATTAAGTAATGCCTCTTTGAATACCCCCAGCGATGGGATGCTCACCACCTTACCGGGCAGCCCATTTGCTACAGTTTCACAAAATGCGTCCTTAATCAGTCCAAATCTGTTTTCCCCTATGGGCCATGGGAAAGACAGTTCATACTGCCTTTATACCAGAGACCTTCAGAAAGGGGGAGCCAACTCTCCAGTCACCTTAGGCTGTCTATTGGCCCACCGAGCAGCCCAGCTCCTTCAACAACTCTCCTCCTGGCCGATTTCTGAATTCCCTGAAACTGCAGACCCACACATCACCGCGTTTTTCCGGGGTGCCCTAAGACTTTGTTGTCCATTTGTTAAGGTTGGCTATACTTTTGTTAATGAGAAGAAACCGAAGTGCCAACTCTCTCTGGTTGCATCTGGACCAGATCCTGTGGGCGTGAACTTGCCATTTGTCCCTAATAATTTTATGTTGTAGGACTCTGCCTACCATTCTGTGCTGTCAGGATCTTCTGGAACCAGACCTTACAATTCAATGTGCATGTGTTTGCCTGCTTTGGGTAATCTGCAAACTTGATAGGACTGCCATCTGTGTCTCCCCTTCGAGTTTTGGACAGAAACACTAAACAAGGGGGCTGAGAACAGTATCGGGGAAATCGCCGCAGAGGCCTTCCTCCTGGATATTGCATTTTTGAGTGTTACCTGTCAGCAAGTGAGGAACCCACCAATCAATACAACCCTGTGTCTCCATTTTGGAACATGAAGACATTGTGAAGGACAGGACTGAAACACAAAAACACTCCCCTAGCATAGCTAGTACAGAAAAAATAAACCTGCTTTTTTTTTTTTTGCCTTTTTTTTTTTTTTATAAGGAAAATCAGGGGTTAGATGGGCATGGTTTGTTCTTAGAGAATCCATTTTGGCTCCTACGAATCACCATCTTTTGTTCTAAATGCTTGCAAATCATTAACTTAAAAACCTATTAGTGCCTCCTAGGAGGCTATAAAATAAAAAAGAAGAACAAAAACTGGTGTTGGCCACAATGGGGAGAAATTGGAACCCTCACACACTGCGGGTGGGAATGAAAGTGGTGCAGTCCTTCTGGAAAACAGTCTGGCAAAAAAAAGTTAAATAGAAGGTTCCCATGGGGCCCAGCAACTCCACTCCTATGGAGCTGTGCAGAAAAGAATTCACAGCTGGCCGAGGTTCCCATCCCTAGAAAGGCCTGCCTGCAAGGCTGGTCCTTGGCTGGCACCTGGGAATGAGGATTCCACGAGTGGTCCACCATTCTTGAACTGGTGAAGGTGGTTTCCTACCCTTAGACTGTACAGTCTGGGAGGCTGGATACCTACCTGCTCTCCTTCTGGGAGTCTAGGATTTGGGTGTGTGCTAAAATGGGGCCGGTGTGACCAGCCCCCAATAAAATCCTCTGGCTCTGAGTCTCTAATGAGCTTCCCTGATATTAAATAACACCTCACACATGTTGTCACGATTCAATGCTAGAAGAATTTGGCGTACCCTGTATGATCCTGCTGGGAGAGGACTCTTAGAAGCTGTGCCTGGTTTCCTCGGGGATTCCCTGCATGCCCTTTTTCCCTCTGCTGATTTTTCTCTGTGTCCTTTCACTACAGTACAGATCACAGCTGGGAGTAGGACCAAGTGCTGAGTCTTATGAGGTCCCCTGGTGAATCACTGAACCTAGGGGTCCCCTTACACATCTAGAAAATAAAAAACATAAGTCCACACAAAAAATTTATATATGCGAATGCATAGCAACACTGCCCGTAACAGCGAAAAAGTGAAAAACCCAAATGTCCACTGACTGATAAATGAACCAAAATGTAGGAAAAAAACATATATATGCAATGGAATAGTACTCAGTCATAAAAAAAAAAAAAAAAGAAATGAACTACTGCCACATGCTACAGCAGAGAGAAACCTCAAAAACCAGACACAAAAGGCCACATAGTGTAGTATCCCATTTCTACGAAATGTCCAGAAAAGGCAAATTCATGCAGATGGAAAGTAGGTTAGTAGTCACCAGGGACTGGGTAAAGAAGATATAGGGAATGACTGCAAGTAGAAATGAGGTCTTTTTGGGGTGTTGAAAATGTTCTGTAATTGATGAGGAGGAGTGTACAACTCTGTGAATATACAAAATCACTGAATTTTATACTTTCAAAAAAGGTGAATTTTATGATACATATAAAGTTATTTATAAATATTTTTAAAGTTTTTATTTATTTATTTGACAGAGTGAGGGAGAGACCATGAGGGGGGAGTGGGAGAGAGCCCAATGCAGGGCTCGATCCCAGGACCCCAGGATCATGACCCGAGCCAAAGGTAGATGCTTAACTGATTGAACCACCCAGGTGCTCTACAGTTATTTGCATCTTTAAAAATTATTAGTAGGGACAGATCAATGTCATACGCCACTTGATAGGCAGTCCTTTATTTCACTAGTATTCTGCCCCCAAATTCAAACCTAAGCTGAATCATGAGGAAGGATCACACAAACGGAAATCGGGAGACCATGTACAACATAATGACCTTCACTCTTCAAAAACATCAAGGTCATAGAAGAAAAGGAAAGACTAAGGGAGTGTTCTAGATCAAAGGAGACTAGGGAGACATGAACTAAATGTCACACGTGAACTTGAATGTGATCCTGGAGCAGAAATAACAACAATTATTATTATTTCTATGAAGACAATTGTCAAAACAACTGACAAAATTTGAATGGGGCGTAGGAATCGGTAGTATCGGTAATACCACTGTTAATTTTTTCTTTGAAGGGTTTTACTATGGTTATGTAGAAAAGTGGCACTAAGTTTTTGGTAATACACAATGAAATATTTAAGGGGAATTATGGTTGCAACTTACTCTCAAATGGTTCAGAAAACTGTGTGTTGGGGAGAGAGAAAAAAAGCAAAAGGTAAAATGTTAATATTTGAGGAATCTGGGTAAAGGGTAAAAGTGAAACCTTTGTTAGATATTTGCAACTTTTCTACAAATCTGAAATTATTATTTTAAAAAAACCCTTTCAGGGGGCACCCAGTAGGTTCAGTTGGTAGAACATGCAATGTTTGTTCTCAGGGTTGTGAGTTCAAGCCCCACAGTGGGCGTAGAACTTACTTTTAAAAAATAAATAAACAAAGACTCCATTATCTATTTACCTATCTTTTAATGTATCTAACATATAGATGTTCACTGTAGAAAAGCAGAAAGAAAACCACCACCCATTATTCAAATACTGTAACCACCATTCCTATTTTGGTGTTTTCCTTTCTATTCTTTTCTCATTCATCTTTGCTTCTTCCAGGGATGACAACATAAACATTTTCCATTTTATTACAAAGGCTTTGCAAACATCATTTTCAAGAGCCATATAACAAGTAGGTTCAGCATCATTTACTTAACCTTCCCCCCATATAATCCGACATTTCAGTGATTTCTACTTTGCAGTTATTGTAAATAATGCCATAACGAACATCTCCGTGCACCCTCCTTTTTCTGCACTTCAAGTACATTATTTAGGCCAGAGCTTCTTAGAAATTGCTGGGGGGAAAAATTAAAAGATCTTAATATGTATGTTCCCTTTTAAAGAGTAAATCCAGACACCTTGTTTTGCCCATCAAGATGCAACACTTGGTAAATGGAAAAATATAAAACAAGCTTCTGACAATACAGAATTGCAGTTCGCTTGGGGAGATCAAACTAAATAACAGTCATTTATATTTGTGTAGCTCTTTGCACACTTTATCTCACTTGATTTGGGAAGTTCAGTGGTCTTGACAGGATAGATATTATTCTCATTTAGAAACAATCATGCAAGAGCTCAATAAAGTATGAGATGTAAAGTAATAAACAGATAATAAAAAATGTTTCCAAGTGCACAGTGATTACAGAAATGCTACTTGTATAACAAGGGAAAGAGCAGGGCACCAAATGATACAGCATGAAACTTCTTGGACTATGTATGAGTATTTTAAAGAAGAGGAAGGAAAAAAAAAAGACAGGAAGGAAATACACCAAACCCTGACAGTGATTATCTCTGATAGTGAGAAGTTCAGTGGTTGTAATTTTTTCCTTCTAATTGACTTATATCTTCTGGATTTTCTACAATGAGTATCTAGAAATATTTATAATGTGAAAATTAAAGATTGTTAGAATAAAAAACATAAGGAAGCAATGAGACGGTGCTGCTCCTAAGTCAGAAGGAAGTGCTTGGGTGGTTGGCCATGGAGTAGATAGGATGGAGCCAGGTTTGACAAAAGAGAAGAAGGTCTTCTACAGCTGGGAGTCAGAGACAAGGCCAACCAGCGAGAGAAACAACATAAACAGAAGCACAGAGCCAGAATCTCAGAGTCAAACAGAATCTGAGCGCCAGAGATAGTCTCTATTCCCAAAGCCACCTTCTACGAGAACTACAGGAGGCTCAGACTGGGGAAGTGATCTGCCACGGCCAGGATGCAGAAGTCAACAGCGCAGGGCATGGTCCTGTCTCCAAGAACGTGGGCCAGGACGGTGATGCGGCTGACTGGAGCAGGGGCAGCCTGAGCCGCGGCAAGAGGGATCTGGGATGGACTCAAGAACATGACTATAAGAACCAGGAGACGTGAGAACTAAATACCAAGAGAAACTATACCTCTGCCCCCACTGGGTTCCAGAAATACACAACAGGCAGTCATCATCTGCGTGTGCATACGTGCGTGTCCATGCTGGAGACAGACGGCGGTTCTAGATGGTCTCTAGAAGCCCCTCCCTTCCAGCCGTCTGTGATTTATAGATTCAAAGAACACCTAACAATAGACCACAAAGCCTTCCTTTTGCCAAGTCCTGTAAAGGCAGGAAACAAAGCCCCAATGATAGACACAGGCAGAGCAATGGGAGCTGAATCCTAAAACATCCCATTAGTTCCTTCTCAGACGAAAGATGTTTTTGTCCCCCTGAACAAATTACAAGGACATGAAATCTTAAGATGAAAAATATTTACTAGTCTGAGGTACACATCATTATTTTGTTTAAGATGTTCTTTCCACCTGTCTCAGAGCTCTAGAATTCTCTCCCAAGAAAAGTGACTGGAATCCCCTGCATCAATCACCTGGGCACAGACGCCCATCCCGGCTCACGAGCCCCAGAACAGCAGAGCCATGAGAGAAAGGATGCCGATGAGGAGGGGAGGAAATGGGACTTGCTGGCAGTTTGCCTCTAGACTGGAAAACTAAGAGTTTGTGTTGGAAAGTTCTTTGAGGGCAACTGGACAGGAAGGAGTAATCACTGAAATGGGGCGACATTCCCCGTTTTAAAGAAAACCCACACACAGACAGGATCAGGCCTGGCAGTGACCCAGAACCACCACCACAACGTCTCAAAGCTACCAAGATGGGAAATGGATTTTCCCAGTCATTAGAGACAAGTGCTCACACCATGCCTTGCAGCCTTATTGGCGTCTCCCAGCAGTGACACCTGGCCCCATCTGCAGGGGCTGAGTGGGAAAGGATTTGGTTTCTAATGATCCTGGGATCTAATGACCACACAGATAAAGAGATGAGAATGTTGGGTTGATTTTTTTTTTTTCCTTCCTTTTCAGCACAGTGCAGGGAGACAGCTGACAGCTTGGTCCCTAAAAACCATCCATATTAGATTCCTCAATCTACCTCCATCACAGCACGACCTGATTGGTGCCGGCTAATGAGACATCGGTGAATACACACCCAGCCCCTGGTCTAATTCAGCAGCTGTGCTGAGGGGTGAAGGGCGGGGGGTGGGGAATAGAAGGGGGAGGTGCTGCCTCCCTCCTTTCACTTTTGGGTTTGCTTGAGATGTTGAAAGGCAAATGTAGGAAATGAAAATGTGGTATCACTCCCTACCTAGCTGGGGTCCAGACAGCTCTCCCGCATCCTGCCCACGGGGATGCAGATTTGAGCAGTCTCAGAAATTTCACCTTATCTGTAGCTGTTCTAAGGCACCATGGTTGAGAGTCTGGGCCCTGGAGCTAGACCCCTGCTGCTCAAAGTGCGGTCCAGGGACTAGAACCTGGGCATACACCGTGAGCACGTCAGGACCGAAGCATACTGGGCCCCAACCCGGACCTGCTGAATTAGAACCACCATTTTAGGAAGCCCCCCAAGTGATCCAATTGCACGTTAAAGTTAAGAAGTTGCTGTAGGACTCTGTCACCTACTGGCTGTGGGGCCTTGAGTGAGCGACCTAACCTCTCTGAGCCTTGGTTTCCTCATCTGTGAAATAAAGACAGGAATATTTAATCCTCATAATAATCCTGAGAGTAAATAAGATAACCTATGAAAAGCATTTAGCACAGCAGCTGGTACAGAATATGTGCTCAATAAAAAAAAACATCCATAAGATCTTCACTACCCTATTAATTTACCGGCTAAGTATCCCTCCCTTCTTTTCTCCCTACACCACCTGTCTAATCTAAAGCACTCCCATCTCTCCACGGGACTCCTGCAGCAGCCTCCTAACCCACCAACAGCTGGAGTCTTCTCCTGCCTCCTACATCGTTGTCCACACTGCAGGCAGGGTGATTATTTGAAATGCAAATGTACTCGCATCTCTACCTGACCCCCAACCCACACTTAAACACTTCTATTAGGTATAAAGATCAAGCTTAATCCGGCTCCTCGGGCCCTGCAGGTCCCACCCACTCAGGCCTCCAGCCTCAGCTTATCCTCCCTATCTCTGCCTTAACAATGCCGGCTTTCTTCCTCAGAACCTCAAAGAACTACAACTCTTCCTGCCACAGGGCCTTTGCACAGGACAGCACCTTTCCTTGGATCACTCCCCTCTCTTCTTTTTGCCTGGCAAATTCCACTTATCCGTTACATCTCTGTCCCAGAGAATTCTAGCTTCCTGGATCAAATCAAATTCCCCTGTTATAGAAGATCATCCAAGCCAGAATTTTACATTAATCATGTGATTGATTAATTTGTATCTATTTCTCCCCACCGGAAATAGTCTCCATTGCTCACTATTGCTCCCCATCCCCTAGCGGAGTGCCCAGCACACACAGGTCCTCCATGAATACATGCTGGGTAAAGGCCTAAGGATGGTGGCGACACAGGTGAGCTCCCCTGGGCTGCTCATGTCATGAGGACCATGGAGAAAGGGCAATCCTGGGACAGAAACACTGACTGACCTATGGCTTTGACTCAGCAAGGGTTTACCAAAGGCCCAACAAGGGAAGAGCTCCAACTGTGAGGCCACAGGGGATGGCAAGAATGAGCTAGCCACTTTCCCATGAGATACCTTTATGATCTTGCTACAGAGTCTGCAGCCGGACAAAAGGAGCTGATGGAGAAGATCACAAGCCAGTCTGAGCTCTGCCCCTGCACTGAGATTGGTTCCCAGCCTGCAAAGGGAAGGCTCCTCCTCACTCCTCTGTTCTGTCACAGTCTGGGTATGGAGGGAGGAACCGGGAGACAGGGCATGGAGAACAGAGATGAAGGACAGCAGGGACGAGCTCAGCTCATCTGTGAGGGAACTTCCAGGGGAAATGGTTTGACAAGGCCCTCTGAACGATTTTAGTACAAAACCCACCTACGCACAGGGAGCTCTGCCATTCCCAAAGTGCTTTCCCTTCCTCATTGGAGCCTTATGGTCACCTGTGAGCGAGACAGGGTGCAAGTCATCACCCCCGTTTTACAGAAAAAGGAACTACACTTCCACATACATACATTTATGGAACATACATGACGTGCCGAACATGATAGGGGCTTTTGGGTGTATTAGCACACACAGTTTTCACCATGGCTCTGAAAGGCCCTTACAGAGAGGAGGTGGCAAGGTACAGGAGCTAAGAGTCTGGCTTTGGGTCCCAGCTCTCCCTAGCTGTGTGTCCTAAGATAAGATACTTAACCTCTCTGTGCCTCAATGATCTCAACTGTTCAAAAATGATACTGTTATGCTTATCTAGTGTTTTCCATGAGTCACCAGGGATTTATATATATAATAATTCATTTAATCCTCATTTTAACCTTATAACATTAATATATCATTGCCCCATTCTCATATAAGGAAACTGAGGCACATGTCCAAGCGTCACAGCAAGTAGGTGGCAGAGCCAGGATTCAAACCCAGGCAGCCTGTGCTCTTGGCCACCATCCTCCACTACTACCTCTCCTTGAGGGAAGCAGTTGCATAACTGCCTCAAATGGGTGCCGCACGGATGAATTACAACACAAGGCACTGAGCACAGTGCCCAGTGCATGGAAAACCCATCCACATTAGGACCACCTGTCATGGGGTCGACGGGCATCACTTCCCTCCCAGCAGGAAAGAGGACCAGAATTGCCTTCTCCACACCTCATATCCAGCAAGGCTGTCACTGACATCTCCAACACATGCCTGCAGTTCCCCTCCTTTCCCACCCCCTCCCAGGCCCTTGTCCCTGAACATCAGCCAGTCGCCCTGCATCCTCTCTCACCCCACTTCCCCCATCCTCTCTCCAACTGCTGGAGCTGATCCTTTACAAATGTAAACCATTACTTGCCCTTCTTCTGTGTAAGTGCCTCGGAGAGCCTCCCAAGGCTCCAGGCTTGAAAGGCCTGCTCTGGCCGATCCCAGATCCCAGATCTGTATGTGTCCACCACAGGGGCCTCTGGACAACACCTCAAACACATCCAGCCCCGTCCTGCCTGGGGTAGGCAGATAACGGCCCCCAAAGGTGCCATGTCCTAAGCCCCAGAGCCTGTGACTACCTATGGTGAAACGGAATTAAGGTTTCAGATGAAACTAAGGTTGCTAATCAGCTGACCTTGTGATGGGGAGATTAGCCTGGATTATCCTGGTGGATAAGGGTCCTTAGAAGTAAAGGAGGAGGGGCACCTGGGTGACTCAGTGGGTTAAAGCCTCTGCCTTTAGCTCAGGTCGTGATCCCGGGGTCCTGGGATCGAGCCCCACATCGGGCTCTCTGCTCAGCGGTAGGCCTGCTTTCCCCCCCTTCACTCTGCCTGCCTCTCTGCTTACTTGTGATCTCTCTCTGTCAAATAAATAAATAAAATCTTAAAAAAAAAAAAAAAGAAGTAAAGGAGGAAGAAGGCAGAAGAGTCAGTGTCTAAGAGGTGAAATGCCAAAAAGCCTCCACGGGCCTTTGCTGGCTTTGAAGATGGTGGAAGTCACCATGAGCTAGGGAATGTAGGTGCCTCCTGGAAGCTGGAAAAGGCAGGGTTGGATTTTCCCCCACAGCTTCCAGAAATGAATATAGCCTAACTAACACCTCGGTTTTAGCCCAGTGAGACACATTTTCAACTTCCGACCTCTGGTACTATAAGAGAATAAATTTGTGTTGTTTCAAGTCACTGAGTTTGTGTGATTTGGTACTGTATAGGAGACTAATCCACTACCTCAGGGCCTTTGCACTTCCCAATGAAGAACTGAGTGAACAAATCACCAAAACTCCAAATGTACTTCCTACTCCTTCATGGCCATTTTTCTGCATAAGGACTTCCAATATTCTGGAGCATTCTGGGTACTCCAGAATGGGTACCAGCATTCTGGAATTCACTGTTCTCCTGCAGTCCCTTGCTATCCATCAATGGTAATATTTAACACTCCAGCAGGGTCATAATTTCTTTCAAGTCTGCCTCCCCTGCTCTTGAGCTCTGGGATCTATTCATCAGAACATCCCCGACTCCTAGCCAGCCCAGGGGCTGGCCAAACAGAAGCAATCAACACAGCACATGAGTAATAATAAGTGCCATATGCGTTACCTCTGCTGTCCAGTAACGGACACGTGCCGAGCATTTACTGTGTGCCGAGCACCAGGTAGGCCCTTCACGAGCTTTTCATCCGACACCAGCCCTGCAAGGTGGGCTACTGTTACTATCCCTGTCCTACTGGACGATGCAGTCAAGTCCTCCAAGTCCTGGAGGGTTAGCTACCTTGCCTGAGGACACAGAACAAACAGTGGCAGAGCCAGGCCACGGACGCAGCAGGGCAACTTGGAAGGCCACTCTCTTAAGCACAACAGCACACCACATCCCGCCCAACAACCCTCCCACGTGAGATGAGCTGCTCCTTTTCCCAACACCTGGTGCTATGCAGAGGGGTAGAGCTGGTGTTTGAAGCTGGGGTCTGGCAGATTCAAAAGGCTGTGTGTCCCTCCCATCCCCCAGGCTGCTCTGCTGTCTAACGAGTGAAGGAACAAAACGTTGACCTGGCACCTCAGGACGGCAGGCGGCTCGCAGAGAACCAGACTGAGGACCAGCCTGCTGCCTGGGCCCAACCGCCCGCCCTGAGGTCTGTTTCTCTTTGAGAACAAGAAACGTCCACATTCCCAGTTCCCGAAGGCTCGGGCTGCTTGAAGAAATGGAAGAAATAACCCACTTTAAAGCTGCTTCAGCAGAGGCGAGAGCCTCTGGAAACGTGAAAGGGGCAGAACCCATTCTTTTGCCTAAATGTTAAGGGTTTTGTAAAAAGAAAGGGGGTAAAGCAGATTTAAGTGACAGCAAGGAAAAGAGTGATGTGAGCACCGCCCAGGTCGTGACTAGAGCATGGAGAGAAGTAATCCCGCTGCCACGTGTCCCAGGGAGGTGACATGATCTGACATCTGGAAGTTTGGCCTTGATCATCCAATGCTGAAGGCTGCGAGTGGCACCCAGTGACAGCGAGGAGCCCAGGGGACCTATTTCAGGGCCTCTGGGGCTCACAGGAAGGCCCTCAGCCGCAGGGGACAACAAAAGCTCCAGGAGGACAGGAGTCTTGTTTCCTAGTTGGTGACGCCATTTTGTGAGGACAAGCTTTGGGTATAAAACACTGAGGCCCCCTCCTTAGCGCATCCATGGAGAACCACGTGCAGCCGCCTACATTCTCTGGTGGTTTTTCCTAGAGCCCAGGGAGGATCAGTACTGTTCTCGGAGATCCCTGTCCTGGACACAAGGAGGAGGCCTGAGATGCACTGGACACTCACAGACCGTGAACGGCCTTGTTTCTTGTCCAGTAAAACGGTTTCAGTCAAGGCTGGGAGAATGAGCTAGTATTTACCTCATACCACCCTGTGCCAGTCCCTGCGCCAGACGTTATCATGTCCTTTACCTCATTTAATTCTCCATGGCTACTCTGGGAAGCAGATATCACGCCCATTTTATGGACAAGAATACTGAGGTTCAGTAATTATCCCAAGGGTACAGAGACAAACCCAGGTCTGACTCCAACCTCTGCCTCTTTCTGTTCTTTCCTCAACCTCCCCTCCCCTGACACCATTCAGAAAGTACGTATCGATCCCCTAATCTGCACCCTGTGTTCCTGCCACCACAGCCCCTACACCCGTGTCGGGAAACACATAATAAGGGGGAAAAGAGCTAGCAGGGTAAACTTTGAATGCTGATCAGCACTGTGAAGGAAAAACCCGAGCCAGGTGAGGATGGGTGACTGAGTGGGTGGAGACGGTGAAGTTTCCTTCACCCACCTTCACCTACCCCCAAGACGGTAACTAAGCTGAGATCTTAACTATCTGAAAAACAAAGCTCCTTCTGTTTTCCATGTATAGCCTGAGAAATGCACTTGACTTTTCTTTTTATCCCTCGTAGGTCTCCATCAGCAGATTCCAAAGTACATAGTTTCTTTTTTTGGCTAGAAGGACTGGCAAAACCCACTGATAAGGTTACCTGTTCACCCCAGGAGAGAGAATTCCAAAGCCGGAAACAGACCTGCTCAGCCTCATAAACACGGTATAAGATGACTGGGGTCTTGGAGCTCATTCATCCTACCACGCTAAGTAGTTGCCACTCCCTAAGCTCTCTTTGAGTTTTCATTAATCAGACAGCTCACCGTAGGTTTTCTTTTCATTTCTCCAGGTCTGTGATGACGGACGGCATGGGGTGGCACTTCTGGATGCATAATAAGGGGCTGGTGGTGTTTTCTCACTCCCCCAAGACTGAAATTCATGGGACACAGGACATTTTTTTTTTGACAGCACTGATCTGAAACCCTGTGTTCTTGAAAGGATTATTGCGGTCCTATTATAAAAGATAACCTAATCACATGGGAGAGAGTGATTTGATTTCAAGCAATTTGATTTCAAAACCCTGGAAGAGAATACCAAAGAATAATTTAACTATGAAAACCAAAAGACGCTAATCTTGATGAGCTAATGGGACAGACTGGGAGAGAGAGAAAACTCAGATCTTTAGAGTTTCACAGATTCTTGAATGGTTTGAATGACCAGAATCAAAGCTCATGGCAGGCCTTCAGCTGGCTGGATGTGTAGCTTTCTCCTCCCTCAAATCCATGCATCCCAAATAACTGGGTGCACCTGCCCCCGGTCTGCTGGTCTGCCGCTCTGGCTTCTAACAGGACCACAGTTTTCTCCTGCCTGAGTTGCCTCCGGATCCCTGCTGGGGTCTAGTAAACCCCCTGCAGGAAGGAGGCAGCTCCTGCCGAGTGGGCAAAACAGACCCTTTCACAGGAGGGAGACAAGCAGACTGATGGCCCCTGACAGGTGACCTGATGAAACCTTCACAGAATTCCCCTTCCCTGCATTTGCTTTGGAGGTACTACTCTGGGTGATGGTGGCTCACTGGGGCTCTTTCATAAATCTCGAAGACAGGCCCTTTCAGGCATGCCCTACAAAAGAAAGGCCTCGGTGAGATTTCTGTCATTGACAGCCATTTATTCTGTATAAAGGAAAAACCATCATGTTTTCCCAATTCAGAGCACAGTGGCTGAAAAAAAAAAAAAACCCACGTTGCATAAAATGGTATCAGTTCAGCGGCAGAGGCAGGGTTGAGGGGGGTGGGAGTTGGGGTGCAGGGGTGTTGGGAGGGGTCTTCTCCAGTTGCTATTAATAAAATCACAAGTCTTGGGAGCCTTCTCTAAGGAGAGTGGCTTCTATTCAACCTGCTGCCTCCAGAAGCTGCTCTTTGTGTTTCTTTCTGGGCAAGAGGAAGAAATGCCTCTTATTTTCACTGTGGACTTGATGTTCTATTTATGTACCTGAGAAAGATGTGAGTAACCATTTGTGCTCAGATCTGACTCCAGGCCTGGCTGGTGCCACTTAAAATGAATAAAAAGGGCGAGCCTCCTTATTTGGAATCCAAGGGGTCCCTCACATAGGAAGTCACTAAGTGAGAAAGCTTTGATAGAAGAGGACAGAAGGGGGGCAGGGATGGACATGATGTGAAAGAGAGAATGTCAATGCAAAAATGCTTTTTGAATGATTAGCTGTGGCTATTTAAGCCATTGAAAGTTTAAAACTTCTTGAGGTCAGGGAAAGAACCAGAAGAAAATCAGAGGCACATTTCCTCGCTTCTTATGATAAACCCAGCAAAATTTTAAAATGCAAAGCATCTCTAAACAGCTATTTGATTAGGTTTTTTTTTCCCCCAACGAGGCCATGATAATTAGCAAATGCCTGGGAGATGAGATTTAAATATGCCAATCAGTCCATCTCAAGAGTTTAGCAGAAACAACGTGCAATGTAATTATCTTTAACCAATAACCACTTTTGTGGGGTTACAGCCTTAACTGGAGATCTGAAACCCACAACATGACCTCTCCCCAGACCTGGAGCAGCTGCTTTCCCACTTAAAAAAAAAAAAAAAGAAAGAAAGAAATAGCAACGCCAAGTGTTATCTGAAAACTCCACCAGTGTGACCTTTAAGGAGAAGGATTTTGAGTACCTCTGGTGATAACGCGGCCCCCATTTCTTCCACTAATGGGGCATTTTCCCAAACCAGCAGAGTGATGGAGATAACCTGAATTCACAAAGGTGTGAACAGACTACCTATAGTATCTAAGGCCCTATTTTCTCCATCAGTGATCGTTTCTTGGGTTGGAAATCACCAAAAACTTAAAGATTCACAACATCTTGAGTCTCACACAGTCCATAGGGACATGCAAAATGGGTCCCTCAGTAGAGACTGGTCTGTAATGGGACAGAACGTCATCTGAAAGAGGAGAACAGTTAGCTATTTGGGAATGTTTTCCTGTCTTGCTACTGGGGCATGCTGCATTGTGAAACTACTCTGGTTAAAATGGAGTCTTTTCAAAGACTCAGGCTGTCGTCAGACCAAGTCCATTTTTTACACCATAGACTGGGCTCCGCTATCTCTCAAAATAGCTTTTTAAAAATATGGTGATGGCAAAGTGGCTAAGAGAGAGGAAGGTTTCACTTCTTCAACCTGTAACTACAGAAACGTGTGTCTTGGGCACAAAGGGACGTTACCAGGCAACGTGATAGAAATGAATAACATTGATAATCAATCCCATAGTAATAGCTTTTATAATTAAAGATTACTGCAAGTACAATGGATTCTAACACAAATGGGAATAATGGAGACACTGCCATCTCCCTGCCTCTTTGTCAGCAACTGTCCTCCTGCCTACACGTGGACCCTATGCTTCTGTGGTATGGGCCAAGTCTGTAATTAACCACCTGCCAGTGTGGGGGGGCCATAACTCTAACCAGGCCAGCACTTTCTTCACTAAGTTCTTACAAGTGATAATTAAACCTGCTAGCCTTGCTTGTGAGGTCTGATCACAACTGAGCAGTACACGCATATGTACGTTGGCATGTCTAACAATGATGGATTCTCAAAGAACCACTGGCTGGTGCCGAGGCTGCCAGCACTCTGATCATCAGATAAGTATCTCCTTATGTGAGTGCCTTGAGTCCTAGCCCCTGCACCACAAGCCTTCACCTTTTCTTTTAATCGAACAACGTTTTGCAATTTCAGCTCCATCTATCAGGCGCTTCCATTGTCTGCTAATAGAGTTTACAGAATCCTATTCCCCAGTCTCTGGCCAGAGCCAAGAAATCTTCCGTCATTCCTGTAAGTCCAAGAATGTTTCAAATGCACTATAAACTGAACTTGAACTTTGTCCACCATTCGGCTGTCGACCTGAGAACTTGCCAGCAAGGGCTTAATTCATAATTAGATGTTGGCTAGACAAATTACCTGCCAATGGTACCTTTGCCTACCACTAATGCACAGGAGAATAATGTTCAATGTGGGGATACAAGGAAAGAGAGAGCTCTCCTGGGAGGAAGTGTTTTGCAAAATCTATTTCCTTGACAACTGTTTTCCAAGCAAATGTTAGTGCGGTAGGGGTTTTTTCCCATGGTTTTGAAATATGCTGGCGTCTAAAAATCAACATTGTCAAATGCCCTAATGTGAAAAATAGGGATCAAAACAGAAGTAAAACAATAATAATAATAATAATAATAATAATAAAAACTAAGCCTCCAGAGCTGAAAATTCTAAAGTACGGGGATTCACACCACTTTTTGTGTGTGGGTACGTGGCGGGGCGGGGGGTGGGGGAGGTGGCTGGGGGGTGGGTGGAGGGAGATAGTAATGAGCAGAAGATAGGCAGCATTTAGAGGTACCGCTGGGGATTACTTAGTTACCCAGCTCAGGGGACCATGGAGAGAACGTGGAGCTCAGTCTCCCCGCCCTGCTGGGCCCCTCTACCCAGAGCTGGAGGACTAACTCGGGCTCTAGGGGGGAGCACGGCCTAGTCCCTGACCATCCCTTTCAGCACAAAGAAGCTCTAAGAACAATTCAGTCGGCCTCGGGATTAGGTTACGTTCCTTTAGAATCATGCAATCTCTGATTCTCTGAGATAGGCCCAATTTCAAATATTCGGTCCCATTATTAGACAATGTGTCAGACACCATGTTCTAAGTTTTTATTCGGAAAATGGTTTTATGGCATTGGCGGGCCTCCTGATGTGGGCAGAACCATATTCCTAGTGACAGGACAGAGCAAGGGTGTCAAGAGGGCTACCATCCTCTGCTCCAGCTGACCTTTCTCCCCCTGATGACTTCAATGGAATTATTAGCTCAGCTCTAAACAGGTCATGGCAAATCAGGACACTTTCTAACATACCCATTCACCCACACAATATTTCACATTAAGTACAGTCTGGATGCCAAGAATGGTACTAGATATTGGGGACTCAGAGGGACAGGATGAGTGCCTACTATGGGGAGTCATTTTTTAAAGCAGGTTCTTGATTTGGGGTCTATGGGTGGAACTGGAATCTAGGAACCCCTTGAAACTGTACATAAAAACGGCGCGTTTTCTGTGCATGTATGCACATACCATTAGCATTATTCTGGGGGAGGAGGGTTTATACTTTTTATCATATAAGCGCAGGGGTCTGTGACTCAAGACAGGTTAAGGATCGGGAAAGCTATAATGCAAACTGCTGTTCTGTCACCAAGATCCACCCACAGTGAAGGCGTAAGGACAGGCTATGCAATGGAGGTGACGTCTGGGCAAGGTCTTGGCAAATGCAAGGGCTCGGCTTCACCGGCCTGGAGTCAAAGAATGAAGGCTGTGTCCTTCCAGTTCGAGCCTCTTCCCCCAGATGCCCTCTGGGCCCCTCCCCCACACCAATTTCCCTCCTCCATGCTTGTTCCTCCCTTCATCCACTTCCTCAAGTCTTTCCTGAGCACCTACTTACTTAGGCCAAGCCCTGTAAGCAAGAAAAACACAGGTTCCTGCCCTCCCAGGGCTGACATTCCTGTAAGATAGACATCAATCAAATACAGAGATATATCATTACAAACTGAGATCAAAGCTAAGTAGGGGGGAGAACAGAGAAAGAGCATGGTTGCCTGTGGGGGCCTGATTCCAGAGAGACAGGCAAGGCTTCTGTGCTCACCAGCCAGCAATCTGGATTATAAACCACCTCACAAGTCTGAAAATCCTCAAGGGGAGAGACCACGGATCACTGGGCATGGCAGCTCATAGAGCTTGCAAGCACCTGGAATGGGGAGCACGTGTATTTGCTGAACAAACAGACGAGTGGATCAGCAGGCTATCCTGTGCTGTTCCCTGTATTTAACATTGCTCGTACCTCTCAGGCACACAGCTCTCACTGGAGATCTCCTTCAAGCCCATAGCGCAGAGAATAACTAAAAAATCACCCAACTTGGTGATGCCTCCCACTTCACAAACTCTCAAGAAACGCATTTTCCTTCCCTCTTATTGGCTTTCTCCCACAAAGCTACTTCGATATTCAATTCTGGGCCTTCGTTCAAGTTCCAAGCCGTTCGCACATGACTCTGCTCACACTCGGTCCTGGAACTGAGGCTCGGCTCCCTCCGCGAAAGGTTGAAAAAGGCAGAGGCCACCCTCTGTGGGGAAGAGCAAGACACAGAGAAGGGGGACCTTGTGCCTCGAAGCAGGGAAGAGCTTGAAAATGCATACCAGGGAGCTGACATCGATTCTGTTTACTGTCTGTTTTGTTCGCTGTTGGCACATAGTTCACACTCAATACTTATTTGCTAAATGAGCCAGTGAATGAAAGGGGACTTGGACACGCCAGGCAGAGGCAGACAGGTGGCAAAATACACAGGACGGGCGGCAGAGCTGCACCACTGGTGGGCTGGCAAATGTGTCTTTCCTGCAGGAGTTCTGCTGGATATTCTCGCTTACCTTTTAGAGTGAGACAAAAATGAAGTAACGGAAAACAGACCAGAATTCCATTTGTCTGTCGATGGCGGTAGGAGATTCTTTGCTGAACTGGACAGCGGCTTTTGAAACCTGGAAAGGATTATTTTCCATTTCTCGTGCTATTTACGATGGCACACGTTAAGTTTTCTCTGCATTATTAACGTTTTCTCCACCACGTTCCTAAGTCCAGACAATCATCAGGACAATAAATCAGATCCTGATTTATAGCTTTTTCTAGTTTCTGTGGTGTAAACACTCCTACCACTGTCTATCTCCAGCTGCCTACATGATGTTAGGGAGAGATGTGGAGAAGAGCGCCATTATACAGACCTGATACAGACAGGGTAGACACACGTCCCCTCAAGAGCACATATGAGTAATAATGTAGTAAATTAATGAAGAAGTGAGGAGTTTTGAATATTGGCTACCTTTGCTTTTCATATACCTTAATTATATATTTATATAATTAATTTTTACATAACGGCAATTTGCTCCCAGAATTTCTGGAAATTTAACAGTGGCTCTCCTGCTTCAGCTCTGGCCCATCACCGGGCACACCGCCAGCAGACCAAACTCTGCTTTGGGATCATAGGAGATTCAGCTGCAATGGACTCACCCAGAACTGTGGTCATGTTTATACAACATGTGAGTTTTGTCATTAAAAACAAAACAAAATAGAATTTTGAATTCTATTGTGGGCCTGCTAATCTCCCTGGATTTAGGGTTTCTAAAAACTGTGCTGCAGCCCCACCCTGGGCCTACTCTGTTCCCCAGAGGGAAGGGTGCCGGCTCTTGGAGGCCTCAAAAAAAAATGTAGACAGTACCGTGCATTTTAGGTAGTAAAGCACATATTTCAGAAAACTGTGGCCTGAGGATCTAGCAGAAGCTCTGGCAAGTCAGCCAGAAGAGAGGTTAATTCTAGGTCCGAGGCAGGGGTGGGAGGACAGAGCTGGGTGTGCTAAAGAAGTAGAACCATAAGCTTTGTTGGACACCATGGGGCATGGAGAGTGGGGAAAGGTCCCAGAAGACAAGGGATCTAAAACAAAATGGTCTTGACTTTGAAGGCTGCCCGGGACAACAAGAAAATCCCCAACTCCAACTTCCCAGGTCACATTTAAGCTCCAGCTGGGGCCACCCAGGCAAGTGGGCGACTTCATGGCTCAAGTCCTTTGTCAGGTGCTGGGAATGAGCACCCCTGGCCCTGCCATGGCCTCCTGAACTTCCTGACATTCCACTCCTGGGCAGTGGGCTCAGGAACAATGTAGGGTGTGCAGGGGAGAGGCAGGAAAGGCCAGCATCATTGTGGGGCTACTGCTAGGCCTGGAAGATGCAGGTAAAGTGTAGAGTCAGTGCGGCTTCTCCAAGCTTCTACACAGTCTGTGGAGAGTCAGGCTGACGGGGTCTGGGGAGAGCTCAGAGGGCCCACTGCGGTGTCCTTCTCCAGGGACAATCACCCTTGGGGCTGAGGAAACACCAGCAGTGGGAAGGGCAGGGCCAGGGCTGGCACGGAGAGTACGGAGCGCAACTCAGGACCCCAAGTCCCACTACCGCTCCATCTTGCACATCATCTTGCACAAGCCCACCTTGGGGGCCCAGGTGTCCTCATCTGGAAAGACGGCAACTGGGGGCACCTGCATGGCTCAGTGGGTTAAAGCCTCTGTTTTCAGCTCAGGTCATGATCTCAGGGTCCTGGGATCGAGCCCCACATCAGGCTCTCTGCTCAGCAGGGAGCCTGCTTGTTCCTCTCTCTCTGCCTGCCTCTCTGCCCACTTGTGATCTCTGTCAGTCAAATAAATAAAATTTTTGAAAAAAAAAAAAAAAAAGACGGCAACTGTGAGAATGATTTCCAAGACAAAATGAGAGAAAGAAATGGACTATAGAAGCTGTGATGGGCTGAGCAGATGGGAGGGATCTCAGAGAAGAGGAAGAATTTTCGAAGGCAGGTTTGGAGGAGCAGCAGGCTGTCTCTACTGGGTTCACTCCAACCCTTGGGCCAACCTCCTTCACTCCCAACAAAACCTCCGGCCCCCTCCCCATTCATGCAGCCCTTCCAGCCCACAGTCTGTGCGTCCTGTGACTAAGGGCATAGCGGGATAAGGAAGGGTCCTACTCTAGATTCACACTCTGGCCATGGCACTTTCCAGTTGTACAACTCTGGGCATGTTGCGTCACATCTCCGAGCTGCAGCTTCCTCAACTGTAACACAGGGAGAACGATCATCTCCGTCTCCTAGGACCAGCATGGGGATGAATAACCCATGGGAAAGGACCCCCCACCCTCTGACAGGGGTCACTGAGTTGTGGCTTTGGGGGACTAACACCTGCCAGGCCACCCAGAGGGAGACCAGATGTTGGTAGAGAGGAGGGGCTCTCAATCAAGGGCTGGGAAGTGGGCCCAGAGAACAGGGGGGAGCACAGTAGGGGCCTGGCTGTAATGCCCTGAAAGGGGACAAGCCCTCAAATGGGCAGGTGTCCAGCGAGTGGGTCTAGCGCCATGTGTGGTGTTCCACAGCCTAGAACTCACATCCCTGATCACCCTACAGGGCGGGTGCCTCACCATGCAAGTTACATGGGTGTGTTTATTCTAGTAAGGATGACATCTAAAAGGCCGTGGTAGCCAGCGCCCCTGAGGGTAACAGGGTCTGACATGAGGTTACCGAGCTCCCTGGTCCTGCCTTCTTGCTCTTCTATGGCTTCTGCTGTATCAATCTCTTTTCTGCGTGTTTGTCAAAGGGCAGCCACCAAGTCCCCAAATGGGACATAAATAGGACTGATGTACGATGAGCTACTATATTCTCAGCACCAGGAGTGTAAGGCCCTTAGCCTTAAAGTGACAGATGAGTAGGAAATTATTTCTTGCTAAAGAATAATGAGGACCACAAACCGCTGTGTGGGGGGATGATCCTCTAGAAGGTGAGCATCTCCAACCAAATGCAGGAGGCGCCGCCACGCCAAGCCTCGGGGCCTGGCTTCATCTCTTTGTTCCTATACTTTGAGCAGCAGCCTCCCTCCTTACCCCTGCTTCTCCTTCTCCCCAACCTTGGGACAAAGGCACATGTTGAGGCTTGCTTTCTCAGTCTGAATGCTCCTTCACCCCTAGAAAATGGTTTCAGGACGCAGAACCGTCCAGCCGGGTCACAATACACAGGACAGTGTCAGCCTCTCATTAGAAGGCTAAGGGCCCTGGGATCCCTTTTCCATCTGGATCCATGCACATGACCTTTCCTCTGCTTGGTTACCACCCAGGTTGGCCTCTCGATCCCCTCCCCACACCTCTTTGTGACTCCCTCCTGATCAATGAATTTGAAGAGCAGGGCGCCAGCGTGGGCATGACCCAACAAGTGTCTTCTGCTTCCATTTTCCACTTCTAGCAGCACCTTCAAAGGGACCAGTACAATCAAGCAGACAGAAGCACAGCCTGGCGTGCAGCTAAAAAACACACACAGATTTACCTGCAGAAAGTAGAGACCCAGAAGGAATTTAACACTCAGGTGTGTCTATTCCAAATACAAAGCTGACCCTATCAAACTGGGCAAGCACTTCAGCGAACACTTTGGTGAAGGACTACGAAACTGGAGAGTCTCGAGACCTGGAAAACCTGCCAAATGTGCCTGTGGCTACATTAAGAAATGACATCCTTCAGAAGGTCATGATAATCCCAACCTAAGGCCCACATCAGTTTTGCAGACCATCCTTCAGAGACCCAGCCCACCACTCCCTCCCCTCCAGAAGAGGAAGCAGCTTGTGAGGACCCCCAGTCCAGGTCCTGGGCTTGCTCTCCCACCCCCAGCTCCCAGGGAACTATTTCATACTGTCAGGTTCAAGGACAAGAGTTTTGTTTGTTTGCTTAAGTTAAACTGCAAAGGAAAAGTTGAGATTTCAGAGTAAGAGTGAATTTCTTTACATTGTCCTATTAACCTCTGGCACAAGTCCTTGAGGGAAAACTGGCATTTTGTAGAGGGTTGTGGTTTTTTTTTTAAAGATTTTATTTATTTATTTGACAGAGAGAGAGAGAGAGAGAGAGAGAGAGATCACAAGTAGGCAAAGAGGCAGGCAGAGAGAGAGGAAGGGAAGCAGGCGCCCCGCTGAGCAGAGAGCCCGATGTGGGGCTCGATCTCAGTACCCTGAGATCATGACCTGAGCCGAAGGCAGAAGCTTAACCCACTGAGCCACTCAGGTGCCCCTTCTAGAGGGTTTTAAAAAGGAAAAGACTTCAACCAACAGACTTGGAAATCAGTCCCCCTGATACAAGGCCGACAACAGACCCAACAAGACAAACCAGGGGTTGAAGGGCCCACTTTTTAACCAGCCATGCTCTTCCCCACACATCAATTATCTTCTGTCCCCAAGGGTCAGGGGAAAGAGCCAGAGAATAGTTTTCCACTTGTATTTGTCAAACTCAGCTCACTCCCTTGAAGTCAAGAGGAGAGACTTTAACTACAAGTATCAGTCGGCTCCGTGTAACTAGACTAGTCATTTGGTATTTTGAGAGCACCTGAGAATCGCAATTACAGAGGGGAGGAGAGGGTCATTTCCTCTCAGAAGGGGTGATTTTTACCCTGGAAGAGCAGCGTTAGGTTCCCTCCCTAAGGTCCATGAAACACGGGAGCTGAGAGAGAGGCTGCAGTAGGAAAGAGACTGGGGGATCTAGTCTGGGCCCCACATTTTATAGATGAAACTCAGACCAGAGGAGTTAAAGGACTCGCCCCGGATCACAGAGTGAATTAATTCCTTAATCCATGACCTTTGGGGATGAAGTAGGTTGGAGCCCTCCATCAAAGATAGGCTCTAAGTTTTGTTTTCTTTTGAGAATAGCCTAGCTCGCAAGATGGTTTATTTCAAACCAATAAGGCCTTGCTTTGTTTTAAGCCACTTCAACGATCAGAGGACAGCATGTGTTCTGGTGAACTCCACGGCACTTTGGAACCACAGAAAATTTACAGCCTAAACGTGAGCAGATTACGTTCCACCGCAGCTGCCGTAAAGTCAGGCGTCCCCATGCAGCCACACAGATTAGAAGCTCGCTCCGCATAAAGAAAGGGTAATTATTGGGAGGCAAGAAAAGCTGCTTCAGCAGCAGCTATGTCCTGGGGCGTGGGAGAGCTTGCGGGGGGCGGGTGAGTGTCCACCTACCCTGTGGGATACAGCTTCCTTAATGCAGAGTCTAGATCCGGTTCAACAGTCCCCCAAAATAAAAGTCAGAGTTGTTTTCTTTTTATAAAGCCTTACCCTCTGGAAGGAGTCAGGTGCCTCACGAATCAGTTTAACAGCCTGGGACCCCCAAGATAACAATCTCTATGTTAGACCTGGAAGTCTCAGATAGGTCTTCATCTGTTTCGAAAGGCAGCCTCTAGGATCCCTGAGGACAAGGAATGAAAACTAAGGTCCAGAGCAGCTAATCTGTCCACAGTTGCACAGCACCTTAGTAAGAGATAAGTGATTCTGGGTTCTCGGGCTGGGGGACAGGAAGAGCTGAAGAAAAAGGCTGATCTCTCTGGGTGATGCTGTTCCCTCGAATCCAGGGGGAACCAGATCAGGGTTTCTCAACTTCGGCACTATGGACACTTTGCGCTGGATAATTCTTCATTGGTGGGAGCTATGCTGTGCATTGTCAATGTTTAGCAATATCCCTGGCCTCTACCCACCGCAAAGTTGTGACAACCAAAAATATCCCCAGACATCGCCAAACGTCAGCAGTGACTGGCGGGGGCTGGGGGGAATGTGGTACAAAATCACCCCAGTTGAGAACCCCTAGAATAAATAGACAGTGAGTTTCAGGGGCAGTCCCTACACTGTCAACCCAAATACGCCTGATCCCTTGCTCCCCAGGCAAGAGCTGGGCCACTCAGCAAATTTCCTGCTGGAGCCAAACTGGAGGGAAACTGAGGCCAGCCACAGCAGCCTAGTTCTGGGGAAAGCAGCTTAGCACCAATACCCTCTCCAACATGGTCCCTAGCCCAGGACACTGACAACTGTTGGGTCCAAGAGAGTTCAGAAAAATTCAGGCATCTGTGGAGCTCCCTACCTTAGAAGCCAGAGGACTACATCCAGGGCAAGGGACAGGACATCTGATCAGAAGGCCTTTGAAGGAAGGGCACACAGTAGTCACACCACAACACAGAAATAGTGGTTTGCTAGAAAGGCCCCTTAGAGAGCTGGGTAATTTTCCGGGGTCTCAGCAGAGAAGTTACACTAGGAGCTAACATCGATGCAACACCCTCCTATGCACCAGGCACTCTGCTAAGCACTTGACCGTATTCCAACCTCAAGGATGGTTTCCATTATAGCTCATTGTGAGGAAAGAGAAACTGAGGCAGCAGGTCTGTGACTTGCCTGAGGTGCCCTCTTGCCCCCCCCCCGCCCCCACATGTCTCTGGGAGGACAGGCCCAAGCTCTGCTTCACAAAAGCACCTCACAAGGCTCAGGGCCTAGCTCCCAAGGCCCACGAGGCGGGGGACAGATGGCCCGGCTCGAGGCCGGCCGCAGCTTCGGCCTTTGCCGACCGGCCACATGCCAGGTGCTGCTGGCACCTCGGGCCCGTGCCGGAGCGGCGCTGGGGGCCTCCCAGCCTGTGGGGCAGGGAAGGCGGATGCCAGCTGGAACAGAACTTGAGAACACATTAGCGGAGTCTCACTTCCCGGGAGAGCGTCACTCTGCCACACTGAACAGACTTCTTTGGCAGCAAGTAGTACTCGCAAGCGTCCCAGTGTCACTTAGAGAAGCCATTTGTTTCCCAACAGCCACCAGGAAGGCAGCAGCTGTCCTGCAGCAGAAGTCTTTGGCGCTGCCTGAACCTCTTGCCAGGGGCCACACAGGCCTTCCAGCCCGGACACACGGGGCCAAGGCTCCTTGGTTCCTCGGGGAGCAGAGTGACTACCAGTGTCCTTGGGAAGTGCCTGGAGGCCTGGGGGTCAAGAGCTGCTGAAGGGACAAATTGGAAAGATAAAGCACTTGGCTTTGGGTAGCAGTCGCTGGGAAGTAGGACAGGCCCTTGGGTCTCCAGACTACTCAGCAATCGGCCACAGCAGGCAGGCCGCCGTGTCTTTCCTCCCCCTCGGTACCTCCCAAGGCATCGATGTGGGACCATGTCGCTAGCGCGTCTCAGATGGAACAGGACTTCGCTGCTTTCCTAAATCCCCAAATCCAGCAGTCTAAGGAAATGCCTGAGACAAACCTGATACAGCCCCCCAAAGCACAGATTTTCCCCATGGGGAACATCTTTCTTTTCCTGATAGTTGACTTCAGGCCCCCGCCAGGGTGGGAATTAGAATGCGTTCCACCAGGCCAGAAGGATCAGCTTGCAGTTAAAGGGTGAGCATGTTAATTCTGGGCAACCTGCTCAGTGACAAGAGCCAGAAGAACACACGTTAGTCTCTCCCTGCAGAAAGCATCTTACCTGAAGATAAGGAGTTTCACCTTGGGTCATGGCCCCACAGACACAGAAGGGTCAGGAATGCCTTCAAGAGCCTTGTCCACACTGCCGGCCATGGGCTGCCCTTTCCACCCGCTGGGAGGCTGCTCACAAGTCACAGGGGCAGACCAGGAATCGGTCCAGTTCAAAGACTTGCAAGGCAACGAGCAGCCTGGAGCGGGCCCCTCCTGGCCCCAGGAAGGCAGTGAGCTTGGCGAGAAGCTTAAAGTAAAGCTGAAGAACAGAGCATGCTCAGGGCCCAGGCCTGGAAGAATCAAGAGCCCTCGCACCCCTCCAGTTGGGCAGTGTGTCTTTCTCGCCAGCTGGGCCCAGTCACCAGTAGAAGTCTCTGGCAAGGGCTAGGCTGCGCTTTCCTCTGGGATGCTCTAGAAGACTCGGCAGTGGCCAGGCCCTTGGTTCTTGGCATCTACTGATTTCTAGGATGTTTGCTCATTAATTGGTGTGCGGTAGACGGAAACTCTCCAGAACCAAGCTTCCCTCCCCAACTTTTCCTACGGGCATCACTGCCTTCCGCCCTTTCTCCTAAGCCAATCCCCTCCAGTTCTCTTCTGAGGGGTTCTTATTTGCTAAATGAACAAGTTGAAAAATAAGTTTAGAAATAAGCTCAGATAAGAGCAATAAAGCCTCCCTTTAGCCTGTGCCATTAGAACTGATTTGAAATAGGAGAGCCAGATTTTCCAGGTGAGAATTATAGGGTTTGTGGATTAGGAAGACAACTGAGTCTCCTTTATTTTTCTTCTATAAGAACTAAATTGATATTTACTTGCACAAGCCAAGAGCAAAAAGGGGCAGTGAGCTCTCCTAGCAGACATTTAACCACTCAAGTGTGGCAGATTCATCCCAGCCTAAAATGGCAGAAAGAGAATTCAGAACATTCTACATCAGAGATAAGTCCTATATGGCCCCCAAATGGAGTTTTCTATTGTTAAAATCCCTGTCCTTTGCTAGAAGGGAGATCTGAGAGTTAAAGCAGGCAATGTCTGACCTGGTCGCTCAAGGGGGAGGTCACAAGCTCCCTGTACAGGCCCCAAAATCAGCTCAGAAACAACCATAGAAGTAGCCTGGAGTGGCAGCTGCCTGCAGAGCAAGACAGGTTTCTCAGAGGCCCTAGCACAGTGAGCACCGGGCACTGACTTCATAACAAAAGGCTCCAAGCCCTTACAGAGTTGCTGGTTGGAGCCCCTCAGCTCATGGTCCGGCTTACATGTGATCAGCAAGGTCACGGTCAGCAATGAGCCACTTGACTCTTCGTCTGTCCCTTGACAGCTGGAAAAATAAATGTTGGCTAAGGAACAATGCTGAGAACCTCATTTATAAAAGCAAGAAGAACAATCTGTCTCATGGCAGGAAAGACCCACTTCACACCCAAGGGAAGGGGAGACCCCGTAGGATCCCATCAGGAATGCAGATTTGAGTACTTGGGGGGCTGGCAGCACACACACCCTTTAGTTCTTGGGAGTCAGAAGCTGGTTTTGTCCCACCACTTGGGAAACTCAGCTTGGCTAGTGGCAAAAGGTCTCTGGGAAGCTAGTGTGGCCCCAGGCGAGATGGAGCATCCTAGGATTTTCAACATGAAAAGAACAACGCTGGAACGTGTTCAACCTCCGGAGTTCACCTTATGATACTGGGCGGGAACCAGATGCTTCCATCAGACCCAGGGCAGCTGGAGCAAAGCAACAAGTAGGCTCTCAGAACCCAAGGAACCGAGAAGTCCCCTTGGGAGTTCAGCATTCTGGGACCCTCCAGCCCAAGAGCCACATGTGTTTTGGATGCCAGAACAGAAACATGCCATGGGTGAGCTGGCCTGTGAGCCCTGAAACCATCCTGTGAAATGAAAGCAAAGCCTCACAGGCTGAACAGGACTGCGGAGAAATCCAGAGCAACTCAGAACAGAAATGACGGGTTCCTAGGGCAGGTGTGCAGGGCAAGATGCTAAGGTCCCCACCTCAGAGCTTGCCACTGGTGGAACGACAGTAGCAGAAAGACCTATCAGCTTCGACCTCAGAACCAACAAGAGCAGTGACCCAGCTCCAAAACCGGGAAAGCCAGTGAACCCCATGACCTAGTCAAAGGGTCAGCCCATACAGATCAAGGATAACCTCAGAAATTGCCAATAAAGTCCAGAAATACAATGACTTCTTTGTTCACAGATCGGATCAGTGAAGAAAGTCAACAGGACAGAGATGAAAACAAGGCAAGATGAGCCAGAGATAGGAAGGCATTCAGTCAGACTTAGGTCTCTGAGGTTCTTCTCCATTTTTCCCTTCACTCTGTGGATTCATACCACTACTGGGAAAATATCTGGGATTTCTGACATTCATAAGGTGCCTTAGTATTAGCATCCCCTGGATGCTGTCACATCGTGCATGTGTCACAAAGACAAAAACTGAAGCTCAGGGTCTCGGGGTGGAAAATGTCGAGCTTCTTCTGAAGACCCACGCAGCCTGCACGGTCTACGAAGAGGCTGGAGAGTGAGACTTGAGTGTTCCTGAGTGGCATGTGTGAGATGGTCCAGGAAGGTGCACTTTCTAAGCTAGGTGAAAACTCGAATCAGTAGTCCTGGCATCCTTCCTGGGATGTGCCCGGCATAGAGGTTAAACACAATGCTCGTGGAATTCCTGAGGAAATGTGGCATGCTGATTTGGCTTCCAGCATTAGGTTGTTGACAGGAAGTAGGAGACAGGTAGTCAGGGAAGAATGACAGTTTGGGGAGTCATGTGATGACAATTAGCCAAGTTCTGCTCTGCTTCTCTTTACAAAGAAAACTTCCCTTCTCTTTGCTCTTGGAATGCCATGTTAGAAGAGAGACATTTCCATGGCAACCTCATACACATTTAGTGATGTGTCACTAAATTTGTATGTGCACAAAGGCACATTAGGAGACTTTTTGAATGTGGCAAGAGAAATAGATTTTCATAATTGAATGTTGCCCTCAAGTAGAGTTTACCATTTGCTGAAAGCTGGGGCTACAGCAGGAGAGGCAAACTCTGCTTCATCAGAATTGAGGCTCGAACCAAAAATCTCAGCTGACTTCAGCTGAGGGCTGTTTCTTCGGGAGGCTGTTGCCCAGAAAGGGGCTCTGACAGATGGGGGCACAGCCGGGGGCCAAGATGGCCTTGGCAGAGACAGAGAAAACAGATCTATCTCCCGTCTGACCAGAGCCTAGGGAGAAAGAAAGCTATGTGGGTAAGAAGCAGACATGACCCTGATTGCTTCCTAGGTTCTCAGCACCTCGTGACCCCAAGATTATCTTCTGTTCTAACAAAGAGCATGTTGGAAAAGATTAGCACCAATATCAGAGAGTTCCCCTCAAGAAGTGGAACACAAGAAAAAGAACGCTGAATTGAACGCCTGAAGTCCCAGGTGTATGTCCTAGTTCTGTCTTTTCCTTGTCAGGCAACTCTGGAAGCCATTCTCTCTCTAAGCCTCAATCTGTAAACTGGGAAGAAGCTTCCCTATTACCAGATGCTTCAAGGGGGGGCGGTGAATATGGAGGTATCACTATGAAACTGTAACACTGATAAATCGTAACACTGTATGGTGGCACTGACTGGGCCCAGGTATACTGGGTAGCAGTCTGGGCTCCCAGAGCTTGGGTCTGGTGAAGGGGCCGCTCCAACCCCGTCTGTGCTGAGCTGGACCTGCTGCTGGCTGTTCTGGTCCTCCCCCACCCCACCACACCTACTTCCGGCCTGAGCCCAACAGTACAGCAGCCAGAAGACCTAGGCATCGCATCATATACACATTTAACTCCCAGACACTTGATTCTACCCATCTGCCACCTCCTCCCCAAACCTTTATTTTCCCTATTACTCTTCTCTCAAGCAAACTAGGCCTTGACCTCCACTGCCCCAAGGAAAGAGAAGCCACCACTGAAGAACAAACAGAAAAGCTAAATTTTGGCTTTTGAGCTTCCACAGGCCAGGGTCCCGATAATAAGAGATTTTCAAGGATACTTTGGAACATGTGTGATTTCACCTCACATGCTTGATTCAGACCCTAACCCCAGGGTAGAGGGCAACCAGCTGCCTCTGCTTCAGGAAAGGGGCATTGCTTGAGGGTAAAACAGGCCCCTCCATACTGGAATCCAGTGAAGCACCCCCATTCCCCCATCACAGACTCCTTCCCCCATCAGCCTCATCTGTGGCCTGGGCTTAGATCTCTAACCAGGCTTCACACCCTGCCTCACCCACCGGTACCCAACCCCTATCCCCTGTGAGGCCATCCTCTGCCCCCATCCCAGACTCAGCCCACAAACACCACCCAGATCAGCCCTCCCAGCACCACCCCAGACCACATGGTCCTTCCCTGCCCACGTCACTGCCCCTTACACTTCCTGTCACACATTGCCACCAAACTAGAGAGGCTCAGCCACCCCTGAAGGTTGGCTACCCAAGCTACCCAGGTATGCTTATGAACTCTGGCCATGTTCTCCAGGCCCTGCATCCCCTCCCTGCTCCCTCCCGATGCCACTGGCCCCCACTAACCTGCACTGAGGCTCACCCCCACACAACAGTTTTGGTTTATGCCAGAGGGGCTGGCACGCTGGGTTCCAAAAGTCACTACCTCCCCTCACCCTGCTGCTAAGAACGTAAGACAGTACAGCCACTGCAGGAGTTTATGCAAGTTCCTCATTAAGTTCAACATACAACTGCCACATGACCCAGTAATTCTACTCCTAGGCAGGTACCCAACAGAACCGAAAACAAAGGTCCACCCAGAAACATGTACACAGATGTTCACAGCAACACTACTCACAACAGCCAAAACAGAAAAATATCCCGAAGTCCGTCGACAGGTGAACGGATATGCAGAGTGCGGCATACTCACACAAGGGAACGTTATTTCTAAATGAATAGAAGAAATGAAATTGACACATTCTACCGTACGGATGAACCTGGACATCATGAGACCACACGGTATAGGACTCCGATGCCATGAAACATCCAGACTAGGAAAGTCCGTAGAGACAGAAAGCAGACTAGTGGTTTCCAGGCGCTGTGGTCGGGAAGGGACTACGGAATGGCTGCTCAAAGGGTAGAGGGTTTCCACTCGGAGCGATGAAATCTTCTGGAACTAGCGAGCAGTGATAATCACATAGTATTGTGAATGTACTTAATGCTACTGTATTGTACACTTTAGCATGCTTAACATTATAATAGTAAGTTTTATGTTATGTATGTTTTACCCACTTTTTTAAAAGTCACCTCATGGGGCACCTGGGTGGCTCAGTGGTTGAGCCTCTGCCTTCGGCTCAGGTCATGATCTCAGGGTCCTGGGATCGAGTCCTGCATCGGGCTTTCCCGGCCGCGGGGAGCCTGCTTCCTCCTCTCTCTCTCTCTCTGCTTGCCTCTCTGCCTGCTTGTGATCTCTCTCGGTCAAATAAATAAAATCTTTAAAAGTCACCTCATAACAGTCTGTGCAATTCCTTGGTGCCACCCAGTAGCCTCCATGGCCTTGCCAATGTAAGACTTTGTAGTCTCCAGAGTACTGGGACCGGAGGGGGCTCCTGGCTCTGGGACCGGATGGGGGGTTTTGGCTCTTGGACTAGAGAGGGGGGTGCCAGCTCCGGGAGAGGGGGCTGCTGGCTCTGGGACCAGAGAGGGGCTGCTGGCTCCAGGACCAGAGAAGGGGATGCTGGCTCTGGGACCAGAGAAGGGGATGCTGGCTCTGGGACTAGAGGTTGGGATGCTGGCTCCAGGACCGGATGGGGGTGCTGGCTCTAGGACCACATGGGGGTTTTGGTTTTGGGACTAGAGAGGGAGGTGCTGGCCCCAAGACTGGAGGTGGGGGTGCTGGCTCCGGGACCAGAGGAGGGGTGCTGCTCTGGGACTGGAGTGGGGGGAGGTGCCAGCTCCAGGACCGGGATAGGGGTGCTGGCTCCAGGACTGGAGGGGACCTGCTGGCTCCAGGACCAGGGGAGGGGTTGCTGCTCCAGGACTGGAGGGTGGGGGGTGCTGGCTCCGGGACCAGGGTGGGGTGCTGGCCCTGGGACTAGAAGAGGGTACTGCTGGCTCTGGCGCCAGAGGAAGGGATGCTGCTCCAGGACTGGACGGAGGGGTGCGAGCTCCAGGACCAGAGAGGAGTTGCTAGCTTGGGGCAGAAGGTCCAGGCCCAACAGGGGGGTCGCACTGCACAGAGGTACAGAGTCAGGAAGTTGGACACTTTTCAACTTAGCTGGTGGGGCTGCTCCAACATCAATAAACCCGGTAAGGACGAGCAGGGACGAAAAGAACAGGAACTTGTATTAGCTTCTGTCACTTCCCTGAGGAGGCTGAGCTACCCAACACAGGCTATCAGTGAAAATACAGTGACACAGGGGAGAAAGACACTGCACGCTTTTCAGAGCTGCCATGATAAACCGAATGAATTACCGCTGGTCACGTCCCACCTGTTACCCCGGGGTGGGGGGGCGAACAGACCTAAATATTCCAACTCCAATATGCTCCAACCACTATAGGAAAACTTAGAGCAACTCAGGCAAAACAGAAAAAGCTGAGGTTACCTCGTGGCCTCAAGGCAGGGACTGCTTTGGCACTGGAGCTTTCCAGATTTCTTCTAGACACAGTGTAGCCGAGGAGCCTGTTTTCAGTCCTGGGCCAGAACTGGGGCCAGAAAGCAGGGCCGCTTCTGCGGCTCACATGCCATGAGAAAATCTGGAAGGGTGTCCAGGGTGAGAAAGCCACACAGATGGTCTGTGGAGGGCAGGTTCATTAGGGACCCTCCCCGTTCTATGGCCAGCTCCGTGTGGAGGGTTCCAGCCACAGGCTGAAAAGAATGTATCTCTTTGGCTACTGCCTGCCTGGGGTCTCTGAGAAAAGACAAAACGTATCTCCACTACTCAGCAGTGTCTTCCTTTCTTGGACAGCAATGAAGATTCAACTACGCCTCCTCCCTCCACACGTGGTCTCCTCCCACTGATGAGTTGGCGGGCAAATCTTCAGCCCAAGACCAGGCCGGAGACACACACACCCTATTTCGAGAAAGGAGGCGGACGAGCTGTGTGCTCTTCTGGGACAAGGAGTAAGCTGCAGGGCTGGGCTCACCCAGCGTAAGAGTGGACTCAGAGTACCCAGCTCTTCTCAGCAGAGGTCCGAAGCAGAGTCCTGATGACCCATGAGAAAACGAAGGGGAGAAACAGACTCTCATCCTTGACACCAGCAAGGAAGGCCAGTGGAGGGGTCTATGGCCAGTAAAGACAGTCCTGTGCGGCTGGGCAGGGGTGAGGAGGGGAAACGAAGGGCAGACCCCACAGGAGAGGACACAGCGAGGCAAGCCTGCCTGAGCCTGGGAGCTGCTCCTGGGGCTTGGTGGGCAGCCAGGTGTGGCAGAACCAGCTGGAAGAGGCAGGCTGGATGTGGCTCTCTTGGCCCCTCTGCCACCTGACTCTGCCTTCTCCCCAAATCTGTTTCTTCTTTAAACACTGGTGCTGCTGAAGTTTTCCTTGAATGGCTTTGCACTCCAGCTTTCGACCCCAGCCACGCCACACTGTAACATCTAGATGAGCTTTCTCCTGTGCCATCAGCCCCAGTCCCAAAACCGTATTTCCAACCACCCACTGGCTGTGTCTGCCTCAATTTCACAACTGTATCATTTTTTCATGCCTAGAATTCAACCTCTCCCCCTCCTGGGAATTCTCACTGTTCCCCTCCCCGATGTCCCCATCTACCCCAGGTCGAAACCCTGGGCATTCCTAATTTCACCTCCTACATCCACAACTCCAACCCCTCCCCAGGTCCAGCATGTGGAGCGGCCTGCTATCCCTCAAGCCCCCGACCCCTGGTATTCTCCACATCTGCCTGAAATGCTGTCCTTTTCCCCAAGCCAAGGTCAAATGGATGGAACTCCCCATCAATAGACACGGATGGTCTTTGGAGGACAGGTTCATTAGGGACCCTCCCTGTTCTATGGCCAGCTCCGTGTGGAGGGTTCCAGCCACAGGCTGATAAAGGTGTCCTTTATCTGGGCACCTCCATGGTGCTACAATTCTGTACATATCCACTGCTCCCTGGCTAGATGCTCCACCCCTGAGAGCAGAACCACATCTCGGCCTCCCCAGCAACCCAGGCACTGCCCGGAGAGGAAGAATAAGGAAGTTCTCTGAAAAAGTCGCACTGAACAAAACAGACCAGCAGCAGGTAGTTAATATTCCTTTCACTGCATATCCGTTCAACTACATTATTTCATAAAGTCCGGGTTGGACCTGTTTGACAACTAGATTTCCAACACAAATCAGCTCTGCAAATTCCAGCAGTCACATGAAGGCAGTTTCTAGAACAAAAAAGATAGCGGGGGGGAAAACCCAGCAGCTAATAAAAAGGACTGAGAATTGCATCAAGAGGGGAGGGGAGGTCGGGCCCAGAAATGCCCAGTCCCTCTCCAACCTAGGAATGGCATTCACCCAGGAGAACTGGCAGAGATGGACCCATGCAGAAATGCCTCAGCATCTAATTAAACATTTTAGACTCCACTGCACACGAGAAGGAAGCCTACGTCCCCCACGGAACCCTGACAAATGAGTCGTTTCCAACCAATCTATCACCATAGCATCTGGGTACCTCAGGAAGATGAAAATAAGACCAATACATAAATGAAAACCAATATACAAACAATCATGTCCCCACACAGGCTTCCACAAAGCCGCAGCCACCTGCCAAGTTCCATCCCCGTCACCGCTTCCTGTAGCCCGGCCTCTGAGTAAGCGCGGTTTAATATAAGATCTAACGACAGAAGGAAATGTCTTCGCTGAAGTCTGCGTCTCCGTTAATGCTCCCGTGCTAAATGTCCACCCCGGAAGCTGGAATGAAATAAGACTGGGACAAACAGGACTTGCTTTATATGCCGCTTCAGCCAAAGAATGTGCTAGAAATAGTTGGGACAGATTGAAGAAACAGGGCAATCTGGCACAGGTGGAGAATTCCATGGTTTCTTGCATGGAAACAGAGCTCTTGAGAGGACCGTCAGGAAGCCGTAGGGAGGACACTCCCACTGCCTGGTAGCTGGTCTCTCTTTGGGCAGCTTCCGCCCGAGGAGGCCTGGGGAGAGTCGATCTGATCACCCAGGACAGCGATTCTCAGGTTAAATCCCATCCAGCACCTGGCAGGGCAGAGAGGGTCCCGAAATCACAGACCTGGCTGCTGGGAGTCTGAACGCTGGGAGCTGGGTTCAGCTTTTCACTTCTTCAATATCTTCTTTTTCCTGAGCATTTGTTACTCCACGGTAAGGCCCAAACAGCAAAGTCAAAAGTCCACTCTGTTAACCAGAAAGCGGCAGAGAGGCCATGGGCAGGAGGGCGATGGTCTTTTGGGAAATCTACTTCTGGACAAGCAAATATTTTCATCCCAGATATTTATGTCCTACCTGCTTCCCACGAAAGGATTTAGGTGGGATGGACAAATACGATGCACCTAACCAGTGTCTCCCTCCTGTGCATCTGTATATGGTGGGAAGTAATTCAGACACATACATTACACTATAAAATTCCTTAAAGCCACAGATTCATCATTGCCTTTTCTTTAGCTCATATAGCCTTCAGTGTCTAACTGGAGCTCAAGAGATAGTCGTTTTCAATGCCTTTTCTTCAAAGTTTTAATAAATCCATGGCTTCTCTTGATCATGTTAACAGTATATGCTCTTCGCTCTGGAAAACTCAGTTTTGAGTCATTTCCCCAGCTCATTTTTTCCTTCTTGATCCTGGCCCAAGTCTGAATAAATAGAGAAAATTTCCAGCCTCTTCCCTAAGTGGGTGAAAGGGAAATAAAGCCAGAAAGGAGACACAGCTGACGTGAAGACAAAACGCAGGAGATGTGTTCGAAATCATGGCTGCACATTAGAACCACCTGGAAGTTTTTAAAAAGCCCAATGCTCAGGCTGCACCCAGGACCAATTAAATCAAGCTCTCCGGAGGAGGAACTCGGGTATAAGTATTTACTAAAATCCCTGAGTTCCAGACCATAATAAAGGTTAGAATCCCTGTTCTAAAGATTCACCAGACCCGTTCTTTTGATACCTACCCAAGACTGATAATTTCTACTTAATTCCATCCCCAAGTGAAAGCGCTTCCTCTAAATTATCACCCACGAGACTTTAGATGATGTAATAGAATGGATGTCAACCGAAGTGGCAGGAGAGCAGGTTTATATCATATATGAGTGTTCGAACTAGCGGCTGCCTTTTCAGTGTCTCCATTCTCTCAGCTATAAAATGAGATTATACTCCATGCCCTGTATGCCACAGGCTGTGCTGAGGATCAACTAAACTCTTAATGGGATGCTAGGGCTTTACTAAAAATACCACACACAAAAGGAGTTTTTGATCTCAGTTTTCTAGGAGGAAGTGGGCATCATCCCAGCCCAACCCCCGCTCCCTTCCAAAGCAGACCCCCCCACCCCCATGGGTTTTTCCTGGGGATTTAAATGCCAGTGGGTGGTACAGAGGCCAGAGAGTCAGAAACCGTTTTTATAATATGCAAGAGGACTTCAGATACCAGGGCTGGAAAACCTGGAACTCTGCTCCCACTGGTGCAGAGTTCAAGAGCACTTTACTGAGAGCACAGAGAATCTTAATATTCTTTAATCTAATTCAGTGCCTAATCACAGGAAATGTCTAATATTGTTTGTCTCCCTCGGCCCCATCTGGACTGACACTACTCTGGTACCATTCTTAGCTACTCAAGGATCAATAACCAGACAGACCTCCTAGCATGATTATAAAGAGGCTATTACCTCTGCAAGTACATCAGTGTGAAGTCTCTGCCTCTTACATAATTATACACCCAAGACCTGTATCTGACACTGCTAGAGAAGTCTCTAGACTGAGCTATTTTTCTGTCTAAAGACAAAGGTTTCTCTATAAAGGGTTTCCTTATACTCCAAAGTAACAACATCGATTATATTTTATAGGCTGCTCTCTAAAACGTCCAGCTCTGAAAGCAGGAAACTAAAGTCTTCTTTCCCCATTGACTCTTATAGTTAAAAACCAAGACCACTCCAGAGCTCTGTAAGGTATGTCATAGACATGGAGAATGGCTTCTGGGAGAGCTGGGAAGGAGACAGATTTGCTGATTTAGGTCAAGAACACAAGTACATAAAAAAACAAAAATGGTGCTGAAATGTCTTCCCAAGAGATCAGCATTGACTTGGCAAAGTTTAGGTTTAACCTCTGAAAAGCTCACTCCAGGAGTGAAAAATGGGGGAGAGGGATCTTAAATAACTAACTGATTGATAGCTTTTATTCAATACCCCACACATTCCAAAGGAGACAAATAAAGTTAAGGATAGACTATGCTATAAAATATTATCTTTCCTCTGCATTGAACTTTACTGAATAAGGGGAAATAAGAGATCAGATCTCACAGAATGAACCTTGGAAATCCTCCATCCATGTGTTTTTAGCTTTCTTCTGGTCAGTAATTCAGTAATGTGGCCTATGTGAACAGTTCTTTTTTTTTTTTTTTTAATGTGGGCATTTACAAATCAAGGTTTAAAAAGTAGTCATTAGGGGCGCCTGGGTGGCTCAGAGGGTTAAAGCCTCTGCCTTCGGCTCAGGTCATGATCCCAGGGTCCTGGGATCGAGCCCCACATCGGGCTCTTTCCTTGGTGGGGAGCCTGCTTCCTCCTCTCTCTGCCTGCCTTTCTGCCTACTTGTCATCTCTCTCTGTCCAATAAATAAATAAAATCTTTAAAAAAAAAATCTTTAAAAAGTAGTTATTAGACTTAAGGTAAGGAGCCCAGAGAAAATATCTGACAGGTCAAATCCTGGGAAGAAAGTGACACTAATGGAGGCTGCTGGAACATCAAGATATTAGCAAATATTTCTTCTAACATCTAAAAAAAAACAGAGGAACAAAAATGCACAAATCATTTAAGACAACATCAACCAAAAATTAGGAGCCTTTGAGAACAGTTGTCTTTACTTAGGATATAAATTCAATACAAAATTATGTTTAATGTACCCAATACCAATCACCAAAAATAAATAAGAATCTTTAAATATCTAAACTACACTAAAATATGTAGATTAAAGTTCATGCACTTGATTCAGGAGCCTTTAGAAACCAACTCAAAGTATTCATTTGTACGTTACATATAACGCTAACTTATAGAAGCTAGATTGAATGGTTTCCTGGCCAAGTACAGGTTAGAAAACCACAAAATAGGAAAAGTAGAAAATAAAGCAGGCAGAATAGGTATCCTGATAGCTACAGAAAGAGGGGAGAAAGACTGCATAAAAGCAGATGAAGCTAGAATCTTAAAAAAGTAGGATTCCCAATGTTTAGCACAAAATTCTTTTTTTTAATGAGTAGACACATGAAGATGTAAAAACAAAAAAATATGGACCAGAAGATAAAACAGTCAATAAATACAGACCCAATGATGGGAACAATTTTAGAAATAGCCAAAAAGACTTTTTGAAAAAGTATTATAAATATGGCTTAGAACTTAAAAAAAATATGGAAACAATAAATGAACACATGGGAAATATCAGAGAAACAAAAACAATGGAAAATATCCAGATGGAAATTCTAGAAGTAAAATACCTGAAATAAAAAATTTGCTGTGTAGTCTTAACAACCAAATGGACACTACAGAAAAGTCCAGTGAACTTGAAGACATGTTCATATAAACTATCTACATCAAAGCACAGAGAGAAAGGCTGAAAAGAAAATGAAGAAACTCAGTGACTTTAAAAAAACATCAAGCAATCTAACTCATATGTAACTGGAGTTCTAAAGGAAAAGGAGATGGACTGGGGCAGAAAAAAATACTGAAGAAATTATGAGCCAAAATTTTTCCAAACTTGATGAAAAATATCAACTCACAGCCCCAAGAAACTCAAAAAAACCCAAGAAAAATAACAACGACATCCACATCTAGGCACATCATAGTTAAATTCCTGAGTATGAAAGATAACATCTTAGTAACATGCAAAGGGAGTGGAAAGATATACGCAGGGGAATATACTCTAACCTCTCATCAGAAACAATAAAAGCTACAAGACAATGGGTCTTTCATTTAAGAAAAATAAAAGTCAACCTAAAATTCTATATCCAGCAAAAATATCCTTTTAAAATGAAGGCAAAATAAACAAAAGCTGCAAGAATTGATCAGCAAACCTACACTACAAGAAATATTAAGAATGTTCCAAAAAAATAGAAATGGAAGGAAAACTTCTAAACTCATTTTATGAGGCCAGCATCACCTTGATCCCAAAACCAGACAAGGATCCCATCAAAAAAGAGAACTACAGACCAATATCCTTGATGAACACAGATGCAAAAATTCTCACCAAAATACTAGCCAATAGGATTCAACAGTACATTAAAAGGATTATTCACCATGACCAAGTGGGATTTATTCCAGGGCTGCAAGGCTGGTTCAACATCCGCAAATCAATCAATGTGATACAACACATTAATAAAAGAAAGAACAAGAACCATATGATACTCTCCATAGATGCTGAAAAAGCATTTGACAAAGTACAGCATCCCTTCCTGATCAAAACTCTTCAAAGTGTAGGGATAGACGGCACATACCTCAATATTATCAAAGCCATCTATGAAAAACCCACCGCAAATATCATTCTCAATGGAGAAAAACTGAAAGCTTTTCCGCTAAGGTCAGGAACACGGCAGGGATGTCCGTTATCACCACTGCTATTCAACATAGTACTAGAAGTTCTAGCCTCAGCAATCAGACAACAAAAGGAAATTAAAGGCATCCAAACTGGCAAAGAAGAAGTCAAACTATCGCTCTTTGCAGATGATATGATACTATATGTGGAAAACCCAAAAGACTCCACTCCAAAACTGCTAGAACTTGTACAGGAATTCAGTAAAGTGTCAGGATATAAAATCAATGCACAGAAATCAGTTGCATTTCTCTACACCAACAACAAGACAGAAGAAAGAGAAATTAAGGAGTCCATCCCATTTACAATTGAACCCAAAACTAAAAGATACCTAGGAATAAACCTAACCAAAGAGACTAGGAATCTATTCACAGAAAACTATAAAGTACTCATGAAAGAAATTGAGGAAGACACAAAGAAATGGAAAAATGTTCCATGCTCCTGGATTGGAAGAATAAATATTGTGAAAATGTCTATGCTACCTAAAGCAATCTACACATTTAATGCAATTCCTATCAAAGTACCATCCATTTTTTTCAAAGAAATGGAACAAATAATCCTAAAATTTATATGGAACCAGAAAAGACCTCGAATAGCCAAAGGAATATTGAAAAAGAAAGCCAAAGTTGGTGGCATCACAATTCCGGACTTCAAGCTCTATTACAAAGCTGTCATCACCAAGACAGTATGGTACTGGCACAAAAACAGACACATAGATCAATGGAACAGAATAGAGAGCCCAGAAATAGACCCTCAACTCTATGGTCAACTCATCTTCGACAAAGCAGGAAAGAATGTCCAATGGAAAAAAGACAGCCTCTTCAATAAATGGTGTTGGGAAAATTGGACAGCCACATGCAGAAAAATGAAATTGGATCATTTCCTTACACCACACACGAAAATAGACTCAAAATGGATGAAGGATCTCAATGTGAGAAAGGAATCCATCAAAATCCTTGAGGAGAACACAGGCAACAACCTCTTCGACCTCAGCCGCAGCAACATCTTCCTAGGAACATCGCCAAAGGTAAGGGAAGCAAGGGCAAAAATGAACTATTGGGATTTTATCAAGATCAAAAGCTTTTGCACAGCAAAGGAAACAGTTCACAAAACCAAAAGACAACTGACAGAATGGGAGAAGATATTTGCAAACGACATATCAGATAAAGGGCTAGTGTCCAAAATCTATAAAGAACTTAGCAAACTCAACACCCAAAGAACAAATAATCCAATCAAGAAATGGGCAGAGGACATGAACAGACATTTCTGCAAAGGAGACATCCAGATGGCCAACAGACACCTGAAAAAGTGCTCCACATCACTCGGCATCAGGTAAATACAAATCAAAACCACAATGAGCTATCACCTCACACCAGTCAGAATGGCTAAAATTAACAAGTCAGGAAATGACAGATGCTGGCGAGGATGAGGAGAAAGGGGAACCCTCCTACACTGTTGGTGGGAATGCAAGCTGGTGCAACCACTCTGGAAAACAGCATGGAGGTTCCTCAAAATGTTGAAAATAGAACTACCCTATGACCCAGCAATTGCACTGCTGGGTATTTACCCTAAAGATCACCCTAAACGTAGTGATCCGAAGGGGCACGTGCACCCGAATGTTTATAGCAGCAATGTCTACAATAGCCAAACTATGGAAAGAACCTAGATGTCCATCAACAGACGAATGGATAAAGAAGATGTGGTATATATACACAATGGAATACTATGCAGCCATCAAAAGAAATGAAATCTTGCCATTTGCGACGACGTGGATGGAACTAGAGGGTATCATGCTTAGCGAAATAAGTCAATCGGAGAAAGACAACTATCATATGATCTCCCTGATATGAGGGAGAGGAGATGCAACATGGGGGGTTAAGGGGGTAGGAGAAGAGTAAATGAAACAAGATGGACTTGGGAGGGAGACAAACCATAAGTGACTCTTAATCTCACAAAACAAACTGAGTGTTGATGGGGGTAGAGGGGTTGGGAGGGGGGTGGGATTATGGACACTGGGGAGGGTATGTTCTATGGTGAGTGCTGTGAAGTGTGTAAACCTGGTGATTCACAGACCTGTACCCCTGGGGATAAAAATATATTATATGTTTATAAAAAATAAAATTAAAAAAAAAAGATATTAAATAAATAAATAAATAAATAAATAAATAAATAGGAAAAAAAAAAGAAATATTAAGAATGTTTTCTCAGGCTGAAGGGGAAATGGTACCAGACAGAAACTCAGACATGCAAGAAGGAATGAAGAACACTATAAATGGTAAGTATGTGTGTGAATAAAAAGACTCTAATTTATTAATTTATCTAAGATAACTGACTGAAGCAAAAAAAGTTACTAATGTATTATGAGGTTTATAATATATGTAGAAGCACACTATATGACAACAACAGAATGAAGATTGAAAGAGGGGAAGTAGACATAAGCAGATTGTCAGACTAGATAAAGAAATTATAAGAAGATAGTGACTTAAGCCCAAAATAAGAAGGAAGGAAATAAAGACAAATGTAAATACTAAAAAAATTTTACTGGATAATTTTTTTAAAATATTTTATTTATTTATTTGAGAGAGAGAGCGAGCACAAGCAGGGGGAGCAGCAGTCAGAGGAGAGGGAGAAGCAGACTCCCCACTGAGCAGGGAGCCCAGTGCAGGGCCAGATCCCAGGATCATGACCTGAGCCACCCAGGTGCCCCTTTAAGGGATATTTTTTTAAAAAGATCAAAAGTCAGTTCCAGAAAAAGATCAGTAAAATTAGTAAACTACTAGCTAAACTATTTTTAAGAATGAAAAAGAGAAAACAATTACCAGTATCAGGAATGAAAGAAGGAGCACCACTACAGGTCCTACAAATGTTAAAAGGAAAAGGAGAATCTTAGGAACAATTTTATGCTAGTAAATTCTACAACTTGGGAGTCTGGGTGGCTCAGTTGTTAAGCATCTGCCTTCTGCTCAGGTCATGATCCCAGGGTCCTAGGATCAAGCCCCGAATTGGGCTCCCTGCTCAGCGGGAAGCCTGTTCTCCTTCCCCACTCCTCCTGCTTGTGTTCCTTCTCCCACTATATCTCTTTCTGTCAAATAAATAAATAAAATATTTTTAAAAGCATTCTACAACTTGGATGAAATAGACAAGTTTCTTGAAAGCAAAATTGACAAAACCAACACAAGAGACAGAAACTCTGAATAGCCCTGTATCTGTTAAGGTAATTGAATTGATAATTTAAAACCTCTCCCTCCCTCCGTCTCTCTCTCTCTCTCTCTCTCTCTCTCTCACACACACACACACACACACACACACACACACACACATCCTCTAAACCTAGATGGCTTTAGTGGTAAATTCTTTTTTTTTTTTTAAGATTTTATTTATTTATTTGACAGACAGAGATCACAAGTAGGCAGAGAGGCAGACAGAGAGAGAGAGGAGGAAGCAGGCTCCCCACTGAGCAGAGAGCTCGATGTGGGGCTTGATCCCAAGACCCTGGGATCATGCCTTGAGCCAAAGGCAGAGGCTTTAACCCACTGAGCCACCCAGGTGCCCTGGTGGTAAGGTCTATAAAATATTTAAGAAGAGGCACCTGGGTGGCTCAGGGGGTTAAAGCCTCTGCCTTTGGCTCAGGTCATGATTTCAGGGTCCTGGGATCAAGACCCACATCAGGCGGGCTCTCTGCTCCATGGGGAGCCTGATTTCCCCTCTCTCTCTCTCTGCCTGCCTCTCTGCCTACTTGTGATCTCTGTCCGTCAAATAAATAAATAAAATCTTTTTAAAAATTTAATAATAATAATAGTGTCCCACAGACTTGTTAAGAAAATAAGAGGACATTTTTCAGTTCATTTTATGAAGTAACATAACGCTGCGCCAAAAAACAGACAAAGCTCTTGTAAGAAAACTACAGACCCATATGCCTCACGAACACAGGTGCAAAAATTCTTAACAAAATATTAGAAAATCAAATGCAATTTTAACATTCTTTTCAAATCATTATCATTCATCATATTAATAGAATTAGAGAGAAAAACAATATGACCATCTCCAGAGATACAGAAAAAGCATTTGACAAAATTTGATCTTATTTCTGATAAAAACTCTCAGCAAACTAGAAATGGGAGGGAACTTCAATCTAATAAAAGGCATCTACCAAAACCCACACCTAACATCAGACTTAACATAAAAGACTTAATGATCCTCCCTTGAGATCAAGAACAAAGAGGTCAGTTCTCACCACTTCTATTTAACCTTGAACCGGAAGTCCTAACCAATTCAATCAAGGAAGACAAAGGAATAAAAGGCATAGACATTGGAAAGCAAGAAGTAAAACTGTCTTGACTGATGGACAACATGATTGTATACCTAATAAATCCTAAAGAATCTACAATAAAAAAAAAAAATTGAATGAATTCAATAAGGTCACATGATATAAAGTCAATATACAAAAATATCTTACATTTGTATGTACTGGCAACAAAAATTTAAAAATAAAAATTTATTTATTTATTTTTAAATATTTTTAGTTATTTGACAGAGACAGAGTGAGTGAGCACAAGCAGGGGGAATGGCAGGCAGAGGAGAGGGAGAAGCAGGCTCCCTGCTGAGCAGAGAGCCTGATGTGGGGTTCAATCCCAGGACCCTGGGATCATGATCTGAATCAAAGGCAGATGCTTAACAACTGAGCCACCCAGGTGCCCCTAAAAATAAAAATTTAAAGATTACCATTTATAACAGTATAAAAATGAGAAAATACTTAGAAACACAGTTAATAAAAGATGTTCAAGTCCTCCACATTGAAAACTACAAAACACTGTTCGGAGAAGTTAAAGAAAATCTAAATAGATGGAAAGAGATACCACATTCATGGATCAAAGACCCAATACGGTTAAGGTATCAGTTCTCCGCAATTTGACTTACTGGTTCAAAGCAAACCCCATCAAACTCCCAACAGGATTTTTCACAGAAACTGACAATCTTGTTCTAAAATGTATGCAGAAATGCAAAGGACCGATAATAGCCAAAGCAATTTTGAAAAAGCAACTTAAAGATAGAAGACCTGGTTTTAAGAGTTATTATAAAGCTACAGCATCAAGATAGTATGCATTGGTATAAAGATAAATCCGTAGACGAGTCCAGAAACAGAACCATATATATATATATATATATATATATATATATATACACACACACACACACAAACAGAACCATATATATATATACACACACACACACACACACACACACACACACACACATCTATATGATAAATCTAACATGGCATCAAAGCAATTCAAGGGGAAAAGGAAAGACTTTTCAAGAAGTACTAAACAACTGAACATCTAAATGTAAAATAATGACTCTGGACTCCTATCTTACCCCACATACAAAAATTCATTTGAAGTAGAGGGTAGACTTCAATGTAAAAACTAAAATGATCAAGCTTCTGGAATAGGAGACTATTTTCATAACAATGTGGAAGGCAAACTTTTTTTTCTAAGTAGACACAGAAAGCACTAACCATAAGAGAAAATACTGATACACTGACTTCATCAAAATTTAAAACTTCTGCTCTTTGAATGCTACCCCTAAGGAAATGCAAGGACAAACCATAGACTGGAAGCAAATATTTATAAAATGTTTATCTGACAACGGACTTATATCCAGAATATGTAAAGAACTTCTATATTCAGTAAGATGATAAAGAGCCCAATTTTTTAATTAAAAAAGGGCATAAGATTTGGACACTTAAAGATATAGAAACAGTAAATAAAACTCATGAAAAGATGTTCAATACCAACAGTAAACAGGGAATCAAAAATTAAAACGATATTACTATATATCATACAGAATGGCTAAACAAAAAGGTGGACAATAACAAGCGTTGACAAAGATGCAGAATTCTCACACGCTGCTGGCGGAGGTATAAAATGGCCTTAACTACTTGGGGAAAGTGTCTCCAAGTTTTCTTATAAAGTTAAACAAATGTCTACTCTATGAACAGCAATTCTACTACATATTTAGAGAAATGGAAACATATCTATACAAAGACTTGTACATAAAATATTCATAGCAGCTTTGTTCATAACAGTCAAACACTGGAAACAACCAAAAAGTCCACAACAGGTGACAGAGAAACAAACTGCAGTGTATTCATGCAACAGAATGTATCTTGATAATAAAAAGGAATGAAGGAGGCATTCACACATGGATGAATTTCAAAAACATCCTTGGTGAAAGAAGCCTTGAGCAAAAGGGCATATGTTGTAGTACTCCAAAGTTTCAGAACAGGCAAAACGCATCTCCAGTGACAAACTGAAACAGGAGATGGGAGGTGGATGGTGGAGGACTGCCTGGGAAGGAGCAGAGGGATCTTTCTGAGGTGATGGAAATGATCCGTATTTCCACGTGGGCTTTGCAATGGTTTTCCGCATTTGTTACAATTCCGCCAACTGTATACTTAAGATCTGTGTATTTTGCTGTATGGAAACTATACTTAAATAAATAGTGTCTGCCTCGTGGGATTGTTGTAAAAAAACAAACACAAGGGACAGGAATTGAGAGGCTGACAGACTTATCTAGACCACTCAGCGGGCCCCACAGAACACTGCTGTACCCGCATGGTGGATTTTTTGGTGAGCGCCGCATCGTGGCGGAGGTGGAAGGAGGAAAGAGAAACCTCCTGTTATTCAGGTGCTGGAAATGGCTGCTATTTCGTGAAAACGACTTGCCTGTAACATTCACCTGTGGAGCAGCTGATACCCAGAGCATGCCAGATAAAAGCACTATTGCTCATCGAAGAAGGAGAACATGAATCGGTATGTCGAAGTTTCTTCTGTAAAAGTTATCACTAACAGTGCTGCCCTAAAACAGATGGACAACTGCCCTTGTCTTAGCCTTTAATTAATGAAAATGCAGAGTTAAGAGACATAACTCAGACCTCCTTGTGAGTAAGAGCTCTTCCGACTGCCTGCCTGCCTGCCAGCTAAGTTTGGGGAGCTCTCAGCCCAAATCTTAGAAAACAGCCTTTTCAGGGAAGAAAACACCTACACCTGGGCCACCACACACTGAGCCCATAGCTATAGGCTGGGGGCTCCACGGCGTCTGTTCTCTTTGAGGGTGGAGATGGCAGAACGGTATAACTTACAGGGATCTGTGACTGTGACTTACAGTGATCTCAGCCACATCCACTCCGCATTTAAAAGAACCAAAACTGGGGCACCCGGCTGGCTCCATCAGAGGAACATGTGACCGTCAATCTCCGGGGTGCTGAGTTCAAGCCCCACATTGTGTGTGGCACCTACTTAAAAAAAAAATTAAAAAATAAAAGAACCAAAACCATGCTGCTTAAGCTATTAACTAGCCTCTAGAGATGAGGTGGGGGAAAAGAGGGATTTAGGCTCTTGCTTCCTCAGACTTCTTTTGAGGAGTCCCCAGTTTGGTGTCCTGTCATCATCTGCTATGAGAATTCAGAGCTAAAAAAACATCTGCTCTTTCTTTTCCCCAAATCATGCAAACAGTTGTGTGTAAGACCTTGGCCATGCGGTAGTCAGAAGTCAAGAACCAGACCTTGCTGTTTAAATGAGCCTGGTCTTTCTGGCCTGCGGTATACGGACTAGAATAATAATAATCTTTGATTCACAACACTCATCTCTGCTTCATGCAGGGTCCCTCTTTTATTTTATTTCTTATTTATTTATTTTTTAGAGAGGGTAGGGGTGAGGAAGAAGGAGAGCGAGAGAATCCCAGGCAGTCTCCATAACCAGGGCAGAGCCTGACAAGGGGCTCCATCTCACCACCCTGCGATCATGATCTGAGCCGAAATCAGAGTCAGATGCCTAACCAACTGAGCCACCAAGGTGCCTGTGGTCTCTCTTTTAAAGTAATGGAGTAAATACCCGTGAATTCACCAGAGACAACTACTCTCCTGAATCTTGTCCACTACTTCCTTGCTAAGGCTTTCCTGACCGGGCCAATGAAAGCAAGGCAGGGAGAGAGTTTCTTAAAGCTCCTACCCCCTACCTTAACACAGACTCAACTTAGGGTACAGGAAGACCAGAGGCAATACCCACAAGACCAGGTGCCCACTGAGATAATCAAACTGCTTCCCTGAATGGGACTTTCCAATTTGTGAACCTGATTTATTTTTTTCAATAAGAGAAAAGATGTAAGTCCCTTTGAGCAAAGTATGCCTGATATATATCACAATATTTATTTTTGGTAGAGTAATGGATCAGTCTATGGGGAAAGCTAGAGAAAAAGCATTTCTTGAGCTCGGATGTAAATCAGTCACTCTGAAAACCGCAGAGGAATCTATATTCTTACCCCTCTGCTAACTACAGTGTGAAATAAACTGACTTTTAAAAGTCACTGTTTCTAGACCTAACACTAACAACAGAGTTAAGGATGTGAGGCCCGAAAGGCAATTGCTTGTGGAATGTCTGCACCTGATTCCCCCAAATGTTAACACAACTCAAAATGAAAGAAGAGATGACCAATCTGCAGGTTAAACTTGTAGAGTGGGGCGGGGCAGGGGGCGGGCGCAATTTCTAAACTTTATACGCGGTACTCCATTCCAAACTCCATTCCAAGGAAGAAGGCTGAGGTGCAGCTGGGCTCAGGATGGAAGGGTCTCCCAAGGGACCCGTCCAGTTATTACAGGCCAGTCTTCCTATCTACATTAAATGTATCATAGAGCAGGACAAGAGTGAAACTGAAGGAGAAGGGGAGAAAAAGATCTTCGATGAATCGGCAACTTAAACCGAGCTCTTCAAAGGAAAGCTATTTAAATCTAAGGTGTTCCTAATATTAATTATCCTGAACATCTCACAGGCTCAGATTCACATGCTACAAAGAACACAAAGCCTTTTAATTTTCCTACCTGTCCATGGCACTAGCGGTGATAAATCAGATATACAGAGAAACCACACATGACTAACGAACCAGCCCATTAATGGCAAGCAAAGATCATCTGCCAAGACAACTTACTCAGACATAGTCACGTATCATAACCAGCAATATCCTGCAGGCTTAAGGCAGCAGGGCATAGAAAGCAAGAGCTGGGGCACTCCCTGCCAAGTCTCAGGCACCACAGGGCGACTCGGGCATCCTCCAGATGCCTGCTATCCAGGCATGAAAAGATTTTACTCATGGCTGCCACCTCCCTACTCCCTTCCAGGTAGACTTGCACTTGGAATAATACCGCAACTGAGTCCCCAACCTTGCTACAGCCCTTCCTCTGACACTTAGAACTCCGGGTACCTTCAGGAAGAAGACCCAGCCTCTGTCACCAGCAACTTCAGCTGTTAGCTTACAGATCTTCACTACAGACACTCATTCAAGTAACTGAGCTCCAACTAGGTGTCTGACACTTTTCTAGGTGGTTGGGCAGAACCATAAACAAACCAGTAAATGGGTGGGAGTTAGGAAAAGAGTAGAGTTCCCTAAATGCCAGTCCCTTTGTTTTACCAGGAAAACGGGCCCAGTGACTGGAATTTTTCTTTGAGGTCAGAGTTGATGGTGTGGCTAGGACTTGAACCCAGGTTGGATTCTTAGCAGGACTGCCACATACAGTGGTGCACAGGGATGGGGATGGAAATTCAACCCATATTCTGCCAGGGGCAGCCTCATTCCAGTACTATATTCTCAATGTCCCAGACTGCTCAATTCCCCGTAACAAAACGCCCTTCACTGGAAGGGACAACTGAGGTTCTCCAGGTCAGCTATCAACCATCGAGGACCCAGGAGAGTCTGAATCCTTTCACTGGGATGTAACCCTAACAAGCTATACACTCCCAGCTCTTGTCATGAGTGAGAAGAGTCTGCTGAACTTGAATCTGTAAGAAATCCACCAATGGCAAAGGTCCCCTATAATTAATAATCATGACAATAATTTCCTATGTTATCATCAGATCTGAAAGGGAAGGCTGCTAGCAAGCTGTTTTACATTCTCGCCAACTCCTTTACTCTTCATGATCCCAATATGATGATCTGTCATGGTTCAATCCCGTCTCTAAAGTTCCATATGGATGATGGGAGTAATTAATCAACTGTATGAATATCTACTCTTGACTAAGTGCCAGGGATACAACAGTGAATACCACCACCATTGTCAACAACAACACACCATTGTCTCTGACTTCATGGAACTAATACCGTTGAATACAGAGCTGGGAAAAGCCCAGTTGCTAAGGAGTCCCTGACCAGACTGGCAGCTGCTTGGGGCAGGTCTGGGAGCAAGAGTGTACGTGACCACCCTATTCTCCCCTCCCTCACTCCATTTTACAGAAGGAAAAATAAGGTCCAGGGATGAGAGCAGGTGGCTTGCCCAAAGTCAGACAGTTGATAACTGAGCTGGGACTTGAACCCACAGTCTCTGGCCTTCCCCTTTCGATCACACTGCCTCCTCCAAGGTTCCAAGGCTGCAAAGTGAGAAGAAATAGTTGGTCCTACTGACAGAATTTTTCCTGATGTATGTTCACCCAGAACATGCAGCTTCAACCCATCTTATCAGCACAGACCTCATGCCCATGTTCATCTCTCAAATCAGAATGTTTATAAATATAATTCATTGATCTAGAGCCCAGGTGTCCAGTCTTCATTCACTCTCATTTATCACCCTCTCTGGATCTCTCTTGACGTTTACTTTCACTTTAAAAACCTCATCTTATAAGAACAGAGCCCTTTTTATCTGATGCGAGCTCCCCCTCTGCTCCTGGGGTCTAATCAATCCATGTCTGGAAATAAACAAGCCAGAGAGGGAAGCAACAGTCCCTTTTATGAAAACAGGCACCTTTCTAAAATGATCTACCCCCGGGCATGGCACAGATAGAAATTTAAATGAGAAGGAAATAAAGACATCCTCCAGCTATAGTCCTATGCATTCCTTATCAGGCAGGACGCCAGGGAAGGCAACTCTGTATTAACACCTAAACCAAAAACTCTGCCTCGCATTTTTCAGGTTGCTTGGAAAGGCGGGGGGTCCAAACTCAAGGAGCCTGAAGAGACAATAGGCTTTGAAATATAATAGTGTATATAGTTCAGCCTCCTCCATTCTGAGGAATTGAAGGTCTCCAAGATACTAAGAGAGGGCTCATTGAACACCAATTGCAGGTAAACGCAAGCAGGCCTCCAGCTACTACCAGGGGTGCTCAGAGATGCCAGGCTGAATGATCCAGACATCTGGCAACCAGCGCAGCCCTTCACCCACCATGTTATCTTACCACCCCCTACACAGCAGCATCTCCACACCTCCCACCACCCCCTAGCTGCTACAGCCTGCAGCAGCAGCCTCGGCCAGCAAGGGAGGCTGTCTGTGTATGGAGGGGCAGAACCAAGTCCTCCCTAGCAAGCCCACTCTTCCTACCATGGTTCCCAACCCCAAGCTTTCAGAAATAGGTCACAGATCTAGATGCAAACGCAGAAAGCCCCTCTTCTGAAGAGGACAGTAGCTAATTCTTAATTGTTTGGGGGATCCTTTTGAAAAGATGATGGCAGCTCTGGACACCCCATGGGAAACTGCGTGCATGCAGTTTATACATAATTTCACTGGGGGTGACTGCCCTCTGGGGAGGTATAAAAAGGCAGAAAGGGCGAATGTGCTCAGAGCCAGCTTTGAGCAAGGGAGCTGTAGGTGGTTCAGGTAAGTAATCAAAAACACAGTTCGTAACCAAAAAGGGAGCAATGATGTCCCTTTCTTAGCTACTGCAAGTTCCAGCCTTCAATTAATCTTTGACATTTCAACAAGAATTTGGAAACCGAGAGTGCACACATGCACAAAACAGGGACTCGTCTTTGTGGCTTCTGATCTTGACGTCACAAAATGACCTGTCATTGCTAGTTAAGATAGAGTCTCCCAACAGGGCTTATCACAGAAGGGCTGGGTACCAACAGAGGTAAGAAGTAAGGCAGAGGTGAACACTGGGATGGGGGATAGTCCCAGACAAGGAGAGAGGGATAGCTAAGCTCTCCGTTGGCTCTGAGTAGATCCTGGCAGGTCAGGTCCCGACCCTTGCTGCCAGCTCCCCTTGGAAGTCAGGCCGTCTGACTCCTTTGCAGCAAACCACGAAGTCCAGACGGAAACAGCCCTTTCCTTCTGGGTCCATGGGGAGTGGGGGATGCATCCTCTCATTTCTAGGGAGGAGACCCTAGCCCACAGCTTGCCCACAGCCCCCTCGTGGCCTGGGGGTGTCACTGCAGCCCCCTCTGCATTGCTGGGCAAAAACCTCAGGGAGGCAGCTCTAATAGTGGTAGAGCAGAATATTTAGTTACCAGACGTGGCTAGGCAACAATCTTCAAGCCATGGTGAGGCTGCGTTTGCTTTTCGTTTCTTAAACTAAGACCAAGATTGACACTCAAAGTGATCCTTCTAAACCCCTCCCTGGTACAGTCCCTATGGGGAACAAGTCCAGGACCTGCTTCATTAAGCCAATAACCTCGGAGCTTCTGTAACATCACCACCGCCCTCTTGATCACTCCTTCCTACATCACATGCCCTTATGTAGAAGTGTTTCAAAGCTCAACAGAAATAGTTAGCAAAAATGCACAACACCCTCTGGTTTGTAGGTTGCTGGCTAGATTACAAAATACTTGCAAAATACCACCCCCCCTCATTCCCATATCCTGGATTTCCAGGTAGCAGATCCTGTTTGGGGTTTGGGGGAAGTCAGGGCTTAAGGACATACAGTGAGAAAGAATGCAGCCCTTGGCCCCATGGCAGGCGGAGTGGGTGTCCATTAATGAAGCTAACTAGCAACTCCACAAAGGGACAGAGTGTAGCCCATCCGGGTTGGGGACTTGGCTGAAAAGACCAGATTCAGGGTGGGGGAGAGTCGACCCAGTGGTTCAGCTCCCATCTGTCAGAGGTGGGGATGATTAACTAAACCCAGCAGTGGGAAAGTGCCCACTGAGGAGAAGGTGGAAAGTTTGGGAGGAGAGAGGAGGGTGCAGTGTCCCGTGAGGGCCTAGAGCAGTAGTCTAGGGACAAGAAGTGACTGGGGAAAAACAGACGCAAGCACGGAGGGTCTTCTCCTTTTCCGGGGGAGGAGAGTCCTTACCTCCTTGATTTTCTCCCGCTGGGCTCGAACTAGGCTCTGCGGCTCCTTAGTCTCATCTGCCCTGGTCCCCAGGACCGGGTGGCGGAGGCGGCTCCGGAACGCGTTGAAGTCAAAGCTAAACGGGATGCCCCCCTCCTGGGGTCTGAGGGCCGTGCTGCCGCTGCTCCTGGCCGCCGTGGCCATTTCCCGAGTCCCGGTGGGGTGGGTGCGCCGCAGCCACACTTTCCGGCGGCGGGTACTGGCTTGGCTGCTGGCGTCGTCCTCACCGGGGGCTGGCACGGCGGGGGCCGGGTTGGGAGGCGACTCCCGCTCACCGGCCAGAGGGTGGCCGGCGATATCGGCCACTACCTCCAAGCCAGGCTGCTGGGTCCGGGGGGCTAGGAAGAGGCGCTTGAGGCGAGAGGAGTTGGGCAGCAGGAAGAGGGCCCCGAAGCACAGGGTGATGAGGCCCGAGAGGAAGAGAAGGAAGAGGAACTTCTGCGGCAGCCGCAGCCCCCACGGGGAGGCCGGGACGAAGACCGGCACTTTCCTCATGAGCATCGTGGCCTGGCCCCGGGCTGGGGCCGGTCAGCTCCGGCCAGGCCCCCGAGGCCCTCCGAATGTAGGCACTGGCCAGCCGGGGTTCGTTGCGGGGAGGTCGTCGAGGGGCGCCGCCCGGGGTCGGCGGGGTCCCTGGGAGTTTCGCCGCTTCGGGGGCTGCCCCTGAAGTTCAGGGAGTTTGGGGCGAATGCCCCAGCGCCGAGGCGGAGGCGCAACGAATCTCGGCGGGGCCCGGGCGCGCCGGGCGGCACGGCTCGGGGCCCGGGCCCGCGAGGGTCGGCCGCGCGCCGCAGCCTTCTCTCCGGCCGCCGCGCAGCCCCTCCTCGCAGCGGCCGGAGCCCGCAGGGCCCGCGCCTTCCCGCGCAACGGCCGCCGCCGGGGCCGTCACATGTCGTCCGCGGCGCCCAGGCAGTCCGCGTGGAGGGGCGCCGGCAGGCCTCGTCCCCGCGCGGAGCCGCTCGCAGCCCCTCGCCCCAAAGTTTCAGCCGCAGAAGCAGTTTCCAGAAGGGGCCGACTCAGGGTGCGAGGCGGTGGCGGAGCTGGAGTGTCAGCGCCGCTGCGAGAGCGCGCCGACCCTGCGGTCGCGACAGCCCCCGGCTCGGCTATCGGGACACGTCCACAACTTTGCTCCGCCACGGAGCGGACGCGGGGCAGCGGGAGCAGGCACTTCTGAGCCCTCTGGGCGGGGGGCTTCCTGGGCTCCCGGGAGCTGAGGGATGCCCGAGCCGCGGTCCGGAGCCGGGCGCCGTCCGCGACCAGCCGCGGCAGGGCGGCTGCAGCTGCGCCCGGGAGTGCGGACTTCCGCCCCGCCAACTCGGTAGGGCTCGGCAACCCGCGGGGATCACCTGTTCCCGGCCCCTGCCGGCTCCGCGGAGCGCGCAGCCCCGGCTGCACCTCTCCCGTTGCAGCTGGCGTCCTCTCAGCGGCCGCTCCAGACGGGCCGTTGCCGCCGCGGCAGGCTGAGCCGCCGCCGCCGCCGAGCCTGCGCCCCACACGCGCGTACACCCGCCCGGACGCCTCCGCCGCCGCCGCCGCAGCTCCGCTTTCACTGAGACAGCGCCCGCGGCCCCGCCTCCCTCCGGGCCACGCCCTCTGGCCACGCCCACTGCGCGCGCCCCGCGGTCCACCTCCGCCGCGGCGCCGCAGCCAGGCCAATGGCCTCGCGTCGGTGGGTAGAGAGCGCGGGGCCTAAGCGCGGGTGGGGAGAGGCAAGGGGACTTCAAGCCACGCCCCCTCCCTCAAGTGGCCAGCGCCGCGCACACTCCCCCCATCCCACCAGCACCAATGGTCCAGCTGCGCGGAGTTGGCGAGGGCGGGGTGGAGAGCGCAGCGAGGTCATTGGCTGCCTCGGAGGGATCCCCGTTGGGCTGCAGTCGCCCATTGGTTAGTGGCCAGCGTTCGCTGGACCGGGAGCAACCGCGAGGCCCCCTTGCCGCCCCCCCCCACCCGCTCCGCTAGGGTCGTTGGCCTACGGGTGGGGGCAGGAGACCCGGCTAGTCTGAAGGGCTCTGGCCATTGTTCATGAACCGCTGTCACCCCTCTGTGCCAGTCCAGGATTGGCAGGGAGCTGGGGGCCTGCCCAGGGGTCCCCAGAGCTTCTGCAGAAGCCGTGGTGGTGCTGCTGTGCCAGGCTAAGGAAAAGGTGGCTGGAGCCAAGCCGGGGAGCAGTAGCCGCTGTTGGACCAGGCTAAGGCAGTGTTTCCACTGGACCCCCACCAACCAGCTCTGCCTTCCTTTTCCCACAGCCCCAAACTGGACTAGGGTCCCTGGGTGGGGGAGGGAGAGAAGCGAGGTGAGGGCAGAGAAGAGAGAACCCTGGTCCTGTGTGCAGACCACACGCATCATGTGACATGCATACCTAGATGCCCCCGTGTTTCTGTGCACATGTGTGCTCCTATGCATAGATACATATGCGCTCGGGGATTGAATGTGAGTGAGTACCTGCACACATACACTTAATTTAGGTACGGACATCAGGTGATTACACCGGAGCATTCATAGACATCTAAACGTATCAGTACGAATATTGACTTGTGTACACACATACCCACTGACCCACAACAGGCCAAAAACATGCACACGTACCCACTGCCAGCCATATATTCCCAGACCTGTGTGCGTCTCGACTTTAAGGCCCTCTCTCACACCTTCCTCCTTGGACTTAAGCCTCTCTGTGCTTTCCCTTCCTGTTAAAGCTAACCCAGGGCAAAGCAACATTGTGCTGTCTAGGTCTTTCATGCAAAACACTTTATAGAGACAAATAACAGCAGAGGGAGAGACAAATTAAGAGGTGTAATAGGCAAGAGGGAAAATATCTGCTTTCAGCTGCAATTTAAAATGAAATGCAGCGTTGACGAGACAGAAAATACTGCAGGGAGGCCTTTACGGTTAGAAGAAGCAGCCCAGGCGGGCTCTCACCTCATAAATCTTGCTTCTTCCCTGAGGCCTGCTAGGATGGGCCACTGGGACTCAGACATCCTTCTCCCTCTGGCAAGCCACTGACAGCAGACCCTACCCTGATAGTAAAAGACTGCTCTGGGTAACAGGTGCAAATACGTTGGCGACTGGAGACGGATAGTCCCACCCAACCCAGCAAGTTGCACCTAGCTTGAATGTAAAATTCTAATTCAGATGTTTCAATCCTTCATTAGTTTGATTGGCAGGAGTCAGTTCCCTGGAACCAGCTGTGAACATCAGAGTCAAACATGGGATCCCCTTAGATTCGGGAACCCAGACACGTGGCCTGGCCTGGCCCTATTCCCAGTGCCCAAGCATCCCCTCGCTGGGTCCCACCCCGGGAAGAGGCAGGCTTGTCTTTGGAGAACCAGGAGCCCAGCATTCCTTGGAGGCACCCCGTTGTTCCACGTTGCGAGTATAAGGGAATCACTGTTCAGTCCCCTGAGAAGGTAGGATCCAGCGGGAAGGGGAGGAAGGCAAGGCTGAGTCTTGGAAGGGTACGTCTGTTTGAACTGGATGCTCAGGGGGATTGCGACACCTGGACCAGCCTCTCATATCTGGTGAGCCGGGCTAGAAAGCGGAGCTGCAGCAAAACTGGCACATTCCACAGACCCAGGCTACAAAAACCAAAACCCAGAGAGATCAAATCCATTTCAGATTGATGTCATGTTGGTGGTTACACTGAGTTGGTAACTTTTTCACTTTCCCTCAAGAGCTCACTGAAACCCTGTGGGCCCCTATCCCAGCTTCTGTAGACCTCACACATACCTTGACTTTTTTATCACTGGGTTTTTCTATTTATATACAGTCCCGAAGCAGACAGTGCCTCACGACAGGGACCATGGCTTGTTCATCTCTCTAACCGCCCTAGGTCTTAATTACAATGCCTTGCACATCGGCACTGTGTTTGTTGAATAATCAATGAACGAATGAGTGTGTGGGTGCCCATTTCACAGATGAGGAAATTGAGGCTCAGGAAAGGGAATAATAATGAACTAACATTTTCTGTGTGCCAAATATATATTGCTTTGTTTACTTTTCAGAACACTCTTATGTGGTGGATTTTATTTATAGCCTCATTTTATAGATAAGAAGACTAAGGCTAGAGAGGTATAGGCTAAGTTAACAAGTATCTTTCTCAGTTTAATTTAGAAATTCAAATGGGGCGGGGAAACAGAAATGAAAAGGCATTTAAAAAATCTGTTCTGTCAACAAACTTTTATTGAACTTAGATGCTAGGTATTTCACTAGTCTCAGGTTGGACACAAATATGGACAAAGCATGGTCCCTGCCATTATTTATTCATTTATTCAATAAAGATCTATTTATTGAAGGGTGCCTGGGTGGCTCAACCACCCACTTAACCTGGATGGCTAAGTGTCTGCCTTCAGCTCAGTTCATGATCCCAGGTCCTGGGCTCAAGCCCCATATCCGGCAACCTGCTCAGCAGGAAGTCTGCTTCGCCCTCTAACCCTCCCCCTGACTCAAGCTCTCTTTTTGACTCTCCCTCTCTCAAATAAATAAATAACATCTTTTTTTTTAAGATGTTACTTATTTATTTGACAGACAGACATCACAAGTAGGCAGAGAGGCAGGCAGAGAGAGAGGGGGAAGCAGGCTCCCTGCTAAGCAGAGAGCCCGATGCAAGGCTCAATCCCAGGACCCTGAGATCATGACCCAAGCCGAAGGCAGAGGCTTAACCCACGGAGCCACCCAGGTGCCCCTGGTCTGCGTTCTTCATATCTCATCCTATCAGGCCCTCATGATAGCTCTCTCTGAAGTAGGCCTTGAGATCCTGATTTAACAGATGGAGAAATTGAGGCTCAGGGGTGTGACACGATTTATGCAAAGTCACACAGGGAATGATTTGCAAATATGACAGAAAACAAGATTCATCTACTCCCAGAATCTGTGCTCCTTCTATTAATAATATTAATAATAACTAAGATTAGTGGGGCACTCGTTATGCACCAAGACCTTCCAATAGTATGTTCTAGAAGCTCACTTATTGGATCCTTACAACCACCCCACGAGACAGGTACTATTATTACTGGTATTTTACAGAAGAAGAAACTAAAACACAGAAGTTAAAGAATTTGCCCAATGTCCCATATCTGGGAAGTATCAGAGGGAAGATTTGAACCCAGTCAGGTTCCAGAGCCCTTTATGTCTTTCAAGTCTACTGCTCTCCATCTTATAATGCCATGAAAGCAGGTGCTGTAGAGGGTCAGAGCAGGGCACTGGCCTCAGGTGAAATTCTCAGAAGCTTGTTGGTAGGATTGTATGTGCTCATTACCATCATTCAACAAGTACCTATAAAGTGCCTGCTATGTTCCAGGCAATATACAAGGCTTTAGGGATATAATGGTGAGCCAAAATAGGCACATTGTTCCCATTTGTGGACCTTACAGTTTCAAGGGGAAGAGGAGTTTCAACAACAAATGAGTAATCCCCAAATATGCACACAGCCTGAGATGACAATGAGGAAAGAGCGAAATGCTGCTGTAGGAATGTGAAACAATGGATCTAGACCTAAACTGAGGGGTGGGGGTGCAAAGTGGTCAGGGAAGACTTCCCCTAAGGCTGAACGAAGCTATGTAAGCAAAGAGGGACAGTGAGAACACAAAGCTGAGGGGACAACACATGCAAAGGCCCTGGGGTGGAGAGAACATGGTGCTTTTGAGAACAGAAAAGCCAGTAAGTCTGTGGAGTAGAGAGAGTGATGGGGAAAGACAGGCAGCATCACTGAATGATTTAGGGCTGGAGTAGGAATGTGTGTAGAGAGGTAGGTGGGTGGGTAGATTCAGATTAACATTTTAAAAAGGCTTCTCTGGGGGTGCCTGGGTGGCTCAGTTGTTAGGCATCTGCCCTCAGCTCGGGTCATGATTCCAGAGTCCTGTGATCAGCCCTGTGTCGGGCTCCCTGCTCAGCAGAAAGCCAGCTTCTCCCTCTCCCACTCCCCTTGCTTATGTTCCCTCTCTCACTGTCTGTCAAATAAATAAATAAAATCTTAAAAAAAGAAAAAAGAAAAAGAAAAAAAATAATAATAAGGCTACTCTAGTTGCAGTGTGGGCAACAGAATGGAAGGCAGGAGTGAACAAGGTAGGTGCCTTTGAGAGGATATTGCAATAGTCTATGGTGCCTTGGCCCGGGGCGGGGGCAGTCACCAGGACTGCAGGATCCAAATCATATTTAGGATCCAAATCAATAGGACTTAGTGAATACTTGAAATAGGACATTGATTGTGAGGGAGACATCTGCACTGACTCCCGGGTCTTTAACTTGCCCCAGAGGTGGGAGCATTTGTTGAGATGGGAGCAGTGAACCAGGCTTTGAGGGGCTTCCCCTAGGTTCATCAAGAAGGTGCTGGGTAGCTGGTACCCAACCTGAATCTCAAGTGGTCATTAGTCCTATTTAGAATCAAAGACCAGAGATAAAGCCAAGTTCAAGCCAAGAGATAATCATCAGCTGGTTCCTTAATGGCCTCCAGATAAATTGAACCCTGGGCAGGGGAGACACTGATGACTGGGGCTCTGCCCAGTGAGAGCGCACCCCGTCAGTCTCGAGATAAAAGGCCCTACAGCTGGGCTCATTCCAGCAGGCTACAAGACTTAGTCAATATATCTCTATGCGGTGGGGGCTGATTTCAGAGTCACAGAGCCCCAAACACCTGCCCTCATAGATTTTTTTTTTAAGATTTTATTTATTTATTTGAAAGAGATTATGCACACAGGGAGAGGCAGAAGCAGGCTCCCTGCTGAGCAGGGAGCCCAATGTGGGACTCAATCGCAGGACCCCAGCATCAAGACTTGAGCTGAAGGCAGATGCTTAACCAACTAAGTCATCCCAACGCTCCTGCCCTCATAGATCTTAAAAGAAAGTCATGAAATTTCCTTTCACCTCATCTTCCCTGAGTCCCCAAACTTAAATCAGGAGTCACCCAGTCAGCCAGGAGTAAGAATTCTCAACTGGGAGCAATGTTACCCCCAGAGAACATTTGGAAAAGTCTGGAGAGAATTTCGGCCGTCACAGTTGGGAGAGGAGTGCTGCTGGCATCTAGTGGATAGAGGTCAAGGATGCTATTAGACGTCTTACAAGGCAGAGGGCAGCCCCCCACAATAAAGAACTGTCCAAGGGCTCCTGGGTGGCTCAGTCATTTAAGCATCTGTCTTCAGCTCAGGTCTTGATCCCAGAGTCCTGGAATCGAGCCCCACATTGGGCTCCCTACTCAGCCTGCTTCTCCCTCTCTGGTTCCCCCTGCTTGTGTGCTCGCTCTCTCTCTCTGTCAAATAAATAAAAATTGTAAAATAAATAAATAAATAAGACTGTCCAGCCACAAATGTCAACAGTGTCAAGGGTGAAAAATCCTGGCCTAATGTCAAGGCTTTGAAGTCAGAGAAGCCTGATTTTACCACACATTGACCAGTTGATCTTGGACAACTTGTCTGACCTCTCTGAGCCTCAGTTTTTCCATCTGTCAAAAGGGGGGTGTCATGGAAGGGGAGGTGAACCATGAGAGACTATGGACTCTGAAAAACAATCTGAGGGTTTTGAAGGGGCGGGGGGGTGGGAGGTTGGGGAAATCAGGTGGTAGGTACTAGAGAGGGCACGGATTGCATGGAGCACTGGGTGCGGTGCAAAAACAATGAATACTGTTATGCTGAAAAGAAATAAAAAATTTAAAAAATTTTTAAAAAGGGGGGTGTCAATAGTAATACATACTTCAGGAAGATGATGTGAGAATTAAATGGGATAGCTGACCATCAAGAGACTGAAGCAGGGGCGCCTGGGTGGCTCAGTAGGTTAAGCCTCTGCCTTCGGCTCAGGTCATGATCTCAGGGTCCTTGGATCGAGCCCCACATTGGGCTCTCTGCTCAGCAGGGAGGCTGCTTCCCCACCCCCCCGCCTGCCTCTCTGCCTACTTGTGATTTCTGTCAAACAAATAAATGAAATCTTTAAAAAAGAGAGAGAGAGAGACTGAAGCAATGTCAGGCTCATCCTCCAAGTGAGCAGGAGCTGAGCCAGACTTGTTCTTGATCTGCCTCCCAAACCCAAGTCCTCTGTATGTTGGAAAAGGGAAAGCAGAATGGTAAGAAAAAGAACCCTGGAGTTGGAGTACCAGTATTGAGTCTGGACTCAGTCTCCTACCAGCACTGAGACCTTGGGCAAGTTACCCACTTCTTGAGCCCCCAGTTTCCTCATCTGTGAAATGGACAGGTTCACAACACTCACCACATATGGTGGTTCTGAGGACTCTGAGAGCTAATCCTTGTCAATGACTGAGCATAGAGTCTGGCACATAGTGAGCACTTGATCAATGTCAATTGATGTTATGAAGAACAAGAATCACTTGCTGCCTCATTTCTTAGTGGCAAGCAAGCTAGCAACCGGAACTGAAACTTTGTAACCAAGTTTGCAGGAAAGGAAGCTCCATTTCCAAATACTCTGTCCATGGTCCCTATGAGAACTTTCATTTGTCAAGTGAAGATTAATTCAGACATGGATTTCATTTCAGATGAAAGTTCTATTGTACTAAGCCCTAATCAGGCAAACCCCTCCTCTCTGAGAGTGTCTAGATTATCCTGCTTTTTTTTTTTTAAGATTTTATTTATTTATTTGACAGAGAGAGAGAGACACAGTGAGAGAGGGAACACAAGCAGAGAGAGAGGGAGAAGCAGGCTTCCCGCCGAGCAGAGAGCCCGGTGGAGGGCTCAATCCCAGGACCCTAGGATCATGATCTAAGCTGAAAGTAGACAGCGACTGAGCCACCCAGACACCCCTTGATCATCCTGCTTAATGGTAGATATGGAATTTAAGAATCAAAACATATAAGTATCTTGTAGTTAGAGGCAGAGCAGATGCTGGTCTCAGTACTTGAGAATACCAGTGGAGGCCACTTTCACAAGCATAGTCAGGGGTCAAGGTTCTTCTCACTCCTGAAATTCAGGGTGACATTTACCTCATTAACATTGTGAGGATTAATGAAATTATCCACACTAATTTCTTAGCAGGGTACAGGGCATATAGCAAGAACTAAATGTTAGCTATTATTTACAGCACTCTTTTTCAAGAGCATGTAAAATAAATATCTGCATCTCATAAAAATACACTTCCAAAAGCTTACATCAAGGCCCATAAAGCTAGAAATGAAATAGTATCTTTAAAATGTAATCCTGGCGTAATGTAGTCATCTGGTTCCACTTGCTAATATTAGGGAGTTTTTGTTTGTTTTCTGTAAAGATTTTATTTATTTCACAGATAGAGAGCACAAGTAGGCAGAGCAGCAGACAGAGGGAGAGGGAGAAACAGGCTCTGCACGGAGCAGGGAGCCCGACATGGGGCTCAATCCCAGGACCCCAGGATCATAACCTGAGCTGAAGGCAGCCGCCCAACTGACTGAGCCACACAGACACCCCTGTCTGTCTGTTTTCTAATGTCCATGGGTTGCTTATTGAGGATCCAAATTCCAGGCAGGATCTCAAAATATCTGCTCTTATGGTGTTAGGATGTTAAGAAGGGCCCGAGGCATTGGGCAGGTGTTGCTGGGCAAAGACCACATGCACCAAGCAATCTTGAGGAAGTACCCTCAAGCCTTGTCCATTATGTCATTCAAGTGTTTTCTAACACCAGATCAATAAGGCAGAGTGACAAAAGAATTGTGGTTACAGCCTTGAAGCTTATAGACCCGCAAATGAATCCTGGTCCTGCCTCTTATTGACAATGTAACTTTGAGCAGGTCATCTCATCTATTTCTGCCTCAGTTTCCTTGGCTAAAAAATAACAGTGATGTGAGTACTAAATTCAGTACATGTTAAATATTTGTATTGTGCAAAGAAATATAAAATAGCAAGTTGAGGATTCAAGGTTGATAAAAAAGAAAGATGGTTTTGAAGATGGAATCCAGCCAGTTATCTTCCTTGTCCCAGCTCTGCCATTTGATTGGATGAGCTGAGCAGATCACTCTTCTCTCTGTGAACCAATTTGTTCATAAAGGGGACCCTTCATATACCCTATCTGAGATAACCAGTGGGCAAGCACTTGGTTAATAAAAAAGCAAAAAGAAACATGTTTGTTGTGGCTACAATCCCTTTTCAGAAAGAATTTTCAACATTCCACAAATATTTATTGAGCCTCACCATAATTTAAAAGCTTTATGGGGTGCCTGAGTGGCTCAGTCATTAGGCATCTGCCTTCAGCTCAGGTCCTGATCCCAGGGTTCTAGGATCGCGCCCCGCGTGGCTCCCAGTTGGGCCGTGGGGGAAGCGGGAACGGAGACTTCTCCTTTTCCCACTCCCCCTGCCAGTATTCTGTGTCTTGCTGTGTGTCTGTCAAATACATACATACATACATACATACATTAAAGCTTTGTGATTCCCTCCCTTTCCTATTTTGTCCCATTCTACTTTATCTAGTATTCTTTATATTTAAAAAAAAAATTTTTAAGCTGATAAATTTTAAATAAATTTATTTAAAATTTAAAAAGTGGGTCCTTTGTCCCGTTTGCCAAGGATTTCTGGATGTCTGCCTTTGGAGCACATGGTAGAATTGTCCCACCCCCTTGCAGTTGAACGGAGGAGCCACGTGACTAATTCTGGCCAAAGAATTGGAAGCAGAATGGCAGGCGTCACTTCTAGGCCAGAGCATTTAATGGCCAGCCAGATCCTCCAGAGCTTCGGCTTTCCCTCTCACAAGGTGACTTAGAGCACTGGAGCCAGCAGCTGCTCCATCAGCCAGAGTCCCTGCCTGATTACGACAAGCAAAACCTTTTGTACATCTGCGTTAGCTGCACCGGCATGGAGCTTAGATGAAAAATTAATATGTGTCGTGTCAAGCCACAGAGACCACAGGGCTTTAAAAACATTTTTTAACTTAAACAATCCTATAAGGTGAAGTTAACTTTAATCATCTATTTTACTTAATCCAAAATAGCTAAAATATTATCCGTTCAATTAGTATTTTAAAATCAGTAATAAGGTACGTTACATTCTTTTTTACACACCAAGTCTTCATGGTCTAGTGTGTTTTTTACATTTATGGTACATTTCAAGTGCGCCATGAGCCCCATGTGCCTAGTGGCTACTGGACTGGACAGCACAGCCATAATGGCTAATGATCCTGATTTTGAGGCACACTATTCTAAGGCATCCTCAACACATAAATCTTTATCCTCGTCTGGAGGAACTCTGGAAAAGGAAATCCAGTGTTTTGTAAAGTAGGCTGTGGCTACGTTTCTGGTACATTTTTCCTCATTTAGTGTGCAGTGGGGGTATTTTCCTTCTAGTGTTACAACTCCCCACCACTTCCCTCACCTTCTCTCATGCACTCACCCCTCCTTTCCCTCAAAGGAAAAAAAAAGAGGGGGTGTTTTCGAGGGGCCCAGCTTGACGGTAAAGAAAAACTTGACTATTTAAAATGTTCTCTGGACTCCTGGGTGGCTCAGTCGGTTAAGGGTCTGCCTTTGGCTCAAGTCATGATCCCAGGATCCTGGGATTGAGTCCCACAACCCGATCCTTGCTCAGCGGGGAGCCTGCTTCTCCTCTGCCTTCTCTGCCTGCCATTCCCCTTGCTTGTGTTCTCTCTCTCTCTCTCTCTGAGAAATAAATAAAATCTCTAAATAAATAAAATGTTCTCGGTACCTGTGGTATTTCAGGAGTAGAGATTCAGTAAGCGCCAGGTAAGGGTGAGGGAAAGATCAGTACACTTTCTTGTCCACAGGGTGTGAACTATAAGCTTCAGGATCAGGAGGGAGGAGAGGTAGAGGTGGGGGAAGGGTGGAACTAAGGCTTTCAGACCTGATCTCATATCCTGGCAGAGAGAATTCCTTCTGACTTTGAATATTGGCTTGGAACTTACACTCAAGGGTCAAGGGTTCCAAGTAAGTGTTAATTGCTTTTTTATTAATTTGTTATTATATGTGTTTGCTATTGTTGTTATACGGCACCTACTGCTTGGAAAATGTGCTTTTTTTGATTTAGCGATATGTCAGGAGCATTTTTTCCATGAAATTAAATATTCTTCTACCTCATCATTCCGACAGCCAGATAGTAATTCTTAAATGGGTATACCATAATTTATTTACCCAATCTGCTATCGTTGGACATTAAGGTCATTTCCAATTGTTAATTGTGTTCGACAATAGCTTATTTATCTCGTGCTGCCTTGGCTCTTGCGGAAGGCTCAGGCAGAGCACACACGCAGATGGGAGAAGGCATGGTCACCCCAAGGCGTCCTTCCGACAAACTGGGATTTTGCAACATAAGAGGCTGACTTCTGGGGGGTTAAAGAGGGCATGGCTTTCTCGGGGCACTGCCAGGAGTGCTGTGTAAGATGAAAAGAGTGTTGGAGACAGAGGGTTGTGGGAGGTCCCAGGTCGTGCCACTTAGTAGCTCTGTGGACACCGTCACTGAGCCTCAGTTCCCTCGCCGGGAAAATGAGGGTAATAAGTGGGCCCTTGGTATCGTTGCAAAGATTAAATCAGACTGACTGAAATCTGGTTAAATAAGACAGACGGAGCATGCGCACACCCAGCTCGGCTCCCTCCTGACGCTCCACTAACGCAAAGGCAAAGGGGATTTTTTTCAAGGCATAAAACTACAAGGCTAATTAGCGCAGAGAGATAACATTAACAAATGTGGAAGGCAGAAAAGCAGATCCATGGGTTGTAACTTAGAGGAACCAAGAACCCCGAGCCCTAAACTGCCAAGGGAAAGCTGGAAGTAACCGTACTTACATGACAGGAACCCCCACAGGCTCAGTGGTTACTTTCAAAGGCCAGCGGAAGGAGGCGCTAAAGACAGGAGCATGGTTCCTTCCCTTCCTTGCCTTCCTCTACACCTGGTTCCTGCTTCTGGATAGAAAACCAGGGTCAGGGCCTGAGGACAGGTGGGAAAAAGGCTGTTCCTCCCATGGGCATGTGCAGCCCACACTATGCCAGGCCCCATGTGCCCATGGTGGCAGAGGATGGCAGACACAGAAGCAGACTCTCCTGGTGGGGGTCGGGGGTACCACAGGACCCAGCAGATGTCCAGCTTGCCCTGGTGAGTCAGAGATAAAAGTCCAAAGGGAACTGGGACAGGGGTCTGGTGGGCTACCCCAACACCCCATGTTAAGACGGGGGCTCTAGAGCCCATGAGGCAGGGCCTTGCCCCAAATCCACACTCTTCAGCCCGTCCCTTCCCACGTCCCCAGCCCAGCTCTCCCTGGGCTTCCCTTTTGCCACCCCACAGACCGCGGCCTCCTCCAGGCCCTCTCCAGGCCCTCTCCGGGTGCCTCCTCTTCAGCCTGTCGCTCAGATAAGGGTAGAGAGGATCCACTTCAGCCAGTAGCTGGGCCCAGGATCCATGGTTTGGGTCCCTCTCCCTCCTCCGTCAGGCCACTCCCCACCCTCCTGGCAGAAACGCCCCCCACCCCTTCCTGGAAATCACCACTAAGTGCTCTTCTCAGAAACTCCTACTCCCAATTCCCTGTCACATAACAGATTAACCCATAGGGCTTTAATCTGCCCCAGAGGGAGACGTGCTTTCCTAACCATCTGAAAAGAAACAAGTTTCCAAAGACCAAAGGAATGTAGCTGTAATGGTGGAAACCTATAGGTAGTGGAGCCAATCAGACAGACAAAGGAGCTCCGCTCAAACCGTGTGTAGATAGTCATGTCGTGTCAAATGGGCCAAGGGGAAAATAGAAAGGTATCCCTTGACCTGTCTGCTCACCTAGAGTCAAATGCCTTTGGCAGAGGCAGGGAGGGCTCATACGCCCCTGGGATGGGACAAGGCAGATGAGGGCTGCCATGTAGCAAATAAAAATATAGGAAGTCCAGTTACATTTGAATTTCCAATAAACAACCAATGATTCCTTTTTTTTTTTTAAGTGTATTCATTTAAATAATCTCTACACCCAACATGGGGCTTGACCTCTTGACCTTGAGATCAAGAGCCGCACACTCCCCCAACTGAGCCCACCAGGGGCCCCTAACTGATAATTTCTACTGTGAGTATGCTCTGGGCAATATTTGGGACATACATATACTAACAGATTATTCACTAATTTGTCCGGAATTCAAATTTAATGGGCTTCTTGTATTTGATCTGGCAACTCTACCTGCCCCCAACACAGGTCTGACACATAGTAGGTACTCAGTGAAGGAGGGATCTGTTTGAGCTTTGAGCTGGGCAGGAAATCACAATGTTATACCTCACTGGGTTGGGGTGGACTTTGCAGTTCTTGGAGGTAAGTTTTAATTCCCAAAATGAAACTGTTATTTAACTCCAAGGGACCAAAAAGTCATGGATCTGTCTGATGGCCATCAGGAGTGAAGAGAAGGAAAGACTTCCCTTGACAGAAGAAGTTTCCAGGTGGAGAAGAAAAATAAGTCTATTTTCCCCTCATATGCCATTGGTTCCAGCCCATTACATTCATTCATTCAACAACTATTTATTGTACACCCACTGTGCACCAGGCACGTTTGGTAAACCAATGGGATTACTATGATCATCTTATTACCTCCATTTGACTGAAGAGGGAAAGTGAAGTCTAGAGCAGTTAGGTGACTTGTCCAAAGTAACACAGAGGGTAGGGGGTGAATGGGGGACTCACACCCAATGTATCTGTGACACCTGAGCCCTCGCTCCTTCCCCTTCATGCCTTGTAGAGATAGGAGGCCCTAGGTAACAGGGACCCTGAGAGAAGCAGGAACAGATCGGGTAGAGCCCACGCAGCTGGCCAGCTGTCACTGAGCCATCACCCAGCATTACAATTTTATCTCCTAAGTATCCCTGAGCCACCCATCTTGCTCCCTTTCGATTCCTACCCCTCTCCCCCAGCCCAAACCATAGCCTCAACAACAGATGAGTCAGACTGGCTCACCTCTCCAGTCTGTTCTCCACACAGCAGGCAGGGTGATCCATAGAAAAGGAAGATACGAACATGCCACCTTCCTGCTCAATGTTTCCACAGCTTTCCTCAGCTCTCAGGATGACAACAGAACTCCTGACCGTGGCCATCCAGGTTCCATGTAATCTACTCCTGCTGACCTGCCCTGCTTTGTCTCACTTCCTCTTACTCCCTCTGCCTGCATTAGTCAGTATTTCGGTTATCTGTTGCTGCATAACAAGTCACCCTGAAACGTAGTGCCTTAAAACCACACCTGTTTGTTACCTCTCATGATTCTTGGGCTTGACTAGGCTCAGCTGTGTGGTTCTTCTGGACAAACATCATCTGGAGGTGTGACTGGGCCAGTTCTCCAAGATGCTCACTCCCTTCTCTGGTGACAGATGCTGGCTCTTGCCTCGGAGTACAACTGGCACTGTGAGCTGGGGACTACCTATGGCCTGGGATTCTCATGGCATGCCAGCTGGAGTGTCTCAAAAGTGAGCATTCCAGGAGGTAAAAAGCAGAAACACCCCGCTCTTAACTTTAAGGCCAGGCCTGGAATAGAGTATGACGTTTGTCACTATCTTTTGGTTAAGAAGTCATGGGCCCAGCCCAGGTTGAAGGGGAGGAAAAGCAGCTCTACTTCTTGATGGGGAAGAATTGGTGGCCCTCTTTCATCCACCACAGCCGGTCTCAGCTTCTGATCACAGAAACCGCTCCAGTTCATTTAAACAGAAAGGAACTTCATATGGGGGAAAGGGACCTCTGGTGCTGTGGGGAGGGCTGGAGAGGTGGGTTCTTGGCAGAGCTTCCAGAAATGATCCGGGAATGACACTGCAGCCTCCACCATGATCAAGCAGCTGGGAAATCAGGATGCTGGCACCACCACTGCTGCCTCCAGAGCAAAACTGCCCTGATCCCTTCTCTGAGTGAATGGGGGCCCCCAAGCTCTTTGCAGATGAGGCTCTAGACACTGGGCTCTCGGCAACAGCTGCTGCAGATACAGTCTCCTTGCCCCCAAATCAGAGAGACATGAGTCTATAGTTTAATGTCTGTGGTGCATCAATGGTGCTAGGACCTAAATCCCATCTGGGGGCCTGGCTTCAGAAGTCCAGCTTCTTGGTCTTTCTAGTGCAGGAAGGCATACTACAAAAGATGCTGACCATGGCAAGCTACAGGATCTCCACCATCCTGGGCCTTCTTCCTGTCCCTAGGAATAGTTCTGTGTCCTCTCGCCACAGGACCTTTGCATATGCTGTTCTCTTCTGCCCACAATTCTCTTTTCTCTCCTCTTCCTTCACATCTCTGACCTTCTATCTCCTACCTTCTACCTCCTATCTTCTCTGATCTTCCTATAAGTTCATGTCTCCATTTTATGGATGAGGAAACTGAGGCCCAGTGAGGTTAAGTAATTTGCCCAAGAGCACACAACCAGTAAATAGGGCAGCTGGAATTTGAACTCCAGACAGCTTGACTCCAGAGTCTGCTCTTAACAGCTGCATTATGTCAGGCAAAGACAAGTTCACCTGTGTTAAAAGGCCAGGGGCACAGCATCCAGCCGCCCTATAAATAAACAAGGATGATGCTTCAGCAAATATTGACAAGCCCAGAGAACTCTGAGACTGACAGGTGGTACGGGTAGAAGGTTTTGGGACAAGGTCGATGTTGTGGAGCTTGGCCCCTAGCTCCCAAAGAACATCGATAGGCTGAGTTTCAAATACAGCTGATCTAGAGGAGTCCTCAGAACCCTGACACTTCTACCCTCCAGTAGGGAGCAGAGAGCAATTCATACTGCGTATCAAAGGAGGAAAGCATCTCATGTCTCTCCCAAGAGGGATTATCAATTTCAGCAGCAAAACCCACAATCGTAGTGAACAAAGTGTGCTCAGTTCTCATAACTTTAACAGGCAGAATTTTGTAGAGCAAAGGAGACAGCTGTTAAGGAAAGAGAGCCATCATAAAGGAGGGGCTTGGGGTATAATTGGTGCCCCTGCTTGTCTGCCCTTGGCCGTCAGAGCCCACGGAAGGGAGTCTAGGAGTCCAGAAGACTGCATTTGATTTTTTTAAATGTAGCAATGTCCTCAGTCCATAAGCAGCAAATGGGACCACTTGCCCTCCCTAAGCTAGGTCTGGAAATTCTTGGGTAAAATGATGGCATTCTCTCTTCCTCAGCCACAACTCAGGTCCCTCTGATCAGCATATGCTCCACAAAGGAAATAGACAAGACCAGAAAACCCTGGTTAGCAAACCTGCTGTGCCACTTACCTGCCGTATGACTTTGGGCAAGAAACTTCTCCTCTCTGAACCTATTTCCTGTCCATGAAATGAGGGTGCTTGATGAGAACAAAGGATTTAAGCTTTGTTTCTTAACACCAGAAACCTGTGTTTAAAAAAAAATATCTTACAGGACGCCTGTGTGGCTCATTCGGTTAAATGTCTGCTTCTTGATCCCAGGGCTATGAGTTCAACCCTCGCTTAAAAAAAATAATAAAATAAAAAAAAAAAATCTTACATGTCCTGTCCTCTAGGAAATAGGGATATAGAAAATAAGAGACCAGACCACTTACAACCCACTGTTCTGTGAAGTCCATGTCCTTGAGTGAAAAGCTACTCAAGGAAATGATGTCTTCAGATGCCACGAGCCCTGCCCTTTTGGAAAACCATGAGTAGTTTGTGGGGAAAGAAAAGTTTTTTGGGGGCGCCTGGGTGGCTCAGTGGGTTAAGCCGCTGCCTTCGCTCAGGTCATGATCCCAGGTCCTGGGTTCGAGCCCCGCATCGGGCTTTCTGCTCAGCAGGGAGCCTGCTTCCTCCTCTCTCTCTGCCTGCCTCTCTGCTTACTTGTGATTTCTCTCTGTCAAATAAATAAATAAAATCTTTAAAAAAAAAAAGAAAGAAAAGTTTTTTGGGAAACTTTTCCTTGGGAAAAAGAGCTTTGGAAAGAAAAGTTTCTTAATCCTGTGACTGTGACTGGATCACCCTGTGACTTTGCCCATTCTGGACCCCAGCTCTCCCATCTAGAAGCTGAAAGCTTTGGGCTCAGTGGTCTCTGCAGTCCCTTTCAGTTTTAACAATCCAGGACACTGCCTTGGTAAGGTTATGGTAAATAAAACCCATGGTGGGGAGGAGTGTGTAAGGGGAAGAGCTTGGGGACAACAAGAATAAGGTGATTTTCAGAGATTCCATTTAGGGACAAGGGGCAGCTCAGGGGAGAACTGAAGCTTGTAAGAGGTAATGAACCCCAGGCCAGAACTCAGTAATATTAAGAGGTCATGGCCACAGTTTCTATTTTAGGAAGAACAGAACCAGGAGTTAAGATAGTAAGTGTGGAATTTAATGTGTGGGATGGATAGATGGAACATTGGGTGGGTGGATGGATGGATGGATGGATGGTAGGTGGATAGGTAGACAAAGGAATGGAATATTCAGTAGAGTATTAGATGGAGGGAGTGGGTGCATATATTTGGTAGATGAGACAGGTGCATATAATCAGGTAAATGGAAGGCAGGTGAGCAAGTGGGTAAGTAAGTGGGATCTGTGAGTGGGCAAGCAGACATGCAAAAAGGTGGGTGGGCATAGGGTCAGGCAGGTGGATGCCCAGGTGGTTGGATTGGTGGGTGGGCTTTCCAACATAAGAAGGCTTAGGGGATAAAATTGGATTTGTTTGTTCAGTTTTCTTGGCCATTTATCCCATTTCCTCTTCCATACTCTACTCCCATTCAGTCAAAGGCACCTGAAACACTTACAGTGAGTTTCTCGATGTGTGGAAATTGTTCCAGTGGTAGTGCATAAAATTATTTTATGTCGTTATAAAATAATCTCAGAAGAAATCCAGACACAGCTTGAAGTAATGTTGAATCACGTAGCAAGGAAGATATTCCCTTTGACTCCTCTTTCTGTCTTTCTGATGATCACGTCGAGAAGGTCCCACCGGGTGCTATTGTGTCTTTAGCACCTTGCTGATTCTTTAATCTCCCGTTTTAACAAAAAAGGTAGACTTTGGGATCAGAGCCTTAGGCAGGAGATGGAAGGTAACAATGTTTCATTTTCATTAGATTTCATTATACTGTCACTTTGTGTATTTGACACAAATTAGGATAGTGTTAAAAAGGGTTTCCCTTTTAAATGAATGCATATACATAAAGTGAGTCAGGTTACATGTAAAATATTCTGTGATCAGTCTTGATCACTGGGACAAGAGATCAAGAGATGTTGGATACAGTGAGAAAACACTGGTATGCAGAAGTACGATCTAGTTATGTCATTCCAGGCATGGCGTCTGCTCCAGATCCTTCATAAGGGGACCCCCGCCCAGCCCACTACCCAACCTCTCCTTCATCCCTTCTCCCTTCCCCACTCTGGTCCAGTCCCAAGAAATTTCTTTACCTTCTTCCAGCTTACCAGGCTCTCTCTTGCTTTCAGGCTTTTGAAGCTGAACATCCCTCTGCCCAGAACTCATTCCTCCTCCTCCACACTTGGGAGGAATCCCGCTCAGCCCTCAGGTAATGGTGAGATGTGGCCTCATGCAGGACACCTTTGCTCACCCTCCCAGCAGGGTTCTATGCTGTCCTCACCGCCCCCAGAGCATTCTTTGTGCCCCCATCACACCACCCAGCCTGCAGGGGAGAGAGCCTGGTTAGCTGCCAGTGCTGCCTATTAGAAGGGAAGCTGGTCAAGGACAGGGACTCTGTCCAGGTCACCCCTCGCTTATTTGTTCGTTTGTTTTACCGAGTGCTTCCTCAAGGGCCAGGCACTCTTCTAGTGGCCACAGCAGTAAACAAAGAAAAAGTCCCTGTCCTCATTCTAGAGGGCGGAGCGGGACAAATATAAAGAATTGTTTTTTAAAAAGCCATATGTACCATATATACAATTTCAGGTTGTACTGAGTCCCTTCAATAAATTAAAAGAGTTTGGGAATTTGGGTGCCTGGGTGGCTCAGTTGGTTGAGCGACTGCCTTTGGCTCAGGTCATGATCCCAGAGTTCCAGGATCGAGTCCCGCATCGGGCTCCCAGCTCCTTGGGGAGTCTGCTTCTCCCTCTGACCTTCTCCTCTCTCATGCTCTCTCTCACTCATTCTCTCTCAAATAAATAAATAAAATCTTTTTAAAAAATTAAAAAAAAAATAAAAGAGTTCAGGAATTAAAAGAGAGAGAGAGAGGTGAGTAGTGATGGGGAGGGACAGCGACTGCTATTTTAAATTGGGGTCAGGAAAGGCCTCTCTGAGGAGGTGACATTTGTACCAAAACCTAAAGGAAGTGAGGGGAAGATGGACAATGGCAAGGGGGAAGGCCTTGAGGTACAAACCAATGTGGTACATTTAGCAAATTTCTAAGGAGCGAGAGTAGCTGGGAGCAGCAAGCCTGGTCAGGGACCCTCACTCTGGGACTCGAGGAGCAGGCTGCCCTAAGAACGAGGCTGCCTTGAGCAAACAGAAGGGAGGATGCCTTCTTTTCCTGCATGCCAGCCTACCCTGAGCTGCCGGAGAGACCGAAACATTTGTAGAGGTACTTCCTGTTAACATTTACCTTGGCTGAATGTTTATTAATCGGGTCTATTAATAGACCTTTTTTTTTTTCTTTGCACTTCCTAAGGAATAACTCCTGGAAGAAGCATTTTTCCCCAATTATCCTCTACCTTGCATAATGCTCCAGGTTTGTAAATTGCTTTTCCATCCCTTATTCACTGATCTATGTGATTATCTATTCATATGGCACCCATACACTTTCTTGAGCAGGGAACAAGACAGACTGAGGTCCTACCCTCATGAGGTGTGTACCCTTATGAGAAGCAAGCCTGGGGGGCTCTGGTGGGGTCCAGCTTCCCTCTCACTTTTGGTAGCTCAGCAGAGAGCTGACTTGGCTGGACCAGGCCAGTCTGGCAGGAGCCACCCACGTCTGCTTCAGCAAATACTGGTGCTCCTGCATGCCGAGACCCTCGAGGTTCTCCCAGAGTCCTTGGGGAGCGACTCACAGCCACACATCCCTCAATGTATTTCTTATTACTTAGAGAAATTGCGTGTCCCCTCCTCCCTCTTAACTCAAGAGTGATGGGTAGGTCCTTCATCCCAGGAACTGTCGCACGTCTAGCCCACTGGCTGTGGGGGGCGCCTTTCTGCTGAAACACTGGCCATGTTGAGGACCACGCTGAAGATGGGGAGAGTTCGAGGGGCTGCTGATGCTCTACTATTTCTCTGCCTCTCAGTTCCTCCCTGGTGGTCTCAACCTGCCCCCAAGGGGTGCGAGTGCTGTGTGTGCATGCCCCCTTGCACAAGAACTCTAGCGGAAGTAGACAGGAAACAGGCAAGTGCCCTAAATTATGATGAGTGTTACAAAGGAGATGACCACGCACTGTGGGAGTGACTTAGGACTTGGACTAGGGGAGTCACAGGCTGGGTTCTCTTGAGACAGAAGTTTCGATGGAGGTCAGCATGTAGATGCTTAATAGGGAGGGTTCTGAGATCAACACCTGTGGAAGGGTGGGGAAAGAAATGGAGTGGGAGGAGAGGGGAGACCCCAGTCCCGGTCTAAGGACCTCAGTGGCCCCTAGGGGAGCAGTGAAGTGAGAACAGCCCTTCAGAGTCATCCTAAGTTGGTTGGGATGGCTGGGAGGAGTTCTCAGATTCTGCTTGCTGCTAGTGGTCACTGAGCAGACACGAGACACAGCCCTGAACGGGGTGGTGGCCGGAGGGTGCAGGCTGACTGAGGGCAGCACCCCAGACCTAGGACACTGAGTCTTTCACTGAAGGGCGATCCACCCGGTGCATTGTGTGTCCACCACAAGGAGCTTCAGGAAGACTTCCTGGAAGGGGCATTTCACTTGGGGATGGAGGGGTGAGCAAGAAAAGAATAGCTGTTCAGGCAAAGGGGACAGTACCTGAGAAAAACCGAAGGGCCAGAGGGACAGCGGCGCTCTCGGGAGGTACACAACCCCTGAGGAAAGCAGTGGGTCCATTTTAGGGTGAAGAAACCATCTCATAGAGGCCAGTGGACTCGCCCAAAGTAAGGTTACAGCAAATGAGAGAGCCCAGATTAGAAGCAGAGATGTGCAGCCCAATTCCAGAGCCCTCCTACACCCCACTCCCATTTGGGTGCTGTCCTCGTCAGTCTCTTCTCTGAGACGGCCACTGGCAGTCTCTGTTCTCCCCTCCACACCCGCACACACGGTGCCTACAGTTCTGCCCAGTGGAACGCTCCTATTCCCTCTAGTTCCAGCACAGTCTCTGCCATCTGAAGGGATCCTGGCTCCTGCCTGGGTTAGGTTTCAGGTCAAGAATTGACTTGTTATTTGGAAATTCGAGATCAGTCTGTGGCCACGGTCACAGTTCAGCGAAGGACAGAGGTCAGGACTAGAAGTTACGGCTGGATAATGATTGAATTTCTGACCAGAGCCAAGATTTAGTTGGGGATTAGGTTTAGAGCTTCCTCTCTAATAAGGGTTCAGCCTGGAACCAGGGTCAAGGAATGGTCTGGAATTGGGTCAGAACTCAGCCTGGAACTGGGGTCAAAGAGCAGTCTGGAAAAAAGATTGAGGCTCAGTCTTAGAATAAGGCCAGGGCCCAATCTGGAACCAGGACCAGGGCTCAGACTAGGGACAATAATCAGGGCTTAGCACGGAGGTCGGGGCAAGGCTCTCTCCAGGGGCAGGTTTGGGTCTTGGCCTGGAAACGGAGTCAGGGTTAAGCCTTGGGTTGGGGCTCAGGGTTGGGAATCTGTGTCTGAGATGGACTGATGACCATCAGGCCTCTGACTCCCCTGCCTCTCAGCCTGAGACCTGCCCTGAGAGTAGGCAGGAGAAACCTAGTGAGGAGAGACACACCCCGCCCTCCCCCCAGCTGAAAGTCCACCCCTGCTGCAGTGCCGTGCTCCAGACCCCCTCACTCATCTGCCTCCCACTCACTCCCCGGGGCCCGGCATTCGCAGGCTCACGTGGGTATGCAGTATGTGGGAAGGAGGGACCCAGGTACGAGGCCCTGGGGAATGCAGCAGCACTGCTGGTCTTGTGTTTGCGGGGAACGGTCTGCACAGATCAGATGGAGCCCCAGGGAAATCAGAGCCAGCTCCTAGGAAGGCACAGAGGTGCGTGCAGGGAAGGGGTGGGTGTCTCAGGCTACACTCCGCACCGCCCCCCAAGCCTGACTATCATGAGAGCCCCAGGAGCACCAGCCTACAGAAATCTGGGTCTCTACATCAACAGTGTACCATGAGTCCCCCGGGACTGGCCCTGCCCAGACCCCTGGGAGGATGACGACCAGGTATAGAGCAAAGAGCCCCGGGCTGGATCTGGGGGGCCTGGGCACCCCAGCCTTGCTTCCCATCTCTGAGCCATCTGTAAAATGGAGATAAAGTAAGAAGGATGAGTATTTCACAAAGGAGGAAACTGACCATCCAAAAGGGGAGGGACAGCTCCTGGCTCACGGCCCAGGGAGGGACAGTGTGGGGCCCAGAACCCAGGCTTTCCAGCACTGAGGCCCTTACTACTCTTGCCAGTGTGGCCTCCTTTGTCTCTAAGATGGACCAACATCCTGTTTGTACCCCACCCCACGTAGGCTCCCAGGGAAAGACATAATAAGAGAAAGAATGGGCAGAGGGGGCAGGACAGACACCCTGCTTGGGTCTCCCTTTTCACACAGGGACCCCTCCTCAGCCTGTGGGAGAGGTGCCAGGAACATCCGGTGTTATGTAAGTAAGAAGTTCCCTGCCAGGAAGTGAGGTTGGCGTCTCCCCCCTGGGAATAGTTGCTGGTGGGCCAGACTGTTCTGGTTCCACCTGAGCAGGGCAGGAGAGAAGCAGAGAGAAATGGCACATTGGAAGGAACTGGCAAGAGGGCAGCCTGCTTGCCTGTGCCCTGCTAAGGGTCAGTAGAGGCCAAAGAAAAGAGCCGGGCTTGCATCATCGTTGGTATCCATCCAAGAAGGTATCCTGCCACACATGGGTCCTGTGGCAGGAACCATAAGGCAGACGGCTGCCATCAGCGTCTGGGGAGAGGTTATCCACATCAGGATATCCTGAGGAGGACAGATATCCATATCAGGGGACTCTGGAGGCCAGGGAGCCCACAAGACCCCCAAAAAGAACACTCGCGTGCCCAGCAGAGAGCCAGCATTCAGACCCCTGCCCTGTTGAGGGCACTGGCAATAGGCAGGCTCAATCCCCAGGGAGGAACCCAGCCACGGCAGATAACAAGGAGATGTCATCTTGTGAGCCCTGATTCCCTCAGCCTCTATATCTGTGTCTTAACAGAGAGGGGGAATGAAGGACCTGCTTCCACACGGACACATGTCAGAACCATGGCAGTGAGTGCAACTAGCCAGACGCACAAGGCCATGTGTTGGATGATTCTGTATACATGAAATTTCCAGAACAGGCAGACCACAGGTGGAACGTAGACTGGCAGCAGGCTGTGGGGGTGGGGTGCTGTAGTGGAGGGCTTCCCGTGGAGAGGGGATTTCTTTTGGGCAGGATGAAAATGTTTGAAGGGGGGATTGTGATGCTGAATGCACAACTCTTGTGACTATACTCAAACCCATTCAGGTGTGCACTTTAAACGACTGAATTGTTATGTGAATTATAGCTCAATACTGCTGTTATTTAAAAATGGAGGTGGATTTCTTTTGGGGGCGATGATGAAGTTCTGGAGATGGACAGGGGTGACAGCTGCATAACACCGAGTGTGCTTAGTGCCTCAGGCCAGTACTAAAATTACAGATTTTATATTAGATGTATTTTACCACGATTTTAAACAAATAAACATTTAAATTTAAATTTGAAAAAAATGGCAAGGGGAGGGAAATATTCCAGAACAAGACTATGTATTCTTAAATACTCCCAAGATACTAGGAACCAGAAAAGAACCCACGCTGCGTGCACACACAAACAGACACACACACACACACACGCGCACTCCAAGTCCCACAAGTCTGTCATCTGGAGACAAAGGAAAGGAAAGCTTTGACTTGCCCCTGGGATGAGGATCTCGAACAGATGGCCGTGTAATAACAGTGTGACCTCGAGACCCTGGGACCCTGGGATCTGCCACTGAACAGTTGGGGCCCGTGACTGGAGAAAAATGAAACTGTTTCCTGTTAATGCCCCTATAGTCAGGGAGCTCATCAAACTGGCTACAGATGCTCAATGTCAGCCCCCCATGGAGCATAAACTCTTTGAAGGCTGGGACCACTGGGTCTGGCGTGTGCCCGGGGTCCAGCACAAAGCTGGACACATTACGGGTCCTCAATGTCTGGGGAAGGAATCAAGAGCCTCCCCCATTAGACAGAGAAGAAACTGAGGCCCAGGGAAGCCATGGCCCTGCTGAGGGCCACAGAACCAGGGAAAGGGGGCAGCCAGGACCAGAACTCGGATTTCCATCTCCTGCAGCCCAGGCCCATGATGGGCGGAGCTGAACTCCACTCACGGCTGAGGCTCCAGCTGTGCACATCTGTTGGCCTTGGTGGAATGAGGCAATCACCCAGGAAGCTGGCCAAGAACTCAAACCTACAGGACAGAACAATAGAAGGCACTTCCAATGGGTGGGGGTTGGCAGCCAAGCCTGGGGCCCCATAGGGCTGCCTCCTCCTGACTGACTCTGGGAGCTGCATTCCCGAGACCACACCTCATGCTGTCACCCTAATTCCTCCTGGCTGAGAGGCAGGAGCCCTGGGATACTGTCCTGGTCAGCTACTCTCTGCGAGAAGAACTCAGCAGGTCCCCGCCCCTCTCTGGGTCTCAGTTTCCCCTGGGAGATGATTAGGTTCCATCCAGTTCTGTTACTTCCAGTCTGGCTTTGCTGACACTGACCTCTTAGAACACTCAGCCCTGCCTAGTCTGAGGGAAGAGACATTGCACCCTTAGATGCCCCAGCCCTACCCTGCACACACAACCCCTGAGAGCTGAAAGAGAAGTCACACCACTCGAAGGATTCCCCAGTCTCAGGAGGGAGAACATCTCAGAGTCAGGAACTCCTAGTCTGATGCGGGAGACCTGGGCCACCAGCAGGAGGCCCCTGTGTCAATGCTTGGGCTCTGGCTGACTTCTATTTTTTTTGAGACTGATGGATGGCTTGATTGATTTAGAGTGCAATAGGAGGAGGGGGCAGAGAGAGAGGGAGAGAGAGAATCTCAAGCAGACTCCATGCTGAGCACAGAGCCCAGTGTGGGGTTCGGTCTCATGACACTGAGATCAGGACCTGAGCTGAAATCAAGAGTCGGAGGCTTAACCAACTGAGCACCCCCAGGCACCCCTCCTCTTCCCGCTGATAGGGTTAGGGGCTCAGAAACCAGCATCTCTCTGTTTCCACAGCAGTGGGTACCAGCTTCTTGACAGACTCATCCTGAGCTGTGGCCTGGCAGAAAGCACATGCTCCTAATGTACTGTCTGTCTGCTTTGGGAGAGAAGCTCTCTGACTCAGCTGTGTCTGTCACAGTCCCTGGGATGGTGTTGCCTTGGTCCGAGACCTGTCCCTGACAAGCCAACAGCAGGAGCATCTAGAATTAGGAAGTGCTCAGACTGGACAGGCTCCTTTGGCCTGTGCAAGACCCAGTGACCAAGGCTGGCCTAAATCCAGGACAACCCCTCCAGGAGCCTCGCTCTGAAACATCTGGCATCCATGGTGCACAGCCCAGTCCTCACAGGAAACCACCCTGCCCCAAAATCTGGGTTTCTTATTGATGAAGAAACTCAGAGCTTGCTTCCCCAGCCACAAAATGAGGTTGATAAAAGTAACAGCCTTCAAAAAGGCAATTGTGAAAGATTCCATGGAGGAAAGGCAGGCAAAAATATCAGCATGGTGCCTAGCCAAGGGTAACACTGGCAGTTTTTAGGGCCCCACCCCACCCCCGCAACTCCGCTCAACATTCAAACCCCTTTCCTGCTTGTGGGACTAGCTAATGGCATGAACCTTACTGGGAGGCTCAGGCTCTCGCCAGGTCAGCCTGGAGCAGGCACGGGACTGGGCTCCGTTAGGCTCCTGCCAGCACTGAATTCAGGGTGCAGAGGACAGTGCAGCCGTGCCCAGGACGTGGCGTCCAGCGACGGTGGCCTGGGCAGCAGCACCGGAACCACGCATCTCCTCTCGGGGCCCCTTCATGGTTCCTGAGTGGCCAGCCTCCTTCCACAGCTGCCCTTTCCCAGAGCCGGGCTGGTGTCCTTCCAACAAATTCCTGTCCTGCTTCAATTAGTGAGCGTCAGTCTCCATTGTTTTCCACCGGGGACTTGACTGGTTTGGAAATTGGTCTGAGGTGGGTTTCAGACAACACACCAGCAGGGAAATGGGGGAAATAATGATCAGGGCTAGCTGGATCTGAAGGTAGTGAAACTCCAGTTAGTATCCAGGGATGGGAATCTAGCAGGCTGTGGTATGTAGTGGTGAAACAGCTAATTAAATTAAATTAATGAATTACATTATGGCCTGTGGCCATCTGGAAAAAAAGTGCCATTGAAGGCAAAGCTTGGAGGGCCTGAATTGCTCCTGCCACCGAACACAGGAATGGCACGGAGATTTTAAAGATCGGGCGGCTGCTTCCATGACACTGGACAATTAAAAGAATAACAGCTTTAATCCCAACATTCTTGGCTCAAGGCATGGACTGGAGCCTAGGAACTTTTTTACAGCTGGGCTAGAAATACTCTTATCTTTTACTGTGGCAGGATGAAGTCTGAGGAAAACCAGACGCAAACGTGATCTCTGCATGGCCAGACTGCAACAGTGGCTGAGCGCTCACGCAGATGGGTCAAGGCTGCTTCCTGGGACCTCTGCTCTCCCCGCTCCACGTCCTGCTGCGTGTGGGGTACATTTGGCCGTGAGTGACTGAACACCCCGGGAAAGGGGAGGCCCGGGGCAGGTGGGCTCCTGGGCATGACCCAGCTCCCCCTGGCTCCCATCACTGTCAAGGGTGCCCTCTGCTCTTCTCTCCATTCCACCCTCCTCGGGGCTGGCTTCATCTGGCAGGGGCTGGAGCTGGCTTATGCACGCTTGCCGAGCGGATGGCATGCACTCCTCGTCTGCGTTCAGTGACGTCCTGTCGCAGCTTGAAAGTGGCCATGGTATTTACACCATGGAAATCTGCAAATGCTGCCAGTCAGCACCTTCTTTCTTTAAGGGGCAGAGGTGGTATATCAGCCCACGACTGGCCTCCTGCTAGGTCTGGTGCCCTGAGGGGTGGCAATGGGGCCACTGGCTTCTTTGTGTTTACACCAAAAAGGGCGAGGGGGAGTGACAGAGGAAGGTAGGATCTCTCTCCCCTGACTCGGGAACCAGGTCGGTTTTTCAGTCTCACTGAGCACCAGCACCAGGCGGGATGCCATGAGCCAACCAACAGAGTCTCCCCAGATCCTCTCCGGAGCCCGAGTGTGGGGTCGGCTGCCCTGAAGAGCAGGGGCTGTGCTGAGGGCAGATCTTTGAACAAAATGGGTCCTTCGGGGAAGGAGGAAAGATGGAACAGAGAGGACGAGTGGCCGGATGAGGGCCCCCACACCCTCTCAGGGTGCCCAACTGCGCCCGTGGCTTCCCTGACCACGACCAGAGCTAGTCCCCCGCCCCGCCAGGCTTGGGTAACTGGTCATGACTGGACATCTGTGCTTGGGCGATAAGAACGGCAGTTCTAACAGCTCGAGCACAGAGTGTTGGCCACATCCCAGCGCATCTAACCACAGAAGAGCCGGTATGAGGTGGTGCTATTGTCGCCCCCATCCACAGATGAGGAAAAGGAGGCTGGGGGCGGGGCATGACTTGCCAGAGGCTACAGTGGTGGTGCTGGGATGGGGAACCAGCTACCTGGCTACAGGTCCTGGCACCAAAACTCCACTCCACCCTGCTCTGCTCCCTCCTCTGCCCCCCACAGGAACCTCAAACTTACTGCCTTCTCTCCAAACCTGCTTAAAGCCCTTTCCCTTCCTCATCAACTCCAAGTCAGTGGTCAGGTGTCACTAAAGGATCTCCCTTCTAGAAAGCTTTTCTAATCCCATACCAGGCTAATGCCCTCTCCTTGGCTGGCCCAATGAGCTCTGCCTCCCCCATCAGAGCCCCGAGCCCCGGGTGCTATGACTATCTGGCTTCGTGTCTGTTTCCCTGGAAATGGGTCTTACTGCCCCCAACATGCCCAGGGTCCTGAGTGCAGACCTGGCATGCAGGGGCCACCTGCTGAGAGCCCAGACCTGGGCCTTCCATACCCTCCCCTCCCCCGCTGCTGGGTCCTGTCCTAGCAGGCCCGGCACGTGCCAACCCCTGCCTTCCTTTGCAGGCAAATGTCCCAGCAGCCCCTCCACCACTCCACCTCCCCAGCTGGGTCTACTTCACACGCTCAGCACAGATTTCCCCACCTCCGCTCCTCAGCCTCCTTCCTGCTTTACTCTTTTATTAAGATTCTAATTAAATAATTCTAATGAAATGTAATGAGCTGAATCGACAAACTTACTGCGATAAAACAGCATTTGAGACATTCTCTCTCCTGCTCTTTTCTCGGCAATGGAAGCGAGATGGCATGGGGCCTTTCCTGCCAGGGGTGGGGTGGCGATCAGCAGCTGGCACTGAGTGCCCTGCTCACAGGACATCACTGTGGGCCAGAACCATGGGCCTGCCACCCCCAGTCCAGCTGAGGCCTCCCCTGACGGAGAGCCACGCTTAGCACAGAGGTCTGTCTATTCTAAGAGATCAAGCACTGGCCTGGACCTCACCATCTGGCCCTCTTCAGGCCTGTGCCTCCAGCCAGCCTTAAGGTCTCTGCCTGACGGCCCTGCGTTGCCTTCTCCATACCAGGAGGGGCTGCTGAAGGCTCCAGACCTATGACCTGGGGTTTGCTAAGTGCATGGGCATCTGTTGCTGCCCTTCACAGAGGAAGAAAGGGGTTGGGCCTGTGTCTGGCCCCATCTCCAGCATGGCCTCAGACACGTTCCATCTCTCCTCTGGGCCCCAGCCCAGTTTCTGCCAAACATCAGGATTATATGCTCATGAGGGAGCTACTGTGACAGAGAAAGTGCACCGGGGTGTTGAGTTGGGCCTGGCCTCTGGCCATTCCTGCCTCTATGGCCCGGGGCAAGTCACTTCACCTCCCTGAGCCTGTTTCCTCATCTATAAAATGGGACCAATATCACCTGCTCTGCACAGCCGTCATGGAGACATTAAAACAAAAATAAGTGTGGCGCTGGCATGGCTAGGTTGGTTAAGTGTCTGCCTTCCGCTCAGGTCATGATCCTGGAGTCCTGGGATCAAGCCCCATGTCGAGCTTCCTGCTCAGCGGGGAGCCTGCTTCTCCCCCTGCTTGTGCTCAGTCTCTGTCAAATATGAATAAAATATTTAAAAAAATAAATAAATAGGGGTGCCTGGGTGGCTCAGTGGGTTAAAGCCTCTGCCTTCGGCTCGGGTCATGATCCCGGGGTCCTGGGATCGAGCCACGTATCAGGCTCTATGCTCGGCAGGGAGCCTGCTTCCTCCTCTCTCTGTCTGCGTCTCTGCCTACTTGTGATCTCTGTCTGTCAAATAAATAAATAAAATCTTTATAAATAAATAAATAGATAAACCAAAAATAAGGCACAGACTAAGTACTTGATAAATTATGACCACGAATTATCCCAATCCATGTCCCTTTCCCCATGGCAACCCTGGGGACCAAGAGCTGAGGTGGGGGATTTAGAGCTTTCAGAATCTTCCAGACCTGATGCCCCAGCCTTCCCACTCTGGGTTAGACCAGAGCCATCAGCCAGTGTAGGGACACAGTGCCCTGGTGGCCTCAGGCTGGACTCTAGAGCCTCAGTCACAGGCCCTGCCCGGGCAGCAGGCCCCAGTCACAGCCCGGAGGAGCTTCCTCCCATGCCTGATCTTACCACCTCCTGGCAGGGAAGGCAGAGATCCATTCGTGGTCTCATTTCACAGACAAAGAAACAGGCTCAGAAAGGGGGTGGGGACTTGCTCGAGTGCCATGGCCAGGCAGCAGGAGTCAGGCTCCAACACCTATGAGCCACGAACTGCCATCTGCCCCTCCAAGTGCCACATGGCCCAGGCCGTGAGACCCAACTGCCTCGGAGGCAGGCAGGGGTACAGAGGGAGGGGAGAGTCCACAGAGCAAAACCAAAGAGCGGGGCCCTGGTTCCTGGGCTGCCCCAGGCTCACCCAGCCTCAGGCTCTGGGGCCTGGCACAGCAATACTGACTTTGGAGTCAGGGAGACCTCGGTTCAAGTCCTGACATTGCACTCACTTGATGGGTCGGTCATAGGGCCATGGATGGCACCTCTGGGAGCCTGGGTCTCTTCACAGGGTGAGTGAGGGCGGGGAGAGGGGTGTAACCCCAGGAAAAACAGAGGGCATTGTGGGTATCCCGTCACAGCCTGCGTGTTAGCTTCTTAGGGCAGTTGTGGCAACATGGCGCGAGTTCTGACATCTACAGTTCCGGAGGCCAGGAGACCGCGCTCCCTCTGTCCCCTGCAGGGAGGCATTGTGCCTGGCCTCTGTCAGTTCCTGACTGCCCTCGAAGTCCCCCACAGTATGGCAGCGTCGCCCTGGTCTCCACATGACACTCCCTGCGTCTCCTCAGTCCTTCCTCGGTGCATGTCTGTCCTGTCCAAATTCCCCCTTTTATAAGAACATCTGTCCCGTTCGATTAGCCCACCCGAGTGACCTTGTTTAAACCTGATTACTTCTGTGAAGACCCTATTTCCAAATAAGGCCGCATTCTGGGGGCTGGAACTTCCACGTAGCTTTTTAGGAGGACACAAGTCAACTCATAACAGGATGCAAAGCTCTTTTGTGCTCATCGGATCCTGACGGGAGGGCGGCTCCCCACTCAAGGAGGGGACATGACTGGTACGAGGTCAAGCAGCGAAGGAGTCACAGAGCCAGGGTTTGAACTTTGGTTCCCCTGAGTCTGGTGGTTCTCCACCACCCTCTTTATTTAAAATGAGGAAATAGAGTCCAGATCTGTCCTTCGGGGTCAGGAGCCTGATCCTGAATAACCATTTGGCATCAATAACCACACCATGAACCAAACACCGACCAGGAGTCAGGCACCTGCTTTCTGTTCACTGTCTCAGGTTCCTGCCTTTGCAGCCGGACTACCTGGCCCAGCCCAGACTCTGTCCATTTCCAGCTGAGTGACAGGAAGAGTAATTTCACCTCCCCGGGCCTCAGTTTCCCCTTCTGTAATATGGGTACAGTAGTTATTTCAGAGGGTTAGTGTATGGGCCAAATGAGGTTCTTCAGGTAAAGCCGTAGCACAGCGCCTGGTGCACAGTGAGTGCTCACCTCAGCTCCACAGCAACACCAGGAGGCGGTCCCCACTCTGCATGTGAGGTAACTGCAGTCATCCAACCAAGGTTAGGAAGGAGAAAGTGGCAGAAATGGGATTTGAACCCGGGTCCCTCTGATTCCTAGCTCTGTGTCCTTTCCACAGTACTAAAGACCTGGCTTTTCCAGAAGGTCCTCAGGTTCAGGAATCTGGCTGTTACTTAAGGTTGTCAGGGCCCAAACATCAGACAGTCTTCCTAACTGGGTGGAAGGAGCCCTGATCCAACCTGTTACTGGGGAGGGAGGGGGAGTCCTCCCTACTTCAGCTGTCAGAGACCCCAGGGGGCAGACCCTCCACCCAAGTCCCCAAGAAGCACACATCAACTCCACTGGGTCCCAGGGGCCATCAGTTTTGATTCACTATAAAAACTTGAGCTGAGCTCTGTGGAAGGTCAAGCAAGCAGGGGCTCCAGTGACTAAGCCAAAATCCAAGACATTCCCCCATGCAACCCCCTACAGACGACCAGGGACCCACACATATGTACAAAGGAATACACATGCCTGCTCCCTCCGCCTCCATCCCCCAGAACTCACATGTTTCCAGGCTCACATTCAGGTACATGCACCTGAGATGCACACAGACCCACTGAGCCAACATGCGCTCGCTCCACACACCCAAGGCAATGACACAATGTGCCTGGAGATGCTTGTGGCTCCACAGCCTTGTGGCTGGCAGGGACCAAGAGATGCCAGCCCCGCACATCAGGTAAGGATGCAAACTCTGGACCCTGCCCCACAGAAATCCACAAGGTCCCTGATGCGCAGATTTGGGTCCCTGATCAAGTGCATGGTGTTGTCCTTGGTTGGAAAAGAGAGGAAGGAAAAGTTCTCCCTTTTCCCAATCTTCTGCTGCCTCTTTCCTAGCCACTTGCCTGCTTCCTCTGGGGCCTGTGACCTTGGAACCCCCCGAAGTCTCTGCATCCACACTTGTGTGCCACCTCTCTGCAATCTTGTCTCTCTCTGCACAGAACCTTCTGATGAGCGTCTCACTCGGAAGCCAGCCCAAGGCCCCTGCCACAGCCCAGAAGTCCCAAGTGCCTGACCTGCTCTCAGACCTCATTTCCCAGTTCTCCTCTCCAGTCACACTGATTTGCTCCTCCTTCCTGCCACATTCCACTTCCGTCTGCCTCAGGGACTTTGCACTTGCTCCAGTGCTCTTTCCTCCAATAGCCATGTGCTGGCCTCCCTACTTCCTGTGGGGTCTCTGCTCGAGGGTCCCTGCCCACCCTGGGTAAAGCAGCACTGCCCACCAGGCAGTTTACCATTTTCCCCTGCTTTTTCTCCTTCATGGGACTGAGCACCCTAGAGGACTGATTCATACTTACAGAGGGTGCAGTTCCCAGAATCATCCACAGTGGAACGTCAACTTCACACGGATGGGACTTGTGTCATTTTGTTTCCTGCCATGTTCCAACTACCTGGAACGCCGCCTGGCCTGTGGTGGGTGATCAGTCAATGGGCGTTAAAGGAATGACTCTCTAGATCCCCGAAAGCAGCCAGGGGTAGGCTCATCTCCAGACAGCCCAGGGGTACGGTCCTGGTTGTCACCCAGCAGGGACCTATCCTCAGCCTTGGCTCTCACAGGGCTGTCCTGAGGATTAGGATAGTGTGTGAGGCAGGTGGAGGGTGAGGCAGGGAGGTCTGCTCCAGACCACTGCCCTCCCCCAACCCAAGTGCAGAGGGGGAGGGGTGCCAGGTTTCTGGTGGCTGCTCAGCACTACTTCCCTTCCCTTCTAGTTGCCCTCTTGTACCTCAAGGCTAGATGCCTCTAAACCACTTTCCCACTTCCCTTTTGGGCAGACTCCGAGCAGTCTGCCCGTGAGACCAGATCCTGTGAGGGCTGGAGGGGAAAGGGCCCCGGGATCCTGAGCAGCAAATTCCCTCAACCCCAGCCTTCCCAGGAGCCTCCTTCTCTCCCCTAGCCCTGCCAGTGGTTTTGTGAGGGGAACCTCTTTATTAAGAGATTTATTTCCTACTTAAAACTGCTGGGGTAGAATGTTTTCCTGACTGAATCCCAAATGGACAAGAAAGGCTCTCAAGTTTCCCCAGAGGGCACATTTCGGTGGTGGGGACAAGCCAATGTGTGCCCTTGAATGGCATCAGGGTAGAAGCTGGTGGGACATTTGCCCCGGGGAAAGGCAAGTGGGCCTCTCCCCTAAGTGGGGACTTGTCCCCAGCCCTGCCTCGCCCGCCCCCAGAGTGGCCTGTGCAGCAACTAGGACAGAGGGACAGCCCCAGCAGATGGTGTTTTCGGCATCTTATAAACAAGAAGTCTTCGTTAACTCATTCTCTCCTCACAACACCCCAACCTGACCCGAAAGGAACCCCAGACCTAGACTATGAAATCATCGACACAGCTAGGAAGTGGCAAAGCTGAGATTCCGGCCCAGGCTGGTGCCCGAGGCGGTGCTCATCACCACTCTCGGTTCTCTTTCCAGCCTTGTGCCAGCATCTCTGGCTGTAGAGACCTCAGGGCTTGAAAAGGGGGCTGAAGAGACAGATGATGAGTTGACACTCGTTCCATGCCTTGGAATTCACCAGGCCTTTTCTCCAGCCCTTCTTATAATCCTTTCCACTGCCCCACAAACCCTCAGACCTTGAGCACGTGGCCCTTTCCAGCAAGTGTGGGGAAGGGACTTCTCTTTTCTCCCTCTGGGGTGGAGGACTGAGCATGGGCCCCATGGAAAAATCTATGGCTAAAATCGCAGCTCTGTGTAACTGCCCACACAGGCTGGGGGAGTCCTGTCCCTCTATGGGCCTCAGCATCCCAGGTGTAAACAAAGTAGGTAGCCCGGAGGACCATTAGGGGCCCTTCTGGCACTAAATTCTAGAATCCTGCTCTAAAGACATTTTAAAAACCAAGATCTTTGGTCAGGGTGAAGGAGTTTTCCCAAACCAGGCGGGGCTGTGTGAGAGCTAGAACGCCAGGTCCAGGGTAACTGGGGGAGCTTGCCATGGGACGGGTTTGCCTCTAGAACAGATAGATACTCTGCAAAGTGGGCCATCATGCCACAGAGGCTGGTCTTAACCCCTCTCTCAGCAGGGTCTCACAGGAAGCCAGACCAGCTGTCTCCTTTTTGGTGAGCTGTGGTCCTGATGGTCACTGGGTGCCAGGTGCCATGCTGGGCACTGGGGCCACAGGTGTCTCAAACCCACGCCCTGGCTGTCCAGAGCTCGGGGTAACCAAGGCAGTCTCCAACCTTTGTACTCTCCTTCAAGGCCTAGCAGGAACACTTCCCTCTTCCAGAAGCCCTTGTTGGCTTCCTCAACTGACTTCCAACGTCCCCATGGTGCAAGGCGAACCTACGTCATGCCCAGCTCTCCAGGGCACCGTGACCCACAACCCCTGGACTGCAAAGAGATCAGGACAGGCCCTGAAAGCCCTATCCCACGCAGGGGCTCAGCAGGTGCAGTCAGAATTGTTGCTTGGCAACCAAGACTTGTGACACAGCTCACATCTGTCCTGGTTGGAAGCAAAGGCACCAACCTGATCTAGCACCTGTGTGCTGGGAGCTCTGCTCAGAAGCTCCTAATACGCAAGCAAGGTATTGTCCAAATGTTCCAAGTGACCCACAGCCACACCGGGGCAGGGGAGAACACACAGGCTTTGAATCCCAGGCCTGCCTCTTACCATCTGCGGGAGGCTGGGAGGTCACATACGCTCTGTGAGCCTCAGTTTCACTGTCTCTAAAATGAGCTTATGATGCCTACTAGCCCAGTCACTGTGCAGCAGCTTCAACTGGCGAATGTGTGGAGGTGCTGCCAGGGTTCCAGAAAGGGGTTCCCCTTCCTGGTGCCTCCGAGGCTGCCATTCCCCATCAGCCACATGCTGAGTCTGCCTGCAGAGGAAATCTTCCCCCTCTGAGGGACCACAAAGCTCACTCTGGCCACCCCTTCCCTGCCGGCCCTAGGCTGGGCAATGCCTACTAGGGGCAATATGCGGTGGGGTGTGATGAGGCATGACTTGCCAAGTCCTAAGCCGCCGTGTCCGAGCAGCAGCCCCAGAGGGCCTGCCTCTACCTAGTTAGAGGCAGGAGGGATGTTTGGGCCAGTCTGGGAGATGGACCCGGCTTTAGGTGCCTAGACTGGCCCAGGCCCCGCTACTCTGCCCATGGAGACACCCATTGGCCAGCGGCTCCCATGTGCCCCGTGGGCAAGGCTGCCCATTTCTGGGCATGGGCAGCTCGGCTTTACCCTTCACTCCACAGGGTGGGTAGGGTCATGGAACTAGACAAGCACTGGAGTCAGACAGACTGGTGTCCAAATCCCAGGTCTGTTCCTTACTGGCTGAGAGACTTTGGTCAATTCACATGTCTGTCCTCCCTGAGCCTCCATTGTCCCATCTTGAAAATGGGACTAGGACCACCCACCTCATAGTGCAGTTGTCAGAATTAGTACCACCGGTGTTAGGCATAAGGGACCTAACAGGGCTTGGTACATATGAAGCGCTGGAGAAAGGTTCACACCCTAACAGACGAGCAGGCCGTGATCTGTACACACGGGGAGGCAGGAGGAGGAAAGCCAGAACTGAGAGCAACGGAATCGACCCCGATTCCCTATCTGGGCTTACTGAGAAGTCGGTGGAGAGATTTAACTGGGATGCTGTCTCCTCCTGGGAGATAAGACCTCGACATCCACCCAGTGAAGCTGAAGGTCACATCAAATCTGAAAGGCGACTTTGTTCTTACTGGCTTCATCTGTTATGCATGAAAGAGCAGACGGCGGGTGCTTGGGAGTCATAATTTGAGACCTCCGGAGACTAAAGACATTGGCCAAATTTATACCGAAAGATGAACTTGTTGGGTGTCTTTTCAGATTATGGGAGGAGAAGGAGAGCATTTCTTAGTCATCTATGATCCACTCAGAATTCAGTGAGTCTGCCTGACATCAGAGGGCTCAGCCTCTGGGTTCTGGACATTTTAAAAACTGCTGTTTAAAAGGGACAAAGAGATACATGTTGGAGACCCCCGCTGGAGCCTGTGGAGGGAGACTTTCTGTGGCCGGCACAGTGGGGCTCACAGGACGCCATGGGCAGCATGACTCCAGGTGTGGCTCCAGGGAGGTCAGGACATGGTGGGGTCAACGGTCCACAGATCAGTCTGGCCTGTGGCTCTGCAAAGTGCTAGGTGCAAGACAGCCTTCCTCCCTAGCCTTGGTGCCGCAGCAGTAAAAGGAGCTAAAAGCAATGGGCTCAGACGAGTTCAAGTTTAGCACAGCCCCAGGCACATGGTAAGAGCTCTGTTAACAGCAGCTGTCTTTATTGTCAAATTTTACTTTGATTTCCTTAGGGTCTGAATGCCTTTTGCTCTGAGATAAACTTTGAGCTATCTCAGTAGCCACCAGTGACAAAATGGCTACCTCTGAGTCTCACAAAAACCAGGGAGGTGGGAAGGTTTAAACTTGCAGTAGCCTTTTCCTAAATGGGGAAACCGAGGCTTAAGGAATAAATAAAATCTTAAAAAAAAAAAAAAAAAAAAAAAGAAGTGATCGATCCAGTGTCAGAGCCTGAGTGAGGCCTTGGGTCTCCCACATCACTAAAACTCTTTCCACCATCCCCCACCCCCATCTCCAGTCACGCCAAAGCCGCCATCTGGAGTCCACTGGGAGCCTGTAATGAATGCATGTAATGAATGCATGTTGGGGACCCACGTTAAGAATGTGACAGAAACAATGGACATGTTCCCCAAGAAAAACACACATGTGGATCCACACATAATCACACGCACATTCTATCCTCCTGGCCTGGAGACCCTGCCCTAGGTCCCGCTGCTCCAGATCGCTGGTGTGGCCCCAAGCCCTCCAAGATGAGCTAACCCCATGGCCACATCTGCTGGGTGAGAAGGCTTCCACCTGCTGGGCTTCCACCAGCAGACCACAGACCATTCCCCCCACCACACCTCAGCCTGTGGTCACTGCCACTGCAACCACTGAAGGCAGGAGCTTCATGCTCACCAGGCCATGGGCCACTCCCTCCAAGTGCTCTTTGTGGTTCAAAAAGAGAACCTTTATTACTCCATCTTTTCCTCATGAGAACGTCTTTTACAGCAACACAAAGCAAAGCACAAGACTCATCTGCAGACACATGGGGGCACACGGACAGCTTGTCAGCCAGGGACCCACAGGAAGGCAAGTCCCATTCTTGGTCTTTCTCTTTCTCACACACACACACACACACACACACACACACACACAGCACGGCCTCTCGGGGCTTCTGGACCCTGGTGCCAGGGACAGCTGGCGTCGGGCCCACCCATTGTTGCCTCACAACAAATCCACGGGCCCACACCAAGGTCTGGGGTGGGCGGCAAGGTGCAGGAGCAGGGCAAGGAAAGGAACAGATTCCCGTGTCTGGTAAAGACTCTACGAATCCCGCCCCCCACTCCTCGGCCAGGCACTTCTGTCTCTGTGCACCGATTCAAGTGCTTGGAGAAGTAGATTCTGAGAAATGGCGTGTTTTTCCCCCGCTGGTGCAACCTGCAAGCATCAGTGACTTGAGCTCAGTAAAGTCAAGCCCAGGAGGCACCTCCAGGTGGAGATGCCGCTTTGCTGGGAGCCCCGGGGGGTAAAGTGGGAGAAGAACAGGAGACTGAGGACAGACAGCCACCACCACGCCCCGACCTGACCCAGGGGCAAGAGCCAGGAAAGAAGAGCGTGATGCTTCAGAGTGTGGTTTGGTTTCACCCTCCCAATTAGCATCGACACTTCATTTCCACGGAAATCGGCAGCCAGACAGCTAGCAGGGCAGGAGGCTCAAGCCAGTTGTGTGTGGAAAGGCACCAGATGGTTTGTTATGAAACACGTTTTGGTCAGAAAATAGCTGGGGTTTTTGGTTCCTGGGAGGACAACAAAGCCAGAAAGAAGGGAGGTGTGAGCCGGGAGAGGCAAGAGTGAGGCAACTTTGGCATCAGATCTACTTCTACTCTGCACTCTACCCCTTCCACACTCGGGGCCTGTCTCCTCCTCTGTAAAATGGCAACAAAGCAGTCCAGTCCCGACCAAGTCTTGGTGCCACACGTTGTCCCCGGAGGCGTGGGGAGTTGGAGCTGAGACCCCATGCGGATGCAACGGGAAGAGTGGGCATGTGCCCGTCCAACTCGGGGAGAAGAGCACGGTGGGGGACCCCGACTGAGGGCAGTCACAGATGATCCCCACTGTTGCAGTCTCTCTTGGGACCCGTGGGCAGCCAATTACACTGGTTCCCAGCACCGATGGGGCCTACTCACGGGGACTTCGGGCCTTCTTGTGGCAGGGCAGACAGAAAGCTCCCTGCAGTACAGCACTGTGGAGGAGCCCCTGAGGGTTACACCTGCTGTGTGTGCTTTAAAGTGCCAGCTGCGCACCGTCTTTGGTCGGGGGCAGCCCCTCCGTTGGGGAGCCCGAGGCGGGGGCGCAGGCCTGCTGGGCCCCGGCCGAAGGCACACTTGAGGACGCAGCGCTCTCCTGAGGCTATGGGGCCCTCCTGTGCTCGGTAAGGAGTGGGGGCACCGCCCGGGAAATCTGGGTCCTTAGAAAGGGAGAAGGGACAAGAAATGCTTTGGTCACCGTCCTGACACCCACAGCAGAGAGAGCTGGCTCGAGAGAGGGCAGAAAGCTGGTTAAAATACTGTGCTCGTGCCGGACGCAAAACTGGCTTCTGAGTTGAACCAGGAGTCACTGAATAAATATTCAAGGCATCCTTCAGTTCTTACAGAAACAGCAGAGCCAAAAAAAAAAATGTCCTCCTTCCCCCCTGCTTGACTGGAGACAGCTGTGACTCGCAGGCTGACAGCGCTGCCACCCAGCAGAAGAGGTCCAGGGGTCCCGGTGCCGGCCCCACGCCGTCACAAGTGGCTTTGGTCTGTCACGTGTCCCGCCAGCACCAGGGCCCTCAGAAGCTGAAGAGGTCATCCTGCTCTGCACCGCGGCCTTCGGGCTTGTCCCAGTCGACAGGTGAGTGGCACTCGGCGTAACGGATGTCCTGTGCTGTCAACCCAGTGTCCAGGACCTGAGGGTTCGTCCGAGAGTGCGCCAGCCTGGAAGGCAGAGCTGTGTGAGCCCAGGGCCCCGGAAGGGGGCTGGCAGGGACCTGAGCAGCAGTGCCGGGGCAGAAGTGAGAACACACCGGTGGGAGAAGGCCAGGACACAGGGGCCGGAGAAGGAAGTCCTAGATATCAGGACAGGTGGCGCCTCTGACCAGAGTCTACCCTTGAGGACCAAACAGCTGAGAAAACTGTGGGGCAGGCAGGGGCATTTCCACCACAGAGCCACCCTGACCCTGACTCCACCGGGGACAGGCGGGAAGGGCAGCGCCGGCGCGGGCAGCGAGGGACACATGCGGGGCAGAGGCAGTACAACCGGGCACGGACTAGCGGCGAGAACTCTGTTACGGGAAGGAAGACAGCCCGAGCGTCCAAAGAACAGAGGAGACGTAAGTTAAATTACAGCCCAGGTCCTTAGAGGAATGGGAGGCAGTCAATAAATGAGGTGTTTACAAGGAGTTTTTAACAGGCTGGGGGAATGCTCCCGATAGATCAGGGTTAAGTGAAAATCAGGATCCCCAAAGCAAATACCATTGTGAGTGATCAAGGCAGAAAGGAAAATGTATATGTATAGGATTAGTATGAATTAAACCCAAAAGTCTGGGCTGTGGGATTACAGGATGGTGTTATTTCCTGTTTAATGCTTTGCTGATTTTCAAAGTTGTTAGTAAAGGGCATAGGTTCTTAAGTAATCTGGAAAAAGCAAATGGAAGATTTTCTTAAAATGAGGGGGTTGTAGTCAGCTAGAGAAGCAGGAAGATGGTAAAAAGAATCTCTTTGTCTCCATGGAAGAGCCACCCATGCCGACCCCCAATCTGCCCAGGCCAGGCCCAGGGGTTTCTAAGCAGGTTCTGGCAGCGAAGGAGTTGGGGAGGAAGGAGAGGGCTGCAGGCGGCTGTGCAGGGTTCCCAGAAAGACACGGACGCCTGACTGACCAGGCCCAGTGTTCAGAACCTGGAGCTGCCCAAGGCTCTCTTCAGCCCAGCCTTCTCAGTGCCATGTCCCCAAGTTAAGGTAGCCATGGCTACAGGGCTGGCCCCTGGGACGATGGGGAAAGGCCATCAACCTCGTGCAAGACCAAAATTATCTCCCTATAGTGCCTGACATTCCTCCTCTATGTATCGCTCCATGGACTTCATTAAGCATTACCTCTTCCCTGCCCCCTTCCACAACTACAAAGTCTCTGGAGGGAACAAAGCCTGCATAAAGCCAGGTTTGGAAGACTACACCAGCTGTAGAAAGACGGAATCAACCTGAGCTGCAGAGTGTTTAGCTCATCTCAGACTGTGGTAGAGAAGCCACTAGGAATAGTTTTTGATTCAACAGCAAGAGCCTTTTAGCAGACCTGGCCAACCCGATAGTGAGTTCCCCATCCCTGGAGGTATTCGAGTTGAGATTTTACACCCTGGCAAAGGTCAGAGTTCATGTTCTCAGATATGGCAAAGGGCCCCAGAGACCAGCCCACAAGTACCAGGCCCTCTTCCCCAGCACAAGGAGCCCAGCTAATGTTACCTCGAAAATGCTTCATCCAGGCCATCATCCAGCTCCTTGGGGAAAACAAAGAAGGAGATATGAACCCTCAGTGGGGGAGCCCGTGCTTATAGCCAGGCCCTAGCCCAGCCCTGGGTAAGCCAAGGGGATTCGGGACACAAGTGCAGGAGTCTGGTGGGTGCCTGGGGAACAGGCACACACATCTCAACACACAGGCCCAAAAGTGGGGTATAGAACAGGACAAAGAGCACCAGGGGGGTGAGTAGAAATCCCAGCTCTGCCATAACACAAGGGACCCCTTGGCAAGTTGCTGCTCCTCTCTGGGACTCAGCTTTTCCTTCCATAAAATGAGGGGGTTGGACTGAATAAGGTAGATGGCTTTCAAGTTCCAAGAGCAAAGACGGTAGGGAAGAAGGTTTTCTTGCTTTTCTCCACTTCCAGGCTCCTGAGGGAATAACTCAAGGCAGGAACCCCACAGCTCCGGTGGGTAAACAATGGGCGGGGCTCCCTGCAGCCTCCCTGAGAGGATGGGTAGGTGCTAAGAGTGGTTCCCAGGCAGCAGAGAACAGGCCTGATACCTACTTGAGGGGGCCGCAAGGAACGGGATTTGAGTCTCTCAAGTCCATCACCATTCCAGGTATTTTACAGTTAAAGAAAATGACAAAGTAACGTGTGATTCTGCAAGTGATCCGAGAGCAAAAAGGGGACGTGTGGTGGACACGTGACTACAGCCTGTGCCTGACCTCACGGCGTTGGACTGATAATGACTTCCATCACTGTAATGTGCTCGTGTGAGATGCTGATATGTGGAGAATTTGGATGAGAGGTGAACAGGAATGCTATGTACTGTTTTTATAACTTTTTTGTTAAGTCTGAAATTATTTTCAAGTGCAAAAAATTTCTGTATTTAAAAAAAAAAACAAAAAAACAAAAAAAACACCACCCAGGGGCGCCTGGGTGGCTCAGTGAGTTAAGCCTCTACCTTCAACTCAGGTCATGATCTCAGGGTCCTGGGATTGAGCCCAGCATGGGGTTCTCTGCTCAGCAGGGAGCCTGCTTCCCCCCCCCACCTGCCTCTCTGCCTACTTGTGATGTCTCAATGTGTCAAATAAATAAATAAAATCTTTAAAAAAAAAACAGTTTCCTCTGGGAAATTCTGCAGGCCGAGGTCGTCATCTTTACTGAGGGGATGAAAAACCTGAGACACAGAGAGGTCAGGGGGGCTTGTCTCGAGTCACAGAGTGAGTCAGGGCCCAATTGCTAACTGCCGGGCTTCAGGCTCCTCCTTCAGATGGCGAAGCAGGGAGGGGTGTCGGAAGCAAACCGTGCCCACGCCAAGAACAAGGGAGCCTTTGGCTGGTCCTGTGGTGGGCCGAGCCACAGGCGCTCAGACCAAGAGGTTGGGTATTGTGAGAAGACAGCTGTGCTAGGAGCCAAGCCTGCTGGGGATGCAGCCCCGAGTTCAAAGGGGACATTGTTCACCCCCCACCCTGGGCCTGGGCGCTGCTGGGCTGAGTCTGGTCCTCCCATAGGACTGAAGTCATGGGTGCCAGGGCCTGGGCCCTAGAGAAGCCTTAGGCCTCAACCAGGGATCAGGCAGAGGCTCGCTGGATCCCTCCGGGGTCCCCAGGCCACATGACCACTCACCCAGACAACACTGCTATTGTTCAAGCCTTGAGGCCTCGGTGCCTCGTCCACGTTAGTGGTATTAGCGCTGACTGTGGACAGCGGGGCCTTGGCCGTCTCTTCCAAGTCCAGCAGGTTCCCAGTGGCAACCACTACGAGGGGTCCGGTCAGGTGTGTCAGTGGGAGGAGTCTCCTATTTCCAGGCTTCATCTCCCAGCCCCGTCCTAGAGCCTCCCAGGCCATCCTGGTCCTGACCCCATCCTCAGGCATGGCCTTCCCAAGCCTATCAACAAGAACCCCACCCCAGCACCTCCCTAAGTGGCTAGATAGCTGCCCACAGGGCCCAAATTTCACCCCAACTAATGTTTTAAGTTAAAATTTTCACATTCACAACAGGTGTTAAGTTTTTTAAGAGATCACATAAATAAGATGTTAAATGTACTGAGAGGGGCATACACATATTTACATATTTGCATAGACATATTTGGAAGAACATGCATCAAAAAGAGCAACCGTTCCCTTTTACCTGCATTTTCGAATTTATCTATGATGAGCATGTATTATTTATTTAACAACAAAACAAAAATAAAAAAACAAGGGTTTGCCCCAGCCCTGGAGGGAGTGAGTAGGGCCCTCTGGATGAAGGGCAGCCCCCAATCATGCAGCTGATTCCGGCCCCATCCCCTGCCCAAGACTCACAGCTCTTCAAAGACGGGGTGCTGTCTCGGAGGCCCCCGCCTAGGACGTCCCCGCTCTCTTGGCTGGCTTTCTCCCTCTTCTCCTTCTCTGTGGGACAAAGGCACAGAGGGTTGCAGGCCCCGCCCCCAGCAATCACTGGACAGGGGCCCACAACAGGTGTCCAGCAGGGAGAATAGAAACTGCAGATCTGGGGCACCTGGGTGGCTCAGTGGTTTAAGCCTCTGCCTTTAGCTCGGGTCATGATCTCAGGATCCTGGGATCAAGCCCCACATCGGGCTCTCCGCTCAGCGGGGAGCCTGTTGCCCCCCCGCCGCCTGCCTCTCTGCCTACTTGTGATCTCTGTCTGTCAAATAAATAAATAAAATCTTAAAAAAAAAAAAAAAAAGAAACTGCAGATCTGACCCTCATAAGCATCCTGGGGGAGGGAGACAGCTGTTCCTTTCCTTCACAGGGGGACAATGGGACTCAGGGAGGTGAAGGGACCTGTCCAAAGTCACACACCAAGTAGGTGAGGAAGAGGAGAGTTGGGCCTGGACTCCAGGGCCTTTAGTACCCACTCCCCACTCTTCTCTCTCTGCCAGCCTTCCCCTGTTCCACTCCCACCCCCCACAGCGTCCCTGAACAAGACTCACCTTCCTTGGACACCTGCCAAAACTCAAAGGCGACTTTGAAGGCCTGGGCGACTGTGAGGGTGACAGCCTGGGCCTGAAAAACAGGAAGCGGGGTGGGGAGGGGTGCCTGTCAGGCAGGTAACAGCAAGTCTGAAATGCAGGCCTGAGGCTCTGCTCCGTCAAGGCCCTGAACTGCCAGATGGGTGAAGGCAGAGTCCCAGCCCCTTCCAGGTCACCAAAATAGCCCTGCGGTGTCACAAGGCCACACCCTCTCCAAGCAGACCGGGCCACATCCTCACCACTGGTAGGTAGCGCAGCCAAGGTTCCCAGCTGTATTCCAGGCCCAACGTTTGCAATTTTGCAATGGCTGTTCACCTCTACTTTTCCCCCTTTCCTTTGGGCTTCTCTATATTCAAATAACTAGGGGCTTACTTCTTCCAAGAAGCCCCCCTAATTACCTGAGGACTTCACACTTAGCCCTTGGAATTAAAGAACAGAAAAGCCAGAACTGGAAAGCGCCTGGCCACTGTCTGAACCAACTTCTAGAGGCAAGGGTTAAACTCCGGGCAGCCCTACGCCAGGTGGGAGGGAGTGCAACTAGATCCACAATTCAGTGCATGCCCATGGCAGGGGACAAAAACCATTCAGGGCCATAACGCACCGGGAAGAGGGAGCCAACCTTGGCTCTTCCCGCCTGAGGAACTCCCATGCACCCCGCCAATTCTCTCAAGGTCACCTGGACTGGGGCCCCACAGGCCCACCAACATCTCTCTGGCAACATGCCTATCAAAGTGGCACCAGCTCACATGCCTGTGTCACCCTATCTGGGTGCATCCTTAAAGCAAGAACCCAGTCTAAACACCTTGATCCCCAGAGCAGGCCAAGCCCTCCAGAGGTGCAACACTGCATTAGCCCAAGGGGCAGACCTCCTGAGGCCTCACTCAGCCAGGACCTACCCCCAGCCCACATTCATGGCAGCCTCTTCCTCTCTCTGCTTCCAGTTCAGGGTTAATCACAGCTCAGCTGCTGGGAGTGGGAGTCCCAGAGCTCAGCTGTAGCCGGAAGCGACATCCAGCTTCCTTCTGACAGCCCGAGCCTAGAGAAGAAAGCACCAGATTCTTTCAAGTGCACAAGTTCAGGGCTACCAGCCTTGCTCGGACCCATTCCCTTTCCCTCTACCAGACAACCTGATTTAATTGAGAAATGAATCTGCGGTACTGCCTTTAAAACTCTTTTTTCTAAAATTTAAAATCCTTAAACAAGCTGACTGATCCATGCCAATTAAACTTCACGAAGTATAAAATCTCATTTGAATGTCTCCGTCATTTACATTTTTGATGGAAGTACGGGCGCTTTATGGCAAAACTTAAATATGGTAATTAAGTATGAAACTCTTCACAGCTGTTTACAATTTAAGCTGTCACGTCTGAATCAAGTTTAATAGACCCAGTTACCATTGAGAATTGCCCATGAACTAAAAATATGGGCTGATTACCAGCCGGAGTCAGCTCACTACATACCCAAGATGCGGCTGGTCACCTAGTGTGGCAGGGAGATGGAAACACCATTATTTTTGCCTCCAGGATATTTGGGGCCATGAACCTGATACTGGTTTTGCATCAATCTACTTATTCATTTGCATACATTCCTGCCTTTCACCCTGAAATCCCAAGCTACAAGTAAACCAAACATAACCCAGGATGCACGTGTGTGCAGGTGGCTGCAAGCCCAGGCCAGGCTGGGGCTGGGGCGGGCCCTGATCTCTGGGGCAGCTGCTGGAATCTGGGCAGCATTACAAGAAAGGACTGCTCGAGCCTGCCCAGGGGGAGGTCCTCCTTCCCTGATCCCTCAGGCTAAATGCTTCTCTTTCCTAGGAGTGCCTCTAGCCTGTGAGTCCCTCAGCACCTGAACCAGGTTCTACCTCACCCAGTTTTTCTTGTCTCTGGCTCGTTCCCTGTAACCAGGCTGTGAATTCCTTCAAGGGACCAGGTCTAGCTCAGGACACCCAGGATCCCAGACCCCAACCTAGTACTCAGACCAAGTCCCGCCATGGGTCCCTTAAGGCCCTGCTGGCCCAGAAGGATTACCTGAGGAATGCCAACGGCCACGTACAGCAGAACAGCTCTGCCTGAGCCTGCCCGGGATAGAATCGGTTGTGGTGGTGGCGGGGGGGTGGGGGTGCGGAGCCACTTTGTTTACTGTCAGTCCACCTGCACTACAACCCTGGGCCACATCAAAGCCACAACCCCACCTTCACTTCCGAATCCCGAGGCTGCAGGGCTGACGGAGGCCTCACAGTTGGGCAGACAGAAGCATTTCTTTCTGGGGGAACTCATCTTGGCTGTGCCAAACAGGAATCACCGGGGGAGGGAGGCCGGGTGGCTGTGCTGCCCGAGCTGAGTTGAACAGGGGGGTGAACCAGAAAGGAACCCCTTCCCGCCACCCTGGGTGGTCACAGACTTCTAGCCCAGAGAAAGGGTAGGGATACATGGAGACTGTGGGCCCCCAGCCAAAGGCAACAGGGGCTATGTTGGCATGCAAATTCAAGTTTCCCCCACAGGCTGACTCTACTTTGCCACCCACCCCGGCTCCAGTCACATCTGAGTCCTCCACCACCAATCATACCATCTAATTCTGCACCTGCATCTTTGCACATGCTGATTCCTGTGCACTCCCTCTCTTACCACCCCACCCTCTTTCTCTCTGCTGGCAAACTCTTAACTCACTACTCAGCCTTCAAAGCTCGAAATCAAAATGTCTCCTTCTCTGGGAAATCCTACTGACCTCTGGTGAGACTTAATGACCTCCACCCTAGAACTGAGCCCCCTGGGTTCCAGTTACCGAATCCTGGCCCTTCTGCCCCACTACCTTGTTGGTATCTCCATGGCCGATTCCCTGGGTCCCCAGGTCCCAACAAAGGGCTCAACCCAGGACAGGCAGCAGTGGACATCTGGGGAGGCACCTGACCACTGGGGGGCTGCAGAACCTGAGACCCCCATTTCACCCTCTGCCTCCTTCTCAGAAAGGTCCACTAAGCCCTGAGAAGCTCAGGATTTCCAACATGGCCAGGTTACTGGCAGCCTGGGCTCAGCGGTGGCCTGGGGAAGGGGTGAGACCACCACCCTCATGTCGGGTGGCCTGTTTACCCTGCCCTGCCCTGGGCTGTCTGAAGGCAGAAAGCCGGCTAAGGAAAGGTGGATAAGCTATAATTGAGCCAGTCAGCTCCTGACACAGAGCAAAGTGTGTGAGGAAAAGTGACAAGCCTGGGCCCAGGTGTCCAGCAGGAGCCACCCCCTCTGCCAGGCCAGGGTTCGGCTGTCAGCGCCAAGCCGCAGGCAGGTTGTTTTCCTCAATAACTGACCTCTTGGCCTGAGGCAGGCTGATTTTGTTCAAGCCTGTCTAAAGTCCTCTGGCCCCAGACCAGGCCTCCCTTCAGCCACTGGAAGGGCATCCGCTTTCTTTTACCCCCAGCTCCCCTTCCCAGAGGAAGCCTCTGGAGCTTGGCGCCCCTCCTGCCCAGGGTCCACACTCTGTAGCAGTGGCTATGGGCCAGCTGCCCCTGCCCAGTGCCTGCTCTGGTCAGTGAGGAGGAAGAGACAAACAAAGGGGACATAATGAGCCTGTATTTTTAAGTCTCTGTGGCCTCATAAGAGACAAAGCCAGGAGACACTGTCTGTGAGAACAAAGCCGTCATGGGAGAAGCTATTGCAGTTCGGGGACCTGGGGCATCACAAGGCCTTGGGTGAGTGGCTGGCGACACTGAGTCTGCAGGAAAGAAACAAGGTACACAGAAGAAAGGGGCCTTTCAGAACAATCCTAGAGGTCACTGAGGTGACCTCCTCATTCTGCTGATGGGTAAGCAGCCCAGAGAAGGGCAGGGTCTTGTCCACAGTCACACAGCACAACAGCCAGAATCACACCCCTAATCTGTCTCATCCTGCAGTGCTCCCTCCTAAAGCCCTTGGTAGGCTGAATCATGGCCCCCAAAGATGTCCACATCCTAATCCCTAGAACCTGTGAGGGTTAGCTGGCATGGCAAAAGGGACTTCACAGGTGTGATTAAGTTAAGGGTTTTGAGGTGGGGGTTATCCTGGATTACCTATGGCGCCCAATCAAAAGGAGCCTTCTAAGAGCCACGCAGGAGGGTCAGAGGCAGTGACAATGGACTGACAAGGGAAGCAAAGTGACAACGGAAGCAGGAGGAAGACTGGGAGGTGCTGAACTGCTGGCCCTCGGGTTGAAGAAGGGGCCAGGAACCAAGGAACAGTGGTCTCTAGAAAGTTTAAAAAGGGCAAGGAAATGTATTCTCCCTTGGAGCCTCTGAAAGGATTCCCAACTCTGCTGACCCACTTCAGACTGCTGACCTCCAGAACCACAGGAGAATAAATTTGGGTTGTTTTAAACCACTACTAAGTCTGCGGTAATTTCTTATAGCAGTTATAGAAAACTAACACCGTATCTCGAGCAGGCCCTGATGGGTAGCAGGAAGCCTGGGGGTCACTTAAAGACTGTGATGTCCTTGACGTGTCCGTGATGAGAGGGGTAGGGGAGATGATCTTGTCTCCTTGTTTCCAAGGACCATAGGATCTGGGGAGGGATCTGGGCTCTGTACAAAGGTTAAACCAATAAACATCAGAATCTCCTCAGAGCAGATGCTTAGACCTCCAGGCCTCCGAAACGAAAGCCTCAACACCAAAGGTGAACTCACTCTGCCTGCTTGTCGCAAAGTTCAAGACAAAGCCCAGAGACCACAGGGGTCTCCACTCGGTCAGCTGGATGTGGCCGGAGGTAGCCTGGAAATGGGGCAAGGAGCTCCGGGCTCCTTGCAGTCATGCAGCGGGGAGAAGCAGCATGGGCTAAACCCTTGCTCTGCCCAGCTGGCTGTGTCATCTTCAGCAAGACAGCTGACCTCTGTGAATCTGCTTCCTTGTTAAAAATAAAAATAGCGAAGCTAGTAGCAGCTGCCACCCCACAGAACTATGAGGACTAAACAGAAGATCCCTTAAAGCCCACCACTGACAGAGGGGCATGGTAGGTGCCAAAAAATGGCCATTTCCCTCCCCACTCTGGCTATAGAGAGCCAGGTCCCCTAGCCTTTCCCCTGAGCCCTCGGATCATCAGTCTCCAAGGACTGATTCCTATAAGGCCCTGAACCCCCAGACCGTACTACTGACAGGAAAGCGCCCCCACCTTCAAATCCAATCAATCATGCTAAAGAGGAAGGGACTAGGGCACTTACTGAAGACATGGCCTTGTCACCACCCACAGGCCAGGATGGCCACTCAGGGCAGCCCACAGTGACAGGCTGCCTACTGACTGCAGCCTTACTCAGTGCTCTCAGCATCCATGTGGGGTTCCCAGGAATTTTATTCCTCCTATTAAGTGATGTCACCTCTGGGTCCTGCCTCCCCCCTAGGGCAGGGCTGCCAAGGCCAGAGCCTGCCTGGGCCCCAGCCTCTCCCCACTGACCACTTTCCGCTTGGTGCAGAGGAAGGCATGGCACTCGAGATTCTCGTTGTGCTGGCTCTGTGCAATGTAGGCAAACACTTTGTCGTGCATCTTGTCTGCTGTGCAATAGGAGATCCTGAAAGGCAAGTGGGAAGTGTCACCAAACCCAGCACAAGGGCCTGCCCACATATGGGTTGCCCCACAGGGCATCTCCCCTGACTCCCCAAGAGCTGACTATCCTACTCCACCAGGGGGAGACTCTGGAGAGACAGCTTTGGCCTCTGGACCTGGCATTTTGAGCCATCAATGGGGGGCACACAGGCTAGGCAGGAAGGAGTGGAGGGGACTTCCCCCCTCTACTGAGCCATACTCCAGAATGGTAATAGCTATATCTTTCCTGTATCCCAGGCCAACATTCTAGATATGACTTCACTTAATTCTCAGAGCTGCCCTGAGATGGGTTCTATTATTATCCTTACTTTTCAGATGAGAAACTGAAGCTAACAGTCTTGGATCTCCTGAGGATTCCAGAAGTTGTAACCACGGCCATACTTCCCTTAAGGGTCTGTACTGACCAGACAGCCCTGACCAGACAGGGGAAGCAGGACACTGCCCCAGCCACCCATGCCCTTCACCAGGCCTTCCCTCCTAGCCCTCCAGTCATGCCCCTGCCCAGAGGTCAGAGGAGTTCCAGGTCCTCTCTCTCAGGATGACTGAGACTGCTGGCAAATTCTCCTAGAGCTGTGGTCAGAGGTCAAGGAGCTGGGAGTTAGGTGAGGGAGTGTGAGGATGACCAGACCTGGAGCCCCAGCGGGTCCAGGAGGAATACACAGCAGCTCCCCCCTCTTGGAATACTTGGCCCAACCCCCCTTGTCTGCTCCCTGCCTACCAGCTGCTCGGTCTGGGAATGTCAATCAGCAGAGGAACTGGCAGCCCCAGATGGGACCGGAGCTCAGCAGGCTCCTTCCCCTAGTGCGGCCCCAGCTTCCTTCACAGCCACTGACACAGCGATCGGCACCACTTAGAACCCACAGGCCAGCAGCTACTTCTTCTCCATCCCAACAGATCCAGCCTCTTGCCACCTTCCTGGGGAGGCCCTGTAAGGACAGACAAGCCCCTCCTTCTCTGCTCTCTTGGGAAATACTTATACTCTCTCTCCTATTGCTTTCCCTCCACGCCCTCCTTGCTGACAGGGGCTGGGTCAAAAGCTCCCCTAGTTAAAGGAGACAGGAAGAATCAGGAAGGTGAGAGGAGGACACCAGCCAGAAACTAAAACCAACCTCCCTCTTCCCCCAACCCAGTACTGGCCTGTGCTCCAGCGGGGTGAGCCACATGCTTGGAGACAAAGCAAGAGGGCGGAGGAACGCCCAGCAGCTGAGTGCCTGCTGGACAGAACTCCAGCCTCCATGCCCTGGTCCCAGCCCAGCTACTACCTCACTGTGGGGCCTCAGGCAACTCCCTGGGCCTCAGCTTCTCCATCTGTAAAATGGACTGTCCCTTCCAGCACTAAAATCCTACAACCAACCGGCCAAGAGAGGGAACAGGGAGAGCTTGAGGTTTCAAGGGCTGGGCTCTGCCTCCTTGAGAACAGTGTCATCCCCACCCCCCCACACCATCTACACTCTGGCCTCAGACTCTGCCTTGAGGCCTTCCTGAATGCCTGGCCAGATGTCCAGAGCTGCTGCATTCACAGTGGAAGGAAAAGGCAGTGACTCCACACCTCTCGGCTCCAAGCCTGCCTCAGCAGCACGCCTGGGGAGAGGCGGTGGGGAGGGGGTCCCTGTCCTCACTAGGCCTCAAGTGCCTACTGCAACTAGGAGTAATGACAGCAGCAGCCGCCCTTTAACCGAGCACCCACTACGACCAGGTGCTGTGCACTCAGCACTTCTAACAGCACCGTGAGGCAGTGTCTGTTTCCATCCCCCACCCCCAAACACACATACAGGAGGAAACTGAGGCTCCAAGCTCACCCAGACAGAAAGTGGTGGAACCTAGGTTCAGAAAGGGCTCCCCACCCACTGCCACAAGCAGCAGAGTGAATGTGGGGGATGCTGAGCATACCTGTAAATGGACACGTTCTCGATGAGCTGGTTGGTGATGTTGTCGGTCAGGATAATCCCCCGTGGCGACACCTTGAGGGTCACTTTCTGCAGCTTCTTCCCGCTGGCCTTGGCCTTGGGGTAGACGTGGGTGAGAGAACCTGCCTGCCCCACTTGGGACCTATTCTCATGGGCTACACCTAGCTGGCCTAAGCCCTGGACTTGAGGCCCCCTTGAGGCCTCAGCGTAGAGACAGCAGTCAGCACACTCCTGTGATAAACACAGGACAACCCCGGCGCATGAAGCACCTGCTGTCTGCCAGGCACTGGACCTCGAGTCGTCCTTAGAGGCAACAGAGCTTCTCCTGAGGAAGAAACGGCTCAGAGGTTAAGGGAGTTGCCCCAGGACACACTGCTAGGAGGGCCCGCAGACTCTGAGCATGGAGTAGGCTATCACAACCCAGCAGGATCACTCCTGGGGACTCTCCACTCCACCCACTAGACCTGAGAGTATCTGAGCTGAAGGGTCGAAGGCCACCAAGGAGGTGCATTTAGAGGGCCATGCTCACTCAGGACAGGGAGCTGGGGAGGGGGTAGATCTGTCTCTGGTGCATTACCCCATCTCTCAGGCCAGAGGGCAAGTGCTTGCGTGACCGCAACCTCCCCACTATTCCTTGGCACTAAGTCACCAACCCTGAGGTAAGGGACCTGAGTTGGGGGAGGGGAGCCTGGGAGAGGCCAAGGCCACAACAGCTGGAGAGGAGGACATGGACCCTGACCCTACAAGCCCAGTGGTTCTCCTCTACCAGAGTCCCTAAGCCAGATGCAAGGGGAGTCAAGGATGGGAACAACTGAGGTGCATCCCATCAGGGTAGTAAGCAGGAGATGAGGGGTACCCCAAGAAGCAGCCGGCCCTTGGCTCATGGCTCCCCCACCCTGACGGGCTCACCGTGGCCACAATCCTCTTGACAGCAGCAGCTGACAGCTCCTCGCCCTTGGGCTGCTCCACCAGCGTCATGCCCAGGTACTTGAGGCTGAAGAGCATTCCCTCGAGCAGTGTCTCCCGAGTGTCTGTCCAGTTCTCCGGCAGCTCTGTGCAGAAGGACAGTCCCTCAGACCCTGTCCTCCCTGCACCCATTTCCTAGGAAGACCTAGCAAAGGGTATTGGGGTTGTCCATCTACCATTATTTTTACCTATAATAAAGGACTAACATTTTCCAGTACCTACCAAGCACCATGGTAAGAAGCCTTCCATAAAATATTCTCACTAATCCTATGACAACCTATGAAGCAGACACTTTTATCGCTTACCCACTTACAAAGACACTGAAGCCCCAGGAGGTGAAATCACACAACCACGTCCACAGAGCCAGCAAGTATAAGAGCCAAGATCTGAGCCCATATTTTCAAGTTCAAAACCCAAACTCTATACTTCAATACTTGCTGAGAGCAAACCATGCTATTTTCTTACTGAATTCTCTACATGATCCTGTGACGTGGATGCTATCCTCACTTTACAGATTAGAAAACTGAGGCTCAGAGAAGCAAAGTCATCAAAAGGCCACCTACAGTGAGTAAAGAGTTGGGAGTCAGAACTCAAAGCTGGGTGGTTCCCAGGGCCCCAACCTACTCTTGCTGGCCTCCATCTCCACAGCCATGGAGAGGAAGAGGCGGGGGTGGGGGACCAGGAAAGAGGTGGGGGCAGGGGCAGGAAAGGGAGAGGTGAGTGCTCAAATGACATCTTATGAAGGCTACTGGAATCCAGCAGACCTGGGTTCAAGTCCCAGCTCTGCTTCCCACCACCTCCATGTGTTGGGAAAGTCCCCTCTCCCCTCTAAGCCTGGTAATGCTGAGGCCAGGGTACAGAGCAGGGCACACAGAAGGGTCCTCTGAAAACTCTGCCTGAGACTGAGGTCAGGAAGGTTGGGAGATGGGAGCTATGAAAACTAAACAGAGAGAGAGCTGGAAGGCCCCCACCTTACCCCACCCATGTGAGAGAGGGCCCAGAGCAGGCAGAGAGGCAGGATGGAAAGTGTGGTCTTCATCAGTGGTTTGAACAATCCCCAGGGTTTAGGGTTTCTCCCCAGATCACTCAGCTGGAAGCAATGAAGCCAGAAGTGAAGGAAGGTCTCTAGGGATCCTTCCAAGCAGATCACCAAGACTAATTAAAACCCCACACTCCTGCATGTCAGGGTCCTTTGCCTGTCCATTATCATCCCTTCTCTGACAATGCAGTGTAGGAGGTATTACGATTGTAGCCACTTTAAAGAGGAGGAAACGGCTCTTCAGCTTCACCCACGATCTTGGATAGGGCAGGATCCACAGAGGAATCAGTTTCCAGGGGCCACCATTGGAGGCAGGCAGGACCAGCTTCCCTGGACTACTTTCTGGGAGAGGAGCTGGGAGAACCCTGTACTCTCCTTGTTATCCAGGAGCCCTCAGTGTCTCTAATGGAAGAGACACAGGAAGAAAGCTTTGAACTGGGCATCAATGGTGCCAGGGCAGCTGAGGCCGGGCAGGGCTGCAGGCCCCGCCTACAAGGCACAGGCTAGCTCAGGGGTTCCTGCGCTACTGGACCTAGGTGGCAGTACTGGGCCCTCTACCCTGTCTGGCACATGCTGCCCCTCCCAGCAACTGTCTTGAAGTTCTCCTCCAGGGGTTCTACCTTCTTTTCCACCAGCCAAAAGAAGCCTTGCATACCCACACCTCTTTGGTTTTGACTTGAGCAAGCCACTGTCTCTCTCTGAGACTGCTTCCTCATCTGAAAAAGAATGCATGGGTACTGGGGGGGAGGGGCTCCTTACAAGAACTTACAGGTGTACCCGGACCCCCTGTTTGAGGTCCAGGTGAGCAAGGACTTGTTGGCCGGTCATCCAGAGCCTGGCATGCAGCTGGCACTCAGTATTTGCTGAGTGAAGAAATGACCTGGACAACTCCAAGGCTTCTTTCAGGTCTGCAATGTCTCAAAACCATCTTCAGCTGTGGGCCCCAGCCCACTGCCTTCCAGCCCTTGCACTTGGGCCGCCACCCCAACAGGAGGCCCAGTCCCCGCTGAGAAGACCCCCAAGGAACCCTAGCCTCTGCTGTATCAATCACAAGCCTGTTCCATTTGATCCTCCAAAAAGAATCAGAAAATCCCGGAGGTGACCCAGTCCTGGGTTGGGTGATGGAAGCCCCAGGGCAACTCAGACCTGAGCCTCAGCCTCAGAGAAACCAAGACCACCGCCATCAAGACCGCCATCAAGACCGCCATCACATCATCAGGGCAAGACTGAGCTATCAAGTAACAAAGACAAGAGTAATAACAAAGCGGCTCTGACCACTACTAACATTCACAGCTACCTTCCAGCCAGGCATTCTTTAATTCCCCTTTCAAAGGAGGGAAGGGAGGGTCAAAGGACATGTGATTCGTCACATTAGTCGTCTATCTGACTCTAAAGCCCAAGTTCCTGATCAGTAGCCCATCCTATTGATGAGGGAACAGAAGGCTGGCTAAGGACAAAGCAAAAGACTGACACCTTGCAACCTCCTCCCCGCCCCCCACTCCTGGGTGGGACGTAAGTGACATTCTTTTAAAAATCTCCCATCAAACAATACCTTGCTAGAGGGCAAAACAACCTTGGCAATGGCAAGGCCTCTGGTATCCCGTATCTTATAGGTCCTCTTTAGCATATGAAAGTTCTATTGAAACCTCCCTTTTCCTCACCTCCATCCCAAATCCAGGGTACAAAACCGGCCGGCCCCCCTCACATCCCCCCCTCACATCCCCAGGGCAGCAGCTCTTCCTGCCCATGGGCTCCTGTCCCCGTGCTTTAATAAACCACCATTTTGCACCAAAAATGTCTCAAGAATTCTTTCTTGGTCATCAGCTCCAGACCTCACCCCACCGAACCTCACCTATATTCCAGAACTTCATCACTATCTTCTCATGAGGCAAACCACCTTGATTTTAGCAAAAGGTCAGGAAGAAGTTTCTAGAGCCAGAGATATTTCCTCCCACAATTCCTAATTCCTGAGGATCCCCCTCAGTAGGTATTCAGACTACTGCTTTCAACCCAAGATGCATCTAAGCAAGGATGGCCAACTACATGCTGCCCTATCACTGGTTTCCTTGGCAGACACTGCTAATCAATTGCAGCTCTATTCTCTGATTTACAGGCTTTGGACTGTTTCTCAATATAAGGCTCCAGACAGGCAACACCAATCAGGGGTTGGTGTTGGGGGGCCAATCAGGGATGGCCTCATTCATCTCACTATCCATCCCTGTCTACAGCAAACATCCTTCCTCCCCGCCATTTTCATGTCCCCACTATCCCATTTCCTTCAGCTCAGCCTTTCCTGGCTCCTCTCCAAAGCCACTTCCGCCCCTTCCATTCCAAAGGGCCAAAGCTTGCCAAGGTCAGAGATGACCTTTTTGCTGTCAAAACATTCCCCAGTCCTCCCCGACCTCTGAAATGCTTGGCATATTCTGCATTCTTCCTTCCCAGGCCTGACCCTTCTCCTATTCCATGGCCTCCTTCCTGAGGGCCCTGGTAGACCAGTTGCCACTCATCAGCCATAGAGACCCTCTGCCCAAACTCTTCACGTAATAGATGATGAAACTGAGGCCCAGAGAGCAATGGGACTTGTGCAAGACCACAAAGCAAGTCAGAGCTTTACCCCACCCCGCCTCCCCAGCTCCCAATCCACTACAGGCAATTCCCACAATGACTAGTGGGGAGTCACAGGTGTCCCAGTGCCCACTCCCACAATATCCCTGCATCCACACACTCATTCACATGCAATGTACACACAACGGACGCTGCAACCATGCAGAGCTTCTTCCTCATGATGTTTAACATTTTCTTTCTCACTTCTATGGTTTGGCTCAGGGAGTTGCTTCTACTCAAGGAGTTCCTTCTATCAGAAATGTCCTTCCCTTTATTTGGTTGAAACCCCTTACGTCCATCCTCATCCAGGAAGCCTTCTTGAAGGCAGGATAGCCTAGCTGTTAAGAGCAAAGGCCTTAATCCTAGAACCCCAGGTCTGACATTGAGTAATGTTGAACAAATTAATTACCTTCCCAGAGTCACAGTTTTTTCATCCATAAAATGGGGAAAACAATAGTCCCCGGCTCACAGGGCTACTGTTTTGACCCTTTGATGAGATAATAAAATTAGATAATGAGATAATAAAACATAATGTGCTTAGCACAGGACCCAGCCCATGGTCACACCCCCTGATGGGACATCTTCCCTCCGTGAGCTGGCCTCCCGTTTCTTTCTTGAGCCTGTGCCTCTCTTGAGCGTGGATTTTCCTCTCTTCCTTCCTCCTTCCAGCCACATCACTCACACCCAGCAGCTGTCTACCATGTGTCTTCCTCTTGAAGGACTTCTGGTCATGTGTGTCTCCCCCAGGAACTGAAGAAGGTGCACTCCTGTCCAAAGCTGCAGCTGTGCTTCATCCTCTTCCCCCTTCCCACTACCTCATCCTCCCAGGCCCAGCAAGATCCTCCTTCCCCTCAAGGAAGGGAATCCTACCTCTGCTCCTATACTGTCCTTCTGGGCATGACTCATCTCTTCAATGAGGTGGAAGGTCTCTCATGCCCCACACCCTCCCTGAAGAAACCCACACCTAAGAGCACTCGATAAGACAAATGCATTCAGCCTGCCCACCAGCCAGCCATCTAGGGCTGGAGGCCACAGGCTCCTAGGGGAGGAGCCCAGGGCTTCAGGAAGAGCTCCCAGAGGCCCTCAGGCAAATACAGGCCTGAGTCCACAGCCTTGTTCCGGTCCTGGTTATTTTCAGCCCTGTGGTAGAATAATGACTGCGCTATTTTAACTTAGCAATTTTACAGATGACCTGCTGTCAAGGTTAGCTGGGGACGGACCATATGCCCGGTTTAACTTGCGGCTGCAAACTGTGCCCTTTCCTTATTAAGGCCCCCTGCCCAGCTCTGAGTCCTGGGCCCCTCTTGGAGAAGGGGAGAGCCAGCCTGGCTCGTGTCTGGAAAATCAGAGCAACAGCCAAACCCATGGGCCAGGAGGAACCTCCAAGCGCCCTGGCCTCTAGCCTCTTCCAGTCTGGTGGGGAGATGGCCTCAGAAGCCACAGGGTAACATCTCAGAAGGCAACTCAAGCTCTACCATGACCCAGAATGTAGCTGCTTTTCTAAGGCCACAGTCTCTTTATCTGACAAATGGGTTCAGTTCCTCAAGAGCATCATCAGAAACAGGTTCAGCATGTAAAAAGTGCCAGGTAAATTTCAGAAGTTGTTAAGATTATCAAAAGAAAATAATTTAAAAATTATCATCGCATAAGCTCTCATTTCCTGGGTACCTAAACTCTGTGAAAGAAAAACGAGCTGTCAAGGTTAAAACCCTGGGGTTTGGAGATGGACTGTGGGTTTAGTCACTCCACTTCCCTGGTCCTCAGTTTCCTCACTTAAAAACTGGGACAACCCCATAGTGTTGCTGTGAGGATGAAGTGAGTTTACACACCAGGTAGGCTCAGAACTATGCCTAGCACACTGAAGTGTGAGCTACTGTCATTACCAAGGGCTGAGGGCTAAGGGCTTGAATGGGCACACTGCCATTTTCTGTATTTTGTGAGGAGAGGCAAGGATATATTAGGATTCTCACTTTATGGATAAAAGAGGCTCAGAGGAGTCTGGCTATGACTCATAATTGACAATGCTGGTCTTTGCCTCCCACAGCCCGTGCTGTTCACCCATACCGGCAGCCCACCAAGCCCCTTTCCATGTGAGCCAGGGGTCAGGTCCAGGATGACCCAGAGGGGTGGGCGTCCTGTCCTGAGGGCTGCCTGAACAGAGTGCCGCTCCGTGAGCATGGAATGACCTGACTCCTTTAAGGCACCTATGCCTCCCTCAGCCAGCAGACCTGTGAGAAGCAGGGCCCCAGCCTCCAGTTAAATGTCTCCTGCACCTGCTGTTCCCTCTGGCTAGAAAGCTGTTCCCAGGTTCCTTCCTCCTATATTCTCACATGTGCTCCAAGGCACCTTCTTGGAGAGGCCTGACTGCCTGCACTGACACTAGCAGTGCCCCCCACCTCAATCCCCTCAGCGGACATAATTTCCACACACACCCCCTGACTAGCCACATCTCTGCCTGCAGCTCTCTCTGGCTACCAGAGGGGCCGATGTCCATGCAGACTGGGGCATTCAGGGCTCCCATCCCTGAATCCACCACTGCCAGGAACTGCCCCTCAAACAGAGTAACCAAAGAGCACATTTTCCGCTGCTTCCCAAAGCTCCCCACGGGATGGCGCTCAAGTCACCCACACTGGCGACTGGCTTCATATTGTCCACGTTTTGGACTCTCTTCCCTTCTCACTTCTCCTAAAGATATTTCCTACTGTCTGTTCCCAGATAGATAACTCGCACTCAGATCCTTCTCTCAGCATCTGCTTTCTAGAAGAACCCAAAGGGAGATACCACTGTAAGGAAGCGGTCCCTGCCATTTCCTCACAGACCACTTTATCCTTCTTCACAGGGTCACCACTACTCGCCTGCACCCTGGTCATTTTGCTTCCTCCACCAGACCATGAGCACTGCTGGCAGACAGACAGACTTGTTCACCAGACTCTCCAGCACCTATTGGTACATGGCACATACTCTGTGATCAGTAAGTATTATGACTTGGGGGTTTATTTATAATATCTTCTATTGTAAATATTGTAAGTAAGTACAAATAGATCCTCTGTTCCCCACAAACCACCGTACTCTAGCTTTCCTGGAACCTGTGCCCTGTATTTCTTTACCTGCTGTGTCCTCGGACAGCCTGGAAGGAGCTTGAGGATCAGAGGGGACCCCTCTTGAAAAGAAGGGTACTGAGGGGCCAGGGTGAGCCTCCTTTCAAGCTGCTGGAAGAAAAGAAAATCCCTGGCTAGGGACTGAGATAAAATATTATGGCTCCTGAAGAGATGGGAAAAAGACCGTGTGTGGGAGAGGGAGGTAGTTCTTCAGACTCAGGACCAGCTGGGAGACAGGGCCATCAGGTTCGGTGCAAAACAGCCTGGGGTTCTAGCTTGCTGTGTGACCTCAGGCATGCTGCCTCCCTTCTCTGGGTTTCAGTTTCTCCACAAATAAAACAATGATCATGCTAATCCCAGCAGAGGAACTTGAGGGGTTTGGGGAGGTGTAAATCACAGCTGATAGCAGGTTTCAAGTCTAACCTTCCTTAACTCCACAGGCTTCATTTTGGCCCCAAAAGTCAACCACGGGGCTCCATTCCAGATGACCGGAACAACACCTCAGGCCAAGCTACCCCAGCACCTCCACCCCAGACATACCCACAGCTTCCCTCTCTGCCTTGTGGCCACTACTGTTCTCAGGAGCTGTCAGCCCAACCTGGCAAGAGGTCTACTCCAGCTCCTCCCATGGCCAGAGTCATGGTGCCTCATAGGAAGCATGGTGATGAGCCCCCCTGGGCTGGGGATTCGGAGTGCTACCTCTAGGAAGCTGTGCAGGAGCCTGAACCTCCAGTCTTTTATCTCTGACATGGGTCTGGTAAGAATCCCTGCTCTGGGGGCGCCTGGGTGGCTCAGTGGGTTAAAGCCTCTGCCTTCGGGTCAGGTCATGATCTCGGGGTCGTGGGGTCAAGCCCTGCATCAGGCTCTCTGCTCAGCAGGGAGCCTGCTTCCCCTCTCTCTCTGCCTGCCTCTCTACCTACTTGTGATCTCTCTGTCAAATAAAACAAATAAAATCTTAAAAAATATATATATGTGCTATGGTGAGTGCTGTGAAATGTGTAAACCTGGTGATTCACAGACCTGTACCCCTGGGGATAAAAATACATTATATGTTTATAAAAAAATTTTTTTAATTAATTTAAAAAATCTATTAAAAAAAAAAAACCCTGCTCTGTCACCTCACAGGAGCAAATGAAAAAACAGAAGCAAAAACTGCGTAAAACATAAAGTGACAAAAGCAGTAGTTACTTTTTATTGATTCCCTTTGCTATTCCAGGTAAAAAACACTATTTCATTTAACACACACACACAAATCTGAGCTGGGTACTATCGTTATTTACAATTTACAGATAAGAAAACCGACAATAACGAAGGACAGTGAAGATTCCACCCAGATCACTCTGGGTCCAGAAGGCTCAGGACAGCATTCTGGGCTTTCTGGGGGTCCGCAGGGGAGGGGGGGTTCTCCTCTCCTTTTCTCTGCAGGTGTAGATAGGCTCTGAGCCCTCAAAACTTGTTTCATCACAGTAATAGTCACACTGAAGTTCCACATGACAAGAAGGGGGAGAGGGACAGAAGGAAACCACCAATGAGGTGCCAGTAGGAAGCATCATCATAAGTTTCTCAACACCCCTGTCAGGTTAGAAGTTTTATCCCATTTTTCTGGTGAAGAAACTGAGAGCCAGGGGCGCCTGGGTGGCTCAGTGGGTTAAGCCGCTGCCTTCGGCTCAGGTCATGATCCCAGGTCCTGGGTTCGAGCCCCGCATCGGGCTTTCTGCTCAGCAGGGAGCCTGCTTCCTCCTCTCTCTCTGCCTGCCTCTCTGCCTACTTGTGATTTCTCTCTGTCAAATAAATAAATAAAATCTTAAAAAAAAAAAAAAAAAGAAACTGAGAGCCAGAAAGGAAAACGACTTGCTCAAGATGAGAGCAGCACGAGAAACTCTTTCCCACCATCTAAGGTGGCTTCCTCTCCCCATTCCCCAGAATCAGAGGCTTTTAAAGCTTTCTTCCCTTACCTAGCACCCCCCTTCCTCCCCCTTCCCAGGAGAACTGCAGGGTTCCACCACTGGAACAAATCATTATTCTCAGAAGTCCCAGTCAAATCCCAGAAGTATTTAAAGGGGCTACATTTAGGGGCCAATAAGTGGAGATGGTGCATCCCTGGCCTGGCCCTGATCAGCCCTAAAGGGTCTCTGACCCCACCCCCACCAGCAGGCCACAGCCCGTGTTCCCAGTGCCAGTCTTGGTTTAGGAGATGGCCACAGCTGAAACAGTGGAGTGGGGCAAGAGGGAGGGGCAGGGCGGGCTTTCTAGGCCCAGACACGCTGGCACTGGGAACTCGGGCTCCCCTGGCGGAGCCCTGGAAAGAAGGACGGGGGTGGTGGCGTGTGACTGTACTGTCAGTGGTTTCTAGCGGGTGGCGGGGGGGGGGGGGGGGGGGAGAGGGGTAGGGGAGAAGCTGGAGTCCCAGGTATTTGATAGGAGGGTGGGCGTGTACAGAAGTCCTGGCTCCGGCTCCACATCTACCAGGAAGGCCTGTGTGACCCCAGGCAATCCACTCCCTTTCTCCTGGAGAAAAAAGAGGGACTTGGGCCGGGTTTCTCAGGCCTCAGGGGAAGGTGCCAGGTGACGGGTTCCCTGAGAGTAATTAGAGCCGGGGAGGGGGGGCCTCCCGGCCTCCCAGACGCCCCGGGAGAGGGGAGAGGTGGCGACGAGTCTGCCATACGCCTGGGCGCCCTGGGACTTCGGAAGCCCAAGGGGGAAAGTGCGAGAGAAAACAGGTTTCAAAATTAGCCGGAACGCGAGCCAAGAGTAGGGGCCGCAGGGGTCTGGACGACTCGGGGTGTGAAACCTCCTGAGACCCCAGGCTTGAGCCTCGCCCCCAACTCAAGTAGGTACCTGAGAAGCCCGCTCACACCTGAGTCGGTTTCTGGGCGTCTGGGAGCCCAAAGACGACCTCCAGGGCTGGCGGAGGGGGTGGCGGGAGGCGGGGGAGCCAAATGGGCTCCCACCGACCGCGGACCTCGCAGCTAGGGCGCAGGGCTACAGGCATCTCCCCAAACCCGGAGCTCACTCCTCCTCCCCCGAGCACTGTCTCCCCTCAGCCGCCCAGCGCAGCGAAGTGGCCAGTGCCGGGCTTCGCGCACGTCTCTTCCCCTCACCTGCGGCCCCTCCGACTGCCGCCTGCACCTGGGGACCCCGAATTCCGCTCTCTCCCCCAGCTTCTGCCCCTCCTACCCAGCCGCACAGAGCGGGGACAGGAGTGTCCCCGCCGGGGGAAGAGCGCGACTTGACCCCCGGCGACCCCAACCCCCGCAGGACCCTGCAGGGCCGCAGGGCACCGGGAAGACCGCGCCTCTGCCCCCCGGCGCCCGCGGGAGGCCGGTCCCTCTGGCCTGGACCCCCGCCCGGCCCCTGCCCGGCCCGGCGGACGCGCACACACTCACTCCGATGCCGGCCGCCGCCCCCCCAGCTCTGCTTGGCGAGGCTGGGGCTCCGGATCAGCGCCCGCCCAGCGGACTTGAGCGCGTCCATGGCCGCTCCGGCCGCCACAGCCAAAACTCCGTCAGGGAAAACTTTCCGCCGGGGCCGCGCGGCGCTCGGGCTTCGCGCTCCTCCCCCCGCGGCGCGAGCTCCGCGCCGACGTCCGACGGGGCGGGGTGATGGCCAGCCAGGCCCCGCCCCCTGCCCCGCCCCCGACCGCCCTGCCTCGCCCCGCCCACCCCGGGCTCCTGCTCTTGCTCTCCAGGGAGTCCACAGAAGGGGCACCTCTGACGTAGAGGGCCCAAAGCCCGAGTGGCCCCTTCTTTTCCCCCTCTCCCAATCCCCTTATTCCTAGGATTTCTAGGCAGCCCAGCTATAAGATACTTGGGGACCGTTTTACAGATGGTTAGACCTAGGGTCGGAGAGAAGGGTCTTTCCTGAGAGGAGGGTAATGCGGAGGGCAATGGGAGGCTTAGAAGGAGAGGTGAGAGTAGTAGGACTTTGCTGGGAACCGGGCAGGACTATTAAAGTTTTCCTTAGTAAGACCACCTCGGCATTTTACTCACCCAGCAGCACCCAGGCTGCTCTCTGGCACGATCAGGGCTCCAGGGCTGCCCCACCCCCCACTCCATTCCCCATGTGGTGATATGGCCTGGGTATTAGGGTCTAACACTGACTTGCTCTGTTATCTGAGGCAATTCCTTCCCCCCTCTAGGTCTTAATCTTTATCTGTCAAAGGAGATGGGATCCTATTTCTAGTGATCCTTCCAATCTGCCAAGGTCAGGTGCTGCATGACCTGGACCCAGAGCCTGCCATGCTTAGTAGGAGGCATTTTGCCGGCAGTCTGGATTTTAGAATTCCTCCAGCACAGATGTGTGAAGTCCAAGATTTAGAATTCTCTCTAGGATCCTATACTCAACTGTTGGGCTTTGCAGCCAAAAGAGCATATGCCTCCATGCCACAGTCTGGCTTCTTCTAGATGGGGAACTTAGGCAAAGGTGAACTTCAGCCTCTAAGATTGCTGCTAGCTCAGAAGACAGGAGTCCTGTTCCTGTGCTGGGAGAAAGATGGGGCTGAGCTGTCCCCAGCTGGACCGTGAGGCCCCGGTGACATTTAAACTAAGTGCTTTTTCCACCATCTGTCCTTTGCTCCTCCAAAACCCTGCAGCCAGCAATAATACACCCACTTTATAGATAAGATTTCAAAGTCTGGGAGAGAAGCACTCAAGAAGGGTCTCTACAAGTCAGAGGTTGGGATCAAACTCAAACCGAGGCTTGTAGTCCAGAGTGGAATGCTGGGAATTTGAACCTGACTCCTTTTGGTGGTTGTGAACTTACCTTGCTGAGCCTCACCTGTAAAAGCAGCAACAACACCTATGCCACAGGGCTGTCTGTAAGAATTAAGAACATGAGCTCATGAGTTGGAAAGGCAGAGATCTGTCCTTGAAAGCTCACCTCCAGAAAGCCTTCCCTGACTGCCACCCATCTGTTAGGCTTCTGCCTTTGAGATCCCACAGACCTGAGCTCTCACCATTGAGAGTGTTGTTGCTACCTGTGTCTACTCTGATTGCCTCCACTAGACTTTGGGTCCTTCAAGGCCAATAAGTTTTTCTGATTCATTTTCTGAATGCCTAGCAAGGGGTCCAGATGAGCTGGAATACAGGCAGTGTTCCTTTCCTTCCTCTCTTCTTCCCTCCTTCCCTCTCTCCCTCTGTTTAGCTTTTTACCATATGAGGCTATCTTCTCCCCCAAAAGTGCTGTGGCAATGGGTACGTAGGTCCTCAGGGCTGAGCCCCCCAGCTCTCTTTCCCTGAGCCTTCTGGGTCCTGGGGCAGTAGAGAGAGCATTCTGGAGCCTGGAGGAAAAGCAATCACCCAGGGCTGGCAGGTGAAGGGCAGCTGGTGGTGTCCGGCTGGCAGGGGGCACCATATGGGCCTAGGGAGCAGGCAGGCCTGGGAACACTGAGCCTGCACTGAAGGCTGTTTCCAGGCCTATCACATCGTCCCGGAGGTGACTTGCTGGGAGCTGTCAGCCATGCGTCCCCCGCAGAGGGGCAGTCTGCCTGTGCCTCTTCTGCCAATCCAGGAACAGAAGCAGAAACAGAAGGTCAGAGCTGCAAGGGGCCTCCTCTGAGGTCACCATGCCCAAAACCTCCTTTCACAGGTGAGGAGCCTGAGACCTAGGGAAGGGCAGGGACTTGCCCAAGGTCACACAGCGAGGCAGGACTGGAAGCCAAATCTCCTGCTTCCTGTCTTGGATGCTTATTAAACAGAGGGAGCGAGAAAACTTGAAAATACACCAGTATTCAAGGAAGAGTTTTAAGGTGATTTTTTTTTCTTTTCTCTATCTCTCTTTTTTTCTCATTTGCTCTAACTTTGTAAAAAAATTTTGCCACGATCATATAGCCTTTTGTAATCAGAAAGAAAAATAAATAAATAAAAGAGAGGGAGAAGCTACCCTTAGTTATAACTGGCTTTTGTCTTTAGGAAAATGGTGCCAGAATTGTAATTTTACTGTTTTCTCCCCCACGGGGCCTTCATGGAACCCCAGGGAGATAGTGGGTGCGCGCAGGTTGGGAGGGCTCTCGGCTTCTCTCCAGCTATCATTTGGACTTGCAGTGGGGTAAGGACAGAAGCCTAGCCTAGGACCAGGAGCTCTGATTTCCTCAAGCGATCTGTCCTCCCTACTTGCCTGAGCCAGTCCCTTTACCTGGCTTGGACTTAGTTTTTCCATCTGTAAAACGGTAGTTCTTACAACAGAGTATGTTTTCTTGCCCCCCACCAGCAGAGCACAGTGCTTAAACACGTGGATACTGGAGCCCGAGATCCTGTCTCCCCCATACCTTTACTTCATGATCTTAGGTGGGTCACTTAAATTCCATGGACCTCAGTTTCCTCATCTGTAAAATGGGGATTATACATCATGGATCGTTGCAAGAATTAAAAGAGTTAACGTTTGGAACATGTTTAGGATTATGCTTGGCCTATAATAAGTGCTATATACATAGGTTGCATATTTTAATAAAACCGGAATCACTTTTCTGACTGAATGAGCAGTAAAAGTGGAATGGTTATTATTATCATAATTCTTTACTGGCCCCCAGGGAAGGGAGCTCTTTTGCAATTGGAACCAGCCTGGCCCAGTCTGAGCTCCCCCAGAGTCCTCCCCTCTACCCCACTGCCCCACTCCTGACTGCTCAGCCCTCTCACAGGGATTCAGAGGAAACTTGGGTTACTGGTGAGTCAGGAGCCCAGGGATTACTGCTTAGACTTGGCTCTGACCTTTCGCCTGAGCCATGGGACCTCTCCTGCCTACCGTGTTCCACTGATCCAGCCATTCCAACCAGTTGCTTCTGAACCCTTCCCTCCTCAGAGCCTTCCCATGATCATTCCTCTTCCAGAAACATCCAATCAGAATGCCTCCTCAACTCTCCCAGACTACCCACCTTTGCCCCAAAGATCTAGCTGGCTTCCTCCCTGATACCCGGTCACAGCTACCCACACACTTGTCTTCCCTGGCAAACAGTGACAACTCTTTGACCTTTGCGTTCTACAGAGCTGGGCCCTAAAACCAAATCCTCTGTCTCTATAAATGCAAACTCAGCCAACCGGGCTTCAGTTTCCCCATCTGTGCAGTGGGCATAAAGCTGCTGTAGAGGGCTTTGTAAGGCTTCTGTTGGATAATATGGGGGAAATGCTTGGCCTAGTGCCTGCCAGGGGCCAAGTGCTCTGTCAATGGTAAGTCAGGTGACCATTCATGTTTTACGGTTCCTGGTGAACCTGTTTACCCCCTCCATCAGCTGAACATGCCCCAGGCATGGGGGCTGGGAATTATTCTTCACCCCAGGGGTCCCTGAAGCAGCTGACCAGGGCCTGGCACCAAGGAGATGCCCAGTACACATCCAAGGACTCCACTCATATTCTGTCCTCTGGTTGTCAGCATTTGCCCAGCAAGGCCGGGGGCGGGGGGGAGAGGACCCTCTGCGGTTGGAGAAGCAGCAGCACCTAAAGGGGATGGGGAACCTGCTCCTGAGGGGCTCCTACCCACCCAGACTGCCCACCTGGGTAGGACCATCAACTATCTCCTGCTTCTGCGAGGAGCTCTTTGCTTAGGGAGCTGCTGAGCTAATTAAGAATGACAAAGCACTGGTTAAGTGTCAGAAATTGATGAGTCTCCTGCCTCTTCCTGCCCCTCCTTCTCTTTGCCCTCCTTGGCACCATCTGACTTGGAGGCCAGGCCTACGGCAGGCAGAGTGGTGAAACTGAGCACAGACTAGTGTCAGGAGATCTGAGGGCTGGCTACTTCCACCACCCTCTTGCGTGGGACCCCGGACTCCATTCCGTTGGATCCATTTCCCCATCCGCAGGGCTCTTAACCTTGTGTTAAGAGCTGGGACAAGGCTGCGGGGCCAGGCCAAAGGGCTCTGCCAAGGGACTGGGCAGGAGCTGCCAGGTGGGTTGAGGTAGACAGTCTCAATAAGGCAGACAGCCCTGGGTTTACGTCCTAGCCCCGCCTCTCATCTGCTGTGTGATCCTGGGCAGGCTGCTTACCTTCTCTGAACATCACCAAAATGGGATTTGTTTGACAGTCCTTAGTTCTTACTGGGAGAACGCTTATTGTCCTAGATGTGTGTCTGTAACAGAGACTCCTGGGACAAGAGCATCTCTATCAAAAAGAACACAGAAATTAAGGGTGAAAACTTGTAGTGCAATTTGATAGCGCAATTGTATGTCTTGAATGTTATAGTTTAAAAAAAAAAGGCTTGTATTTTTTTTTCATTTTATTTTTCAAGTAATTCATTTTCCTTGCATTTCATAAAAGTATTAGTCTGTAACAGATTAGAAATTTTTAAAAATGGTCCTTCTCCACAGATGGTTTGAGAAGCACTGCTTTAGAGCACCTTGTAAAACAGACGTGGTAGCAATCTTGTCACAACATCTACACAGTTCTAGAGTGTGATTTCCAGGGACCTTCCACTTATGTGGCTCCCAAGCCTTCAGGATGAAGACCAAATCTCTTAGCCTGGCTTTTAAGGTCCTCCTTATAAAGTCCCAACCTACTTTCTCATCTCGCCTCCTTCCCCACGACACAACCTTGTAATACAATCCTGTGCTCTCCCCCTGCCTCCCTGCCCCCCACCCCCACCCTGAACCTCCCATGCCTTCTCACTCATTCATGCCTTTTCCTATGCTTCTCCTTCCATCTGGAATGCCCTTCTTCATTTTGCCCTAAAACTGGAAAACTCCTATACATCCTTCAAGGCCCACACCAAATGACCCCACTCTTGGGAAGCCTTTCCCAGTGCCACCCCTGCACCTGCCCTGGGCTCTGTAGTGCAGCATGCTACTGAGAGACAGGATGTTGTAGCGGTCAAGTCTACATACAAGCTCAAAAGTCAGAACAATGTGGGATGTGGACCTGACATTGCCGGTTGTGTGATCCTAGGCAGGTGCCTTTGTACCGTTGAGTTTCATTTTTCCCATCTATTCAGTGGCATCTGCTGTGAGGAGTAGAGATGATGTGTGAAAAGTTCCCAGCACCGTGACCCATGGGAGATACCCGAGATACGATAACTGTTGTTAACATTATTTCACTGGTTGATTTCCCAGGTTGTTTTTTCTGTCTCCCAACAGACTGGTTGCTCCTTAAGAGCAGGGACACTTGAGAGTGTCTGATGTATCTAGCTAGATGTTTCCCAGGTTCTGTGCAGGGACTTTTGCACAGAGGGTGTGTTTTGGGTAAGGGAAGACCTGAGGGTTCAAAGCCCATGGTCAAGAAACAATTCTTGAGATGTCTTTGGTGCAAGGAGGTGGTTTTATCAAAGCACAGGGATGGGACCTGTGGGCAGAAAGAGCTGCACCCAGGTCCAGAGGAGTGACTCAGTGTATGCTTTCAGGTTGGGAGGGGTTTAGGGATAGCGTAAGCCTCTAAGGAATGTAGAAGCAAGGTTTCTGGGACCTTGAGGGGGCTAGCTGTTGTTGGGGAAAGGTAATTTATTACTGTCTAATAAAACCTGAGTCCTGAGACCCTTCCGATGTGTATCAGTGTGACATATGCTTGGGGGATGATTGCCAACATTTATCTTGGGGGAGGAGGGCGGCAGGTAGAAATAAAGGAAGTTTCCAAAGGAATTCTTCTGTTAAAGTAGACTTACAGGATCCTAGGCAAGGGGGGCGGGGGAAGACTAAGATTGTCTTTTGCCCTTAGCAAAGTATTAACAGTCAAGGCAGCTGAGTTCCTAGAGGAATGTGACTCTGCCTGTTTCAAGGATTTGTCAGTGGGATATAGGTGGTAAGGAAACATAAATTTTCTTTTGCCTTTTTTTCCCACATCACTAGTGGCTGTGGCTCCCTTGTTCGGAGGAGGGCTGATTAACCAGCTCTATGGATTAAAAAAAATCCTTGATTTTTTTTTTTTTTTTGCTGGTTTCCATGCAGTAAAAATACCCACCAAGGCTGCCAAGTTACCAAAAGTTTAACAACTCGCTTACAAAGTTCCTGAATTTTTTTTTAATTTTTATTTATTTATTTATTTATTTTTTATTTATTTGACAGAGAGAGATCACAAGTAGGCAGAGAGGCAGGCAGAGAGAGTGAGAGGGAAGCAGGCTCCCTGCTGAGCAGAAAGCCCGATGCGGGACTCGATCCCAGGACCCTGAGATCATGACCTGAGCCGAAGGCAGCGGCTTAACCCACTGAGCCACCCAGGCACCCCCTGAATATTTTTTTTTTTAAGATTTTATTTATTTATTTATTTGACAGAAAGAGAGACATAGGTCACAAGCAGGCAAAGAGGCAGGCAAAGGCAGAGAGAAAAGCAGGCTCCACACTGAGCAGAAGGCAGCAGCTTAACCCACTGAGCCACCCAGGTGCCCCAAGTTCCTGAATATTTTAACAGTCTACTCCTGTGAATCACCCAGCTCCAGCACCCCTCTGGGTGTGACTACTCTGAGCCAAACGGCAGCCAAAAAGGCTGGGACCCATAGTTGAAAGACAGGTTGCTTCCCGTGCCCTCTGTCCCGGCAACCCATTGAGGGCCACCCAGGGAAGGGCCATAAGGTCGACAGGCTCCATACAGAGGTCCTCACTCATCCCCTCCCCCAAGCCTCCAGCCCCTTTGTTCTCTGTGAAATCTCACATCCATCTCCTCCTTCCACAGGAAGACCAGCAGGTGGGCCAATGGGCCCAGATGATCCATCAATGACTCCTGGGGTCCTGGGCAAAGGGGGGCAACCTGTGCAGCCAACAGGGGCCTCTTTGCAATAATGCTGTCCCTACAGCTGCTGCAGGTAACCCTGGTCACCTTGTCCCTTGGTCACACTGGGGAGCAAAGAAAACTTGTGCACAACCTCCTCTCACCTCTCCACCCTCCTCCTCTCCTCTGGTCGTGCCCTGCCTCCGGGTCTTTGCCTCTGCATTTCCCTCTGTTTGGAATGCCCTCTCCCTCTGCCCTGCCCCTACTTTCTGCCCAGTTCAATGCCCAGCTGCAACAGTCCTTCAAGAGGTCATTCACCGGCAGAAGTCTCCAGAACCCCTCTGCAGGTGCAGTTGGTGCCCCTTTTCCCGCTGCTTTGCCCAGATGCCCTGGCACTCCCCTTGCAGCAGTGGTTCCCCTTGGGATGCTTTTTTAAAAAGCAAAGATCTGGCAACACCCTCTGAAGTGGGAATCTGGGCCCCAGGACATTTAAATATAGAGGACTGAGAACCTGACCCTATCTTAATTCACCAGGACAGTGGCTGATTCACCCCGAGGCTTCTAACCCCTCACCAGGACCACGTGCTCAGTCTGCCTCCGTGGGATGGAATCCAGTGTCCGCTGCTGAGGCCTCCTAGTCTCCAGGCCCAGCTAAGGGTTACTCTGTACAGAGGGGAGGGGGGCTGAGCACCACATCCCCCTCAGGTGAGCTTTGGACTGAATTGTGTCTCCGCATCCCCCCAACAATTCATATGTTGAAGCTCCCTGGTGTGGTTATATGTGGACGTGGGGCTCTCGGGAGATAATGAGGGTTAAGTGAAGTCAAGAGTGTGGGGACCTAATCTGATAAGGTTGGTGGCCTCCGTAAGGACAGGAAAGAAAGAGATGAATTGCGGGTGCTGTGGCAAGGCTAGGTGAAGACCATAACAAAAGAGGTGCCTGTCTGTAAGTCGGGAAGAGAGCTCTTACCAGGAACTGAATTGGCGGGCACCTTGATCTTGGACTTCCCAGCCTTCAAATCTGTGAAAAAACAAAAAAACAAAACAAAACAAAAAAAAACACCACAGTTTCATTTCAGCCAGCCAGTCTGCAAGCTTCTGTTCTGGCAGCCTGGGCTGAATGAGGCCCATGCTGTGCCCTGTGCTTGGAAGGATTTTCCCCTGATCTCACGGTGGCTCCTTATGTCTCTCAGATTTCAGCTCAAATGACATGTTGGAGGGGCCCTGATCCCACCTCACCAGAAGCTGGAATCTAGGGTCTCCTGCTTAACTCCCTGAACCTTGAACCCTAGGTGGCATCCTGGGGCCTGAACTATATGAGTTGTTTTTAAATATCCAGAATCTGATCACGCATCTTTCCAGGCCGGTCCACGCCACCATCACCCATCTCCCGGACAACTGCAGTGGCCCCCTGTTTGTCTGCCTGCCTCCTACGGTCTCCTCAGAATCCTGCAGGAGCCCCCCTAAGTCTGACCATGTCACTCCTCTACTGAAACCCCTTCCTTGTCTCCCGCTTTCTCTCAGACCAAAAGCCGTCATCCCTAAACTGTCCACCAGGGCCTTGCAGAACTGGCCCCTTCTCCAATCACTCCATCCACACAGGGCCTCCTGGCCTCCCCGTGGATGCATCAGGCACGCGCCCAAGCCAGGGCCTCTGTACATGTGGTTCCCTCTGCCCATAACACCCTTCCCTCGGAAATCTGCGTGGTTCGTTCCTTCTCATTCTTCATCTCTGCTCAAACATCATGTTCTCACCAAAGCCTTCTCTGAACATTTGTTGGGAGTGACCGCCTTTCCTAAACCCTCCAGGGCTGGCTTCTGGGAGCACCACCAGCCCACAAGCATAGGACCCTGTGCTCAGAAGGGCCCCATGCTTCCCACTTTATGTTCCACCAGCACTGTCTTAAGGTTCTTGATAATTTTATCTTCGGATTTGTGTGTTGTAAGTGAAATCTGATGGGACAAGGGAGTGTGCACCAGGAACTTGGCCTCAGCTCACACACAGGCTGCCTGCTCCCCGCCCATTCATACCTCTGGCCCCAGTCAGCCTCCTCTCTCTGGCCCCACCCAATGATTGTGGCTGTCTTGGGTGCCTGGCAGGACCCAGATCACAGGCACCAGACGGGGCAGGGGAGGTCAAGGGCATGCACCCCACAGTGTCTTGGGCCAGGGCATGGCCATTCCTACCCTTCACTGGCAGCGTCACAGCACATCTGGTAGGTGATTGGCCAGAGGCCACATCTCATTGGGGGTAAGACCCTGATCCAGGTACTGAGCACATTCTAGAATGGAAGTTTAAAGACCCTTGGGTATTATCCATCTGCCAACGGTTGCAGCAGTAGACCCATGGGAAGAGGTTGAGATCCACAGGCCCCACCTTCATCTGGGGTGATACGCATCAGTCCTGAATCTGGTGGAAGGGATGATTTGGTAGGGGGAGCTTGGTGGCCATCAGGCTCTGGAGAGTGGACGTGTCCCTTATAATGGGGCAGGGTTCCTGGGAACCCAGAGACCTGAGGGTCTCTCTGTGCCCAGGAGAGCTCCCTTACTCTGGCTGGGTGGCTGGGAAGATCAGCTCTTCCTCTTTCCAGTCCTTCTGTTTGGCCTCTTCTGGCAGGTTTGGGGCACCCTTGGGGACAAGCCATGAAATAGAAATTGTGTAACTTCTGTGATTCCACATACGAGTTGAATGCTCTAATATTTTCATTTCAAAGCTGGCATTGCACAATAGAAAAAGGTAAAACCCATGCTGATAATTTAAATTTAAGGGTTTTTTAAAATTTTTTTTTTAAGATTTTATTTATTTATTTGACAGAGATCACAAGTAGGCAGAGAGGCAGGCAGAGAGAGGAGGAAGCAGGCTCCCTGCTGAGCAGAAAGCCCGATGCGGGGCTCGATTCCAGGACCCTGAGATCATGACCTGAGCCAAAGGCAGAGACTTTAACCCACTGAGCCACCCAGGTGCCCATAAATTTAAGTTTTTTTCTTTACCTTGCATGACATTAAATAGCAAGTAGAAAACAGTGACATCGAGAGACAGAGAAAGATGGGCGCCTGGGTGCCTTAGTCGATAGGCATCCGCCTTGGGCTCAGGTCATGATCCCCGGGTCCTGGGACTGAACCCTTTCTCCTTGCTCCACATGGAAACTGCTCCCTCTCCCACTCCCCCTGCTTGTGTTCCCTCTTTCGCTCTCTCTCTCTCTCTCAAATAAATAAGTAAAATCTTTAAAAATAAGAGAGAAGCGAGACTGCAGAAAGAAGAAAAAAAAATCTCCTGTGTACATGTAACGGCTTGTTTTCTCTGCTTTTAGAACAAGCCCCACGTTCTCAGTTTGCACGGGGCTCCACAGCTTATGGAGTCAGCCTCATCTTCGGCACTCCTGGTCCTGTTGTGTTGTTTTGTTTTTACAACACTCGCTGTATCTTGGCACTACAGAACTGACATTTCTTGTGGTTGTCTTTTCTGGTCTGCTTCCCCACCAGTATGTGGGGCCCCTGGAAGGTGGCATTTTTTTCTGTTTGGTTCATGGCTGGGTCCCGAGGCTACCAAGGTGACCTGGACACCATAGGAACTGCAGAAATGTTCAGGGAATGTTGAACAAAACGATGTTACCTGGGAAGACTGAGGCCCATTGGGTCCTTCCGCTCCCGAGCTCCTCCCCAAGGCCTGTTTTGTCTACTTTGGCCAAGACGGTTCCTATTAGAACTTTGTGGTTCCAGCATTTCCTTTCCAGAGCTTTCGCGTCTCCTGCCAGCCCCAGCTCTGTCGGTGTGAATGGTGGCAGCTCTGCAGGCTGCGAGGAGCCCACCAGGTGCCTGGACCAGAGGCTTCTCTCCTTCCTGGAATTCCTTAGGTCATTTCCATCCATTGTCTTTGGTTATAGCTTCTTGAATTAGTCTTTCCACCTTGGGAGGGCTCCCTTGCTGGTTTCCCCATCTGCGTCCAGGTCCAAATCCTTTTTGGCTCCAAATCCTTTCTTGGGGTTTCCTTGGCCCTTCTGCCTCTAAGGGCCAAGGTGACCTTGGGCAAACGTCCAGCTTTCCTCTGGGGAGGCCCTTGTGAGATGAAGGGGGGTTGCTCTTGCCCTCCCCCCAGAGAAGGGCGGCGGGGGCAGAGTCCTTTAGAAGAACAATGGCGGAGAAAATGGCAGTTGCTTTTGTTGCCTGTGAGTGTCTGTTGGCACTGAACCCGGATGCCAGGTGACCCCATTCCTTCCCCCTTTAGTTACACAAGAAACTGTCCTGCTTCACTGCTGCTACAAGCAACCCCGGCCATTCAGTCATTCTGCAAACGTGTGATGGGTCAGAGCCCATCATGTGGGAGTCCCAGACTCTGCTCCCCCTTTCTCCTAAAGAGCATTCAGGTTGTGACTACTCAGGCGGCCTCTCCCCTTTCCCACCTCTCGCTCTTTGCTGAGGCAAAGAAACCCCCAAACAAAGCAGCGGTGAGGAAGACAGGAGTGTATGCCCCTAGAGAGTCCTGCTTCCTTCCCTGGGAGACTTCTGCCCCGAGGCTCTGTCGGCCCCACCCTGGGTTGTTGGCCTGTGGGCCCTCAGCCAGCAGGGAGGAAGAAGAGGGCACACGGTGACCCAAGGCCTAGGGCTGAAAGTGACTTCCATCCCTGCAGTGACATTCTGGTGGCTGGGACTTGGTCCCAGGGCCACTCCTGGGAGGGAGGGAGGCGGGGAATCCGGAGGTCTAGCAGAGCGGCCCTGTGGCCCGGAGGAGGAGGAGGGGCCCAGGGTTGGGAGGACAGCCCGCTGATCTGCAACACTTCCTTTCTCGTAAGGTGACTCTGGGTTTTGGACAATCTGGTTTCCAGGTTTTGTGTCATGGAGTGGAAAAGAGAGGAAAAGGGACAGAAATGCAGTGCGAAGAGGATTTTAAGGGTATTAGAGAGACACAAGTCACAGGGGGAATTATTTTTAAATTACTTTTGCTTAATGGTCTGTGTCTTATTAAGTGCTCTGGCCTCGTGGTGCAGGGACTGGGCCCCCAGGGGCCCCTGGAAATGTGGGTTACACGTGCCCAGTGCACTTGTAATCTCCCAGGCCCTGTGCTGAGACTGAGACCACCGGACACGCTCTCTGCCCTCCAGGAATCCACAGTCCAGTGGGGAAGACAGATGCAGGATTAGAGGCAAGTCCAAGCTGCTGAAAAGACGCTGAGGGAATTAACTCAGGCTTGGCAGAGTGGGGGAGGGGTGGGCAAGAAAGGACTTAAAAGGGACATCATGTGCTAGGTTTACCTCTGCCTGTGGGAAACACTCCATTTTCTAACACATTGTGCTCAAGAGATGGAAAGCAAAGGGAAGAAGATGAAGTAAAGATTGCAGAAACTCAGGTCGTGGCCGTGCTGTTGTGCGTCCTAGGGCAAGTCCCTGTCCCTCTCTAATCACCTTTGTTCCATGCCATGTGCTGGGCCACCGTTGGCATGGTCTGCACTCTCGGAGGTAGTACTGAAAGGCTCAGTCGCCGACGGACAAAATACAGGAAGGTGACCCCTTCTCCAGGCTGATGCGGGCCCCACGCTCAGACACATGGGGTGGAGACAGGTAGATTTCAGCCACACTTCCACCCTGGCTTCCCACCCTTGTTCAGTGCACAGCCCACACAGCTGTGTGTAGGCAGCAGCTTTATAGATCAGCTCCCGAGATGCTGTGTGATCCCAAGGGGGTAACTGCTGTGGGGTCCCCCAGAACTCCAAAAATCCCTGGAACACCCTTCTGACCAGCAGGTTTCCTTTTTCCTGGGCTCTGCAAGAGGTGCGGAGCTCACATGGGGCAAGCCAGGCACCTAGGGCACATGGTTAAGGAGACAGTCATGGTCGCGGTGACCATTGACAATGGGTGCCACCTTAAATTTTGCACACGGGGCACCTCACCTGCCTCACCTTAGTCCTAGCCCCATTCTATTGGGTTCCCACAGATCTGGGCGGGTGGTGGTAGCTTTTCAATGGAAGGTGCTGGAAAACCACCTCAGACCTGCTAAGGGAGGCTTCTCTCAGCCGCGGGGAGCCATGGAGGGGACTGCTCCCAGAAGAGGAGACACAGGGCAGGTGGACCATGGTCCGGGGAATGGCCTGGGTGCCAGAAGAGGCTCTGTGCCCGAGAACCTCGACTTTAGCTAGAACAGTAGGGGGAGAAGGGGAGGGCCAAGTAGCCAGGTCCCTTGCTTGTGACTTGAGAGGTCTGAGAGGAGACGATGCTTCTGGGCCCTGAGGAGGCAGCTTCCAAGGGTGGCCTCCACTCAGCTGTCCACCTTCGGGACCTCCAAGGCCCACCCCAGGGTGGCTCTGGAGGCAGCGAACTTGACACCTGATGCTCTGTGAATTCCAGACTCAGGCCATCTCGAGTCAGTTAGGACATGTCCAGGCAGTGGTCCCTCCAGCAGAGGAAGCCAGGAAGAAGTCAGCCTTGCCTCCCGGACCTGGGGAAAACCTCTGACTGCCTCTCGAACTTCCTGAACATCCAAACCCACTTTCCCTTCTGCCTGGGCTGATAGCTGCTCAGTGTTTTTAGAAAAATCAACTCATCATCACTTAAATAATTTATCTTCAAAGGAAACTATGTAAACGGGAAACTTGCAGGATGGCCATAAATAGAAGCTTTGCAATCGCACGAGGACAATGTTAATCGAGTCATGTTCTGAAATTCTGGCTGGGTTCTGGTGCCCTGAGTGTTCTGAATTCGAGGGCCAGTCTTTGTGTTCAAAGGGAGCTTAGCAAAGGTCAAAAACATCAGAAAGAAGGATGGTATCCACCTGAGACTCCCCTTTCATGTCAGGAATGGAACCATATTCTCCCACTCTGAGTCTGAGTCCTTTAATGTGGCATTCGTGCCCATCTACCCCATTTCACAAATGTGTCCCCTCCTTTTAAAAAACGGCTCCCAGGAAGTCCCGATCATAGGACAAGATCTACCTTTCAGAGTTGGGGTGGGAGTTGCTGGGGCCTCTGGTTCTGGGAATGGGCTGGGCCCTGAGCTACACCCGAGCCTCAGCTGTTGTTACTCATGTCTCAAGCGAGTCTTGGACAGGCTGGTCTTGATACCCTTTAACCTCAGTCTGGTAGGAGCTGACACAATAGTAGGCGCTCAATAAATGCATGAATGCAGAGCTCTTGGAAGAGGGACAGGTCAGACCTCAGGAGCGTCTGGGGGCCTGGCTATGGTGGGGGCTCCCAGAGAGGCTGGTTCATCTCAGGGTCCAACCTCAGCCCTGACAGGGGGAACCCCAGTTCGGTGGGCCTGGAGTGAGAGGGTTGGGGCAGACATGGTCCCAGAGAGAGGCCACTGGGAGGGATGGGTGTGTGCACAAGAGAAGCTTGTGGGTTTGGCACTACAGTTTTGTGGTGACAACTGTTTCCCACGACTAAAGCAGTGATAAAAACAGGAAGTATCAAGCAGCGGAGACCTTCCTCGATCCTACCAGCCCTCTGTCTCCTCCACATCCTCACACACCAGGCTGGTAACCTGTCTGGTGTGAGGCATTCTGAGAAGTCCCAAGAGTCTCTGAGCATTTGACCCGCCCTGCTGCCCACTGTCTCAGGCACCACCATCACAGGGGGGCACCAGCTCTGCTGGGGGGTGCCTGGCTTTCTGGTCCAGCTCTGCCATCCTCTCACTGAGTGACATTGGGCAAATCGCCAACACCCCCCACCCCCCGCCCCAGCCCTGGACCTGGATTTCCTCATTACTGAATGGAAGGGGCTGGATATCTGACTGCCAAGGGCTCTTCCTTCCCAGGCATCCCGCAGGATCCTGGGGGCAGCAGGAGAAGTGACTGGAGAGACTGGAGAGGAGAGGTCGTCCCTGTGGCAGGAACAGACACGAGCCCAGTTCCCTGCAGACTCCAGATCCAGGGCACACGCACGCATACTCACACACACTCCCACACAGGCACACAGACACCACCCCCCAACACACACACATGGCATGGGCACAGCTCCATCAGTGAAAGTGAGAGAAAGCACAAGTCATACAGCTGACAGTGCCGGCCGGGATCAGGGGCCACAGAGAAGGACGAAAGAGCTGGGCCCCACCATGCCCTTGGAGGGCCCCTGGGTCAGGGAGACAGACCAGCTTGCAGGAACAACAACACAGAGAAAGGCATTATAACAGGGACTGGCGGTTTTGGGGTGGAAGAGAACAACTCTGCAGGGGCTGGGGGGGGACTTGACCATTGTTTACCCATTGTTTATCATCATTATTTATCATCATTATTATTTATTTTAATTTTTTGTAATATTGAGATAGAATTCATAGTACATAAACTTTACCACTTTAAAGTACGCAATTCAGTAGGTTTTTAGCGTGGTCACAATGTTGTGCAACGGCCCCACTAATTCCAGAACATTTCCGTCACCCCAGAATGAAACACGGTACCTCTCAATAGTCGCTCTTGGCAGCCGCCAGTCTACGTTCTGTCTCTCTGGATTCGCCTATTCCGGACAGTTCATGTAAGAGGAATCCTGGCGCCCGAGACCTTTTATGACTGGCTTTTTCCCTTGGCATAAGTGTTTTTCAGGTTCATCCATGATCACGTATCAATACTTCACTCGTTTTCACGGCTGACTAGTGCCCCATCGTATGGCCACACCACGAGTTGTTTAGCCATTTGTCCCCTGATGGATGTTCGGGTGGTTTCCACTTTTTGGCTATTATAACCCATCATGTATCAAGTTCTTTCTCCCGGGCACCGTTTCAAGAGTTCTCAGCATCGTCCCACGTAGCCCCTCGCTCCAGTCCTTTGAGGGGGGTACCCTCTTATTCCCCTTTACGCAGACAGGATTTCCCTCAGTGCGGCGCTGTGTGCATTGGGACTCCGTGAGAACGCGACTCTCTTCCAAGCCACAGCACTTTATTGTGAAAGCGAGACCCTCCAGGGCCCCGTCGAGTTGATTGAATGGATTGAGTCAGGAGATGCTCCTCCGGCCTCTCTGTCTGAGTGCTGGCCTAGGGCAGGGCTCCCACCAAGCCACGAAGGACACGGGCAGTGCCTGGGAAAGCAGCTTTTGCTGTTGGAAGCCACCGAGACTGGGGCTCGTTTGTTACTGCCGCAGTGCCCAGCCTTCCTTGACGGCCATGGCGCTTCCATGGGCTGGGACATCGGCCGCCTCTGTGCATGGAATCAATGTCCAGGCTTGCAGACACGCACACAGCAGAGCTTGAGGTCAGGCTGAGAGCAGGCAGTGTGGCTTGAATTTCCAAAGGCTTGGCGAGTACATTTTGGGAACTGATTTTTCACGAAGGTTCTGTCGCACAGTGGCCAAAACTTTACCCAGATGAGGCTCTCGGTCGTGGATCAGGCTCCCCCTGGAGGTTGTTTCCAGATGCCTCTTCCTGCTCCTTGAGAACAACCACTCCCCTTGGCAGATAATCAGAGCCAAAATAAGTACCGATAGAGAATCTGCCAGATACAGCATCGAGCACTTTTCATATTTGTATATATGTTAACCTCCTAGCCACCCTCTGGGACAGCTACCGTTATCACCCCCAATTTCCAGATGAGGAAAGTGAGACTCAGGAAGTAAAGAGACTTGCCCAAGGTCCCCAAACAAATAGGTGGGAAAGGTAGAGTTTGAACCTAGGTCTGCCTACTTCTAGAGCTCACGTTCAGCTCACTATCTTTTGACCACAAAGGTCCTCTTGCTGACCTATGAGCAACTCGGCATCTACCAGTGTCTTATGCTGGAATTGACCATCAGGTCTTCCAGGGAAATGACACCATAGCATATAGACTGAGCCCACAGTTAAAGGTCAAGAGCCTTGGGTTCAAGTTTCTTTCCTTCTTTCTTTCTTTTTTTTAAAGATTGTACTTATTTATTGGACAGTCAGAGGTCACAAGTAGGTAGAGAGGTAGGCAGAGAGAGGGGGGCGGGAAGCAGGCTCCCTGCTGAGCAGAGAGCCGGATTCGGGGCTCGATCCCAGGATCCTGAGATCATGACCTTAGCTGAAGGCAGAGGCTTAACCCACTGAGCCACCCAGGTGCCCCTGGGTTCAAGTTTCTGATCCTGTTTTAGCTTACTCCATAGCTTAGGGCAAATTCCTCCACCTCTCTGGGCCTCAGTGTTCACATCCATGAAATGGGATATTTTGACTAGATCAGCGGTTCCCATGTTAGCTGGACATCCAAAGCTGCTTAAAAATACTGATTGATGGGCGCCTGGGTGGCTCAGTGGGTTGGGCCGCTGCCTTCAGCTCAGGTCATGATCTCAGGGTCCTGGGATCGAGTCCCGCATCGGGCTCTCTGCTCAGCGGAGAACCTGCTTCCTCCTCTCTCTCTCTCTCTCTCTCTGCCTGCCTCTCTGCCTACTTGTGATCTCTCTCTGTGAAATAAATAAATAAAATCTTTAAAAAAAAAATACTGATTGATGGGCCCTTCCCCAGATCTGCATTATCAGGTCTGGGAATCCCAAATCTGTAAGTGATTCACACCCCAAGCAAGGCCTGGGAACCCTGCTACTAGGGACCTTCCCTAGCTCAGCCTGTGAGTTTATGGAAGCAGAAGAAACCAACCCAATAACCATGTTGGACAGTCTGAGTCAAAGACCAAAGGCAACACTTTCTGGACAGTATGTTGTGGAAGAATCTAGAAGGAAGTAGGTTGGACTGTGGACGTTGGGGTTGGAGGAAGGTAGAAGCAGAAGCTGGCTTTAGTCCGTTTTCATGGTTTCATTTTCTCTGCAGAAGAAAATCACATTTCCAGTGAAATGACCTTTCCTGGCCTCCTTGCAGTTAGAAGGTGTGGTCCTGGCCAACGAAGGAGGTAGAAGTGATGAGTGTCAGCTCCAGGCCTGGCCCTAAAACTCATGCATGCTCCTTTCCCATTCTGTGGTGAACTTGGACATGAAGCTGGGCTCCAGGGGGATAAGAAGCACTCCCAGCCCACCACTGCGTGGATGGCTGGATGAAGCCACAATGAACTCAGACTGTGTTGAAGGAGAGAGACGATGGGACTGCTTGTTGTAGCAGCTGGTGGTACTCAGCCTACTACAGCCTGGAGGAGGAAGTGGGACCAGAGCGGGCTCTGAGAAGGCAAGTAAGGTTTGGACACACGGACATTCCAGAGGGAAGGAACAGAGGGAAGTTCCAGAAGCAAGTGGGTGGGAGCAAAACCAGGGCAATGGGTCTGCAGGCTAGAGAGAGATTTGGTGTGATTGGTGTGGAGGGCCACACTGGTGTGCTGGATGGAGTCAGCTCACACCCGCACTGGAGAGCCAGCCCTCAGCAACCTTTCCCAGCTCTGCGCTCAGTGACAGCCCTCAATTTGGTAGCATGAAATTGGTCATGGTGGGAGTATTTACACCATGGCAACCAGCAAAAGCTATAAGCCAGGACTTTTTTTCTCCTATGGTTATACAGTTATCAGCGTGCAACTGGTTGCAACCCACATGCAAATGAGTTCTGCCCATCTGAGAGGCAGTAGGAGGACCAGAGCCTCTGCCTCGGGGTCTAATCCTTGCCCTGCTGAGCTGAGTGGCCTGGGGCAAGTGAATGTCACCTTTGAGTCTCAGATTCTTCATCTGCAGAATGGGACAACTAACCATACGCCCTTCACAAGGCTGCTTGTGGACAATGAATGAGATCATGTATGTGGAGCCCTGCCTGCTTTCGGGACCACCATCCCCATGCATAGGACAGCCTCCTAGAAGTACCTCCAGCTCTCTGGAAGCTTCCTCTGGCTGGAGGGCATGCTCACCAAGCCAGGGCCAATTTGCTAACATACAGCAGGCTGGGAGTGCTGGGACCTTGATGTCTTTGGAAACAGTCCTCAGCCAAGGGTGGGTGGGAGCTGGTGGGCAAAGAGCCCAGCCCTCTCGCCTCTTCATTAGGACAGATCTGAGGCCCACCCTGTCTCCTGGAAGTCTCCAGAGGGGCTGAGCCTCGCCTGTCCCCACTGCAGCCTGTTCACTAGACTAGCCTGACGTGGATTCTTTCTTCCCTGCCACAGTTTCCTCCTTCCTTACCAGTGCTTCTTGGGATCATTGCCCAAAGGAACTTCTCCCCATCCTTATCTCAGAGTCTGCTGTTGGGGGAGCCCAACCCAGAGAGCAGCCAAGATGATCAATAACCAGAATCACCTCTTTTTGTGCAAGGAGATTTACATGGTGAGATTCTGAAGCTGGCTTGTCCTTACAGAAACCCAACGAGGCAAACAAGGGATTATCCAGTCCATTTCGCAGATGAAGACACTGAGGCTCAGAGAAGAGCTGTGGTTTGCTCAAGGACGTACCACCATCAAGGAGAAGGGCTAAAACGAGGGTGTCCATGTTCCAAATTTCTAGCTTTGAGTTGCTCTGGGCTCCTGGAGGGCCCTGAGCTGGCTGGGAGGGTGGTCTCTACCCCTCGGACTCCTCTCCCCTGGCAGGTGAGGCTGCCTCTGGTCCCTACATGGGCCTGGGACTGTGAAGGGCAAATGGGCTGGTGGGAGGAATGGCCAGTTATTAAATCCATCTATCACTCTGCAGGTCTGACCTCATTCTGTCCTGGGAAAGCTAGTTCTGCCCAGGGGCGGCTGTAAGGGTAGGGTGGGGTGGGATGCTGACCCAACAGGAAAGGGTAGGTGGGGGCCTGCAAGGCCAGACTGGCTAGGGTGGGATGAGGTCAGAGACAGCTCCTGGCTCTCTGTGTCCAGACAGTGTGAGAGCAGCCAGGGGCCCAGGGACAGGCAGAACCATTGTAATGCAGATGGCCATGGGCACCTCCCTGGGGCAATGGCCTAAAGAGGGAGCCCTCTTGGGTGTCCCTGCCTTTAATTAATTCCCCATCACTGCCTGAGCCCTCCAGACCCAGGATCCCAAACCCAAGAAGATAGGGGTCAACGGCAATATAGTGGCCATGACCTAAACTTGGCTGTGCCCATGGGGGCCCACCACTTCACTATCTAGCGAGCACCAGCTGTGGGCAACACATGACCCGTTTCATACTCAGGCCACGTGGGGAAGGGTTAGGGTTGAGTTCTGGAGCCTGAGGGACTCGGGTCAGAATGCAGGTCCCACCTCGTGGGCGTCTGTGCGCCTCCTTCCCTGGCTAACCTTAGCCCCCACATGGGTGAAATGTGGCTAATAATAACCCCCATATCGTGGGAGGAACGTGGTGAGGATTCGATGGTAGATCCTGTGTGACTTGCTCAGCTCAGAGCCGGGCACACGGGACACTTTGTAAGTGATAGCAACAGCGATGCCATTAGCACCTGGGCTGCACAGGGTGCTGTCCTGAGCACTTTCCATGGTTGTCAGCCACACTGAGCAAGAGGGACTCTTGTTAAGCCTCCTCTCACAGGTAAGGGAGCCAGAGCTCGAAGGGGTGAAGTCACCAGCCCAAGGTCACACCGCGCCGGGTGGCAGAGGTGGGACTTAAATCCAAGTCTCTGTGCCTTGAGGGTCCGACTAGCAAAACCCCCACCCCCTTAGTACCCCCACTCCCAGTAAGTGAGGCTAAAAACCCACTGGCTCATCTCTTCGGTCCTTTAAGAGATGCTGCTGTGTGAAGCTTTGCCAGAGGCTCACAGAGGTCAAGGCACCAGCCCTGGGCTGCAGACAAGATGGGACGAGAGCTGGGACTGCCACCAGGGCCTCTGGCTCTCTGGCCAGGCCTCATGTGGAGCCCTGGATGTCATCCGCAGCTCTGCTCTGGCCTCGCAAGGCAGGGTGTCTTATCCACAGGCCCTGCCCCCACCTCACCCGCTCCTGTGGAAAGGAGGGAGCCCCCGCCGGATCCCCAGGCCACTGAAGTGTGGGATTGAGGCCCCATTCTTTTCTCTTCCACTGGAAGGTAATTTGCTTGGAACACGTTGAGCACTTAAAATATTTGGTCACATTGCCACCGTCTAGGTTACCATGGTGACCTCTCTTTGAATTTGCTTCCTAGGAGAGTGCGTAATAATTAATACAGCACTTAGCACTGCTGCCCACAGAGAGTGTGGGGGGCATCCCAGACTTGCCCTAGGACTGACTTCCCCAGGGGAAGAGCCTTCCCCTCTAAGCAGGGTCCTGGGGTCCCCCAAGGAGTCATGGAGGGGAGAGGGCACCCCAACCCTGTCCACCCCTTCAGTGGCCCTGGCAGCCAGGTCATGGGAGCTGGAGTAGATTGGAGAGCCTCCTTTTACCAACGGGGTCTCAAAGCTCACGAGAGTAAGTGACTCACTCGTTCAAGGCCACAGGACAGGATCCAGGCAGCCTTAGCATTAGGCCGGAAGGCTGGTTTCCTAAGCTGCAGGACAGGCTCTCAGGGAAGCCTAGCCCTGAATCTCTTCCCTTCCTAAGTGCACTTGAGGCGTGTGAGAGGGTGAAACATTGCCCTCTCTGGACGCTAAGGAGGGGCCGATGGCCTGTGCTCAGTCATCGCCCGTTCAGACCCAGCCGATTATGAGATGGGGCAGGGCGTCAGGAACCAGGCTTGGGGGGAGGCTGGAGGAGCAAGCGGATGGACTGCGATGGGAGGGGAGCCTGGGAGGGAGCTCCAGGCAGTGAGGGCTTGTCCATTTCTGGAAAGGGACCCCAAGCGGGGGAAGGGCAATGCGGGGGCCATTCTGCCTCTGTGCTCCTCTCCACCTGCTCCTCCCCTTCATTTCTTGGTCTCTGCTCACTCCAGCTCCTGATGAGAAGTGGAAAGACATAGAGTAGGGGCACCTGGGTGGCTCAGTGGGTTAAGTCTCTGCCTTCGGCTCAGGTCATGATCCCAGGGTCTTCGGAATGAGCCCCGCATGGGGCTCTCTGCTCAGCAGGGAGCCTGCTTCCCCTTCTCTCTCTGCCTACCTCTCTGCCTACTTGTGATCTCTCTCTCTCTGTCAAATAAATAATTAAAATCTTAAAAAAAGAAAGAAAGAAAAACAGACAGACAGACATAGAGTAGAAAGAATAAGAAGTCTCTTGAATCCAGATTCCATCCCATTTCTCTGATGAGGAAATTGAGGCTCAGAAAGGCCTTAGAGAGGTCCACAGACCCACCAGCAGCACGCGGTCAGCAGGAATTTGAACGCACGTCAGTCTGTAGCATCTGAACTCCTAACCGTTACCCTTGGGCTGGATTCTTTCTCTGTTCCCACATTCCCCTTGGGGGCGGGGCTGAGGGCTTGGGGAGGTGTTAGCACCGATAGAGAATGCAAGGGAATATGGGTGGGCTTAAGGCTGCCCAGGGCTGATGAAGAGCAGGACACAGGGAGAAGGAGCAGGTAGATTTCTTTGCTGGGAAACTGGACCAGGCACAGCTCAGGCAAAAACCTGGGAGCTTAGGAGCTTCAGCTCTGGAGGTTGGGTTATAGCAAAAGGAAAGGGAGAAGAGGAGAGTAGGGAATGGCTTTGATTATCTCCAGCCAGGGCCAAAAATTGAGCTTGCAGCGTTTTGCTCATCGTAAATAAACCTGGGACTTCAGTATGCTGCCACCAGGTGGCGGTGTAACTTGGCTGCTCACAACATTAACGTCCATTAAATTAAAATTTTCAGTCACTTTTCAAAAAAGATAAAAGTCTAAAGAATTAGATTTATACATTTTGTCATATAATTTTTAAAAATGAAGATATTTTAGGGGAAAACACCTGAATATAAGTTGGTTCTTTCTTCCTTGACCTTTAATTTATGTCTAGCCACCTAACTCTGAATCTTCTGCCTGACTTGGGTCAACAACTAGAGCCCATCGCTAATGTTTTCATGCCAGCTCAACATACTGGAAAGATCAGAGGAAGTGGAGTCAGCTTCATCCCTCACTTCAATTAGCCCAACTCCAGAGGTAGCTGCTTACCAAACCCCAGGTCACCCCACATCTGTACAGCAGACTTTCCATACACCGCAGCTCTCCTCCCACTAGGTTTTAACTCTTTTTTTTTTAAAGATTTTATTTATTTATTTGACAGAGATCACAAGTAGAGAGAGGCAGGCAGAGAGAGAGAGGGAGGAAGCAGGCTCCCTGCTGAGCAGAGAGCCCGATGCGGGGCTCGATCCCAGGACCCTGGGATCATGACCTGAGTCGAAGGCAGAGGCTTAACCCACTGAGCCACCCAGGAGCCCCTGGGTTTTAACTCCTGACTCCCTGCCACATCAGAAGGTGAATTCCTCCAGGCAGAGAGTGTGGCCCATGCATCTCTGTACTTGCCCCAGACCTTAACCGTAATACCTGGCATATGGATAGTGACCAGCAGTTTGTTGAATGAATAAATGAATTCCCATTTCACAGATGAGGAAACTGAAGCCCCAGAGGGGAAATGATGATGATGATGATGATGATAACTGATATCTGTTATGTATCTACTATGTGCCAGATACGTGTTAATTCATTTAGTTTCCACAATAATTCTAGGAGTAGATACTAGTATTACCCTTATACGTCAGGGAACTCGGGCTTAGAGACATTTGGCATGGGGAGATGAGAGCAGGCATCATCCATCCATCCATCCATCCATTTATTTAAGAATATTTTGCTGCAGCTAGATGCTGGATGTCTATGGGATCCCTGGTCCATGCTAGGCCCTGTGGTCAGTGAGCACCAGGAAAACACTGCCCTATGTTCCCTCTTTACCCTGGCCAGCCCTAGCATGAGGCCCTTCACCCAATGCCTGGTGTACAACCTGTGGGACGCCCACCAAAATTGGCTCCTGCTATCTTGAATTTCATCTCCTCATACCCAGCTGCAGGTTGGGTGGGAGAGAGAGGAAGCGCTCTTTCTCAGAAGATGGGTAATGTTTCTTTGCCTACCTTTGGCCCTGGGTGAGTTGAGATTCCATCCCTGAACCAATCAGGGAGGACTGAAGGATGCCATTGGTAGATGACTCTGCCCCCGGAAGTGGGCAGGTGTTCATTCCAGGCCTGGGTGCAGTGAAGAGGGTGAGAGAGGCAAACTCCTTAAACAAAAGGCAGGGTCTGGGTGGGAGAAGGCAGGTAGATGCCAGGAGGTGGCCACACCTGCCACTCGCTCCTGTTGCTGGAAGCTGAGAACTTGCAGACAGATCCCCGTCTCCCTCCAGCCCCTCCGGGTCAGGGAAAGCAGCCTCCCCTGCCTGCTCCTCCTCTTGTTGGCTGTGGGTGCTCGAGCTCAGACTCGGCCTCAGTGTGCTCACCTGCTCAGGGCTGTGGGGAAGGTCCAGCAGAGGTGAGGCCCAGGAAGTCACCTTGCTCCCTAGACCTATCCTTGCACGTGCCTGGTGTTCTGAGAGGGCTGAGTCACAGCCCCTCTGCAAATCTGTGCACAAGGCCCTCGCTCTGACTGCAGGAGGGGTGCTCAGGGAGCCTGGGAAATTGGGGGCCAAACACTTCTCCACTTCGTGCCTGTGTGATCCTGCCTCCCTGAGCCTCAGGGCTTTCCTCAAGCCTTTCCTCGCCCATGAGGACCAGCATCCCCAGATTGTTGTGGGAGTAAATAAGCAGATATGGATGTGGGGCCTGGCTCAAGGGAGTCTCTCAGAGAGATTTTCTCTACTTGTTGGGAGGACGTGCAGAGTCAGGATGGAAGAGAATCAGGAGGCTCCCAGTCAGATTCTAGTGCTCATTCTTTTGATGACCAGCAAACAATTATTGAGCACCTACTATATGCCAAGCATGATATGGAGCCCGAGGGATACAGCAGTAAACAAAGCAGACAAAAATCCCTGCCTTCCTGGAACTGGCATTTCTGTCAGGAGGGACGAACCACAAAATCAGTTTAAAAATTTAAATATGAGGGGCGCCTGGGTGGCTCAGTGGATTAAAGCCTCTGCTTTCGGCTCAGGTCATGATCCCAGGGTCCTGGGATCAAGCCCCACATCAGGCTCTCTGCTCTGCTGGGAGCCTGCTTTTTCCTCTCTCTCTCTGCCTGCCTCTCCGCCTACTTGTGATCTCTCTCTCTGTGCCAAATAAATCAGTAAAATCTTTAAAAAAAATTTTAAATATGATAGGTAACAATAAATACTGAGAAGAATAAAGCAGAGAAGACAGAGACTATTGGTTAGCTGGTTGGGGAAGGGCTCTTAGAAGGTCATATTTGAATAAAGATAAGGAGGTAAGAAAATAAGTCTAGAACATTCTAGAAAGAAAAAAATTAGAACTGTTATAGGAAAGAGGAGTCCAAAGAGACATAATGACTAAATGTAATGTGATATGCTGGATGGGATCCTGGAACAGGAAAGGGACATTGGGTAAAAACTAAGGAAATCTGAACTAAGCACAGACTTGGTTAATAATAATGTATCAATACTGGCTCATTATTTATAACATATGTACCGTATTAATGTAAGATGTTAATGATAGGGAGACTACATGGGGAGTATACAAGAACTTCTGTACTATGAGTATTTCTGTACTTCTAAAACTATCCCAAAATAAAACGTTGGTCAGAAAGGGGGGCAGCATGGGACGCCTGGGTGGCTCAGTGGGTTAAGCCTCTGCCTTCAGCTCAGGTCATGATCTCAGGGTCCTGGGATCAAGTCCCGCATCGGGCTCTCTCCTCAGCAGGGAGCCTGTTTCCCCCTCTCTCTCTGCCTGCCTCTCTGCCTACTTGTGATCTCTCTGTCAAATAAATAAATAAATAAAAATATTTAAAAAAGGGGGGGGCAGCAAGTGCAAAGGTCCTGAGGCAGGAGTGTGCCTGGTGGGATTAGCAAGGAGGCATTGCTTAAGGGAGAGTGGAGGGTAAGGAGGTCAGACAGTTAGGTGGGGGATGAGTTGTGTGCAGGCTGGTGGGACATTCAAAGGACTATCCTTTGCTCCGAGGTGGCTATAGAACCACTAGCGGGCTCTGACATCTTTGGACTTGTGTTCCAACAGCATCCTTCCAGCTGCTCTGTTCAAAGTGGACCATGCGGGGCAGAAGTTGAAGCAGAAAGACCAGTGAGGTGGTTCCTGCAGAAGTCCAGGTTGGAAATGATGGTGGGTGGAGGAGGCGAGAATGGGTTGGATCCTGGAAATATTTCGTAGGATGTAGAACTGACTAGATGTCAGATGTGGGGTGTGAGAGAAAGAGAGGAGTCAAGGGGGATCCCGGGACAGCCTGAGCCACTGGAAGGATGGAGGGAGACAGATTTGGGTCAAGTTAGGAGCTCAGTTTAAACAGACTGAGTCAGAGGTGCCATGAGACATCCCAGAGATGTCAACAGGCATCTGGAAATACAAGTCTGGAACTGCGGAGGGAGGTCTAAGTGGCAGATTATGAATGTGGGAGTCGTCAGCAAGGAAACAGAAGGGAAAGCTCTGGAAGCCAGGGTGGGGAGATCCCCGGGGGCGAGGCAGGGTGAATGCTGGCACTGCACATGCGCACATGGTTACTTAACACACATGGCTGCTGTCATCCTTGCAGCCACCTCCCCAAACCACTTCTTGAATGTTCCTCCTGCATCAGTGGGGGGGGTCAAGGGCTACCTAGCGTGGCGTCTGGCAGGGGCGGGCCATCCGCGCTCCCCTTGTAACCTGGGAGCCTTTGTCATCACCCCATTTGACAGACAAGGAGAGTGAGGCACAGAGAGTTTAGGGAACATGGCTCCCCACTTTCCAGCAGAAAGCATTTTGGAGGTGTTGGGGGGTCACATCGAACCCCTCAGTTCTCATAAGGAATTCAGTTGATTCAAAGTCAGGACTGATCAGTGGACAGAGCAGCCTTACCCACAGGGCCTCCCCAAAGAGGGCTGCCCACACCTGCTGTGCCAGCCTGTGCGGTGCCTGAAATGCCCCTGAGGGTCCTGCAGTGTTTGAGACATCCGTGGCTTCCCATGGCAGCAGCTGGAGGGACACACTGTCCGCAGAGGGAGCGGGTTAGGTTGCTGGTGGTACCCGGGGCCCAGATATCCAGAGGCCCGGAAGCCGCTGCATGCGTTCCCGAAGCCAGCTCTAGTGTTGCAGAAAGGCTGCCCGGGTGCCTGGAGGGGTTGATTTCTCCTGCTTTTCGGCTCCCCTGGAACTGCTCTGGGCAGCGGCATTCTGAGCTAACACAATACTGGGAGTACCGAATTAATACATGTGGTTACTTTTGCTTGGGGTGGGGGGACCCTTCACACATGGAGCTCACAGGAAAGGAAGGCATCAAAGGGGCCAGGGCAGAAGGCAGGCTAGGACTTGCTGCCTTGGGCTTTGGCTCGAGCCCCGCAGCTCGCTTGGTATCTCCTTGGTAACAACCTGTTTCTGGTGCAGTCTGCGGTGGTCACAAGCTCCATCTCCACGGGGAGCTGAGGGCCCAGCAGCGCATCCTTCCCCAGGCTTTTGCTCTCCATCCCCGGGATCAGCCCAAGGGGAGGGCCTAGAACCCAAGCTTGGACTCTTTCTTTAGATTGGTCAGCAGCTGCTCTGGTCACAGCCTCCAAATCTCAGGGTTTTGTTTGTTTGTTTTTTAAGATTTATTTGAAAGAAAGAGAGAGAGCACCAGCATGAGCAAGAGGAGGGGCAAAGGGAGAGGGAGAGAATCTCAAGCAGATACTCCACAAAGGATGAAGCCTGATAAGGGGCTCCATCGCCGGACCCCAAGATCATGACCTGAGCTGAAATCAGGAGTCAGCCGCTTAACCGACCTAGCCACCCATATACTGCTTTTTTTGTTTTGTTTTGTTTTTGGCTCGTAGGCACGAAGGTTGGCTTCAACCCTGCTCACCTCTCAGCCAGGCATGGCCCGTGTCTGGGAAATACTGTTCTGGCAGAAAGAACGAGAAGCTAACCTGAACCACTCAGGGACATTTAAAACTTCTGCTCAGATCGGGCCTGTGTGATGTCCACTCACATTCCATGAGCCAATTCGGACACCCGGGAGGCTGGATGGATCATTCTCTCAGTGGGGACAGAGTGGATCACTGGGAACAATGATACAAGTCTACCACGGTCTCCCGACTCTTGCTCAAGACAGACTGGGTCATGGGCTCGTTCACCCCAGGGCCAGGGCCCCGGCCCGCTGAGCAGCTTCTGCCTCCGAGGGCCCAAGCTGGCAGCTGGCTCTCTTTCCCAGCTGCCTTCTCAGCTTCGAGACAACCCAGTATGTGCTCGCCTCCCTTTCCACTCAGTTCCCTTTCGGATTTACACCGGCCGCAATCTGTTCGTATGATTCGCAATATAAAATACCTCAGATAAGAAAAGAACACATAATAACAAACTTGAAATGATGCTAGCAGAATTTCTTTTTGGAAACCCAAGGGCCAACAATTTAAGTTGGTAGTTCAGTGGGATCAATGTGGTTGGCGAGGGGAATCAGGACAAGAGCCTGCAGGGAAGCCCAGGGTTCATGAGGATGAAGAGAATTGACAAGGGTCTCCACAGGGAAGGCAGGAAGTCAGACCCCCCCCTTCCCTCACCTCTCAACCTGGCCAGCCCAATGCCTTAAGTCCTGGTCCACGGGTGCTCTGTGAGGCCCCAGATCCCAGCCAGGACAGAAGCTTCCACTTATTACCCTCCAGTTCCTAGTCTCTTAACCTTGGCTGGGTTAGACATCTCTTGGGAGTTAAACAACAACAACCACAACGACAAAGCTTTTGCTCCCCAGCCCCGTTAATTCAGGCTCCTTGGGGGCCAGGCCTGGAGATAGGCATTTTTAAAGAGCTCCCCAAGTGACTGTAATGAACAACCAGGGTTGAGACCTGAGGCCTACTTCCCCCCAAGCTCCGCAGAGCATGGGGAAGGACACCAGCCCTAGGATTTCAGATCTACCAATATTTCATCAGAAAACAAAACAAAAAAAATCTGGATAGTACTCCCAATTTTTAAGTGTTAGCTCAAACTTCTTCGATTCTATGCAGGCCCAACCAAATGTATCTGCAAACCACTGCATAGGAACGTCTGGTCCATAAAGTCTCTAAGTTTTAACATCTCTGGCCTGCTCCCATCTGCTCGGCCCCGGGCAAGGCCCAGAGTCTGAGAATACAGCAGCACTGACTGGGACTCGGGGCTGTGCCTGGGCTGGGTGTCAGGTCACAAGTTCGGGCATCAGGTGAACTACAGAGAGGACAGAGCCCTCACAGGTCATCATCCCTTGGTCCAGCTGGACCCCCCCTGAGCACGTGGCCACTGGGTTCCACACTCCCCCGCCCCCAGCAGACACCTGGGCAGAACCAACCAGAAGGAGAGGGGGACATGTCCCATTTGGGGTTTCTCTTTACCTTAAGCTACTCACCCAAGATCCCCTTTGGGCTGTTGTTGGCTTTTTTGAGTTGTTTTTTGGGTTTTCATTACATTTAAAATGTGTTTTTAAAACAAGTATTGCTTTTTATTATAAAAGTAATATTTAATTTATTTATTTATTTTATTTTTTTTTTAAGATTTTATTTATTTATTTGACAGAGAGAGATCACAAGCAGATGGAGAGGCAGGCAGAGAAAGAGAGAGAGGGAAGCAGGCTCCCCGCTGAGCAGAGAGCCCGATGCGGGCCTCGATCCCAGGACCCCGAGATCACGACCCGAGCCGAAGGCAGCGGCTTAACCCACTGAGCCACCCAGGCGCCCCAATATTTAATTTATTATAGAAAATTCAGAATATAAAGCGTGAAGAAGAAAATGAAAATTACCTATAATCTTAACTGTCCCTTGGATTCTGAGTAGGGAACGATTTCAGGGTGTTCTGAAAGCAAGTCCCTCATGCGTGTGCTGAGAAGGGTCCCCTCTCAGGGGTACAGAGTTCCATTTCTTGAAAACTGGGAGATTTGACACCTTCAAAAGGCTTGTCCGTCAGACCTTTGATACTTGTCAGAGACCGGTTTTGAGAGCCTACCTCGTTTTTTGGATCAACACTTCTCCTTCTTGATTCCTAACAACAAAGATTACAATTAGAAAGAAATCTTTAGGGGAGAGCCTCTGCAGTCCAGTGGCACAGCCACTGGAGGACAGAGAAGACCCCTGGCCAAGGCCGCAGGTGCCCTCTGGTGGCAGCTGGAGGGGATGACTTCAAGCAGGGCTGGGCCCCAGGGAAGTGGTTCCCAGAGTGGGGTCCCAGGATCCAGCCTCACTGGGGAACCTGTAATAAACACACTTTCCCAGGTGTCATCCTAGACTTCTTTTTTTTTTTTTTTAAAGATTTTATTTATTTATTTGACAGAGAGAAATCACAAGTAGGCAGAGAGGCAAGCAGAGAGAGAGGAGGAAGCAGGCTCCCCGCTGAGCGGAAAGCCCGATGTGGGGCTTGAACCCAGGACCTGGGATCATGACCTGAGCCGAAGGCAGCGGCTTAACCCACTGAGCCACCCAGGCGCCCCGTCATCCTAGACTTCTTGAATCAGAACACTGGGTGGGGGGGACCCGGCAATTTAGGTTTTAACGAGCCATTCTGGTGGTTCTCATGAACCCTGAAGTTTGAGAACCATTGTTCTAGGTAAGTACAGGCCTGGTCCCAGATAGCGTATTGCAACTGCATAGGACAACAGGAAGACCAGACACATCTCATAAAGGTCACTGGCATGCTGTGTGGCCTCCCTCTCAACCCGAAAGCGCGCCTGGCGCTGCAGAGGCAGGAAAGACGGGTAGACTGGGCTGTCTCCAGGCGAAGCAAACCCTTCTTGGGTTTCTCGGGTGGGGCTTAAAGGCCACAGCGCCTTCTGTGAAGCTAAGCCTGGGACTCTTAGGACGGAGGTCAGAGCTACACTGGCAAGGTGATTCCAGAACCCTATGATGCCCATCCTGAGGAGATGTAAGATTTGAACCTCAGGCAAAGGCAGAGGAGTGAAAAGCAAGCCCTGAGACAGGAATGAGGCAGGAACAGAGTAAGCCCAAGGAAGGACCGAGGCAAGAAGAAATGGGTGGCCTCTGTAGTCAGATGGAAGGAGATCTTCGAGACATTCATTTAACCTTCCTGGAGGAAATGCTTTACAATTCGATTACTGTCAAAATGAAAAATCCCCACACTGACTCAAGAGGCACTGGGGCCAGCACTTGGGGAAATCAGGTCTGAGACTCCAGCTGGGTGATGGATGGATGGATGGACGGGCCCAGCAGGTTCCCTGCGGCGAGGTTTCCCTGACAGGGAAGCGAGTGTTCTCCTCGCATCCAGCTGTTTAGGAAATCTCTGCACCTGGTGAAGTCAGGCAGGCGTTTGTAGAGAAAAATCTGACAAGAAAACAAAGTTTCGGCAGAAACCAGAGACAGGCAGATGGAAGATGTCATGAAAATATGCCACTTCAAATTTTCCCGTCTCCTTCGAGAAACAGTTCTGTGTACACTGTCATTCTAACAGTACTGCTCGAGAGGCGCTCTGTTAAGACATAGTCGTTCAGATTACATGTCTAACCTATTCACCTGTTCCCTCGGTAAAGGTTTCCTGAGCACTTAACTACGTAGCAGTCACTGTCCTGGTTTCCAGGGTTCCAGCAAGTAAGTAAACAGACACCCCTGTTCTCACAAAGCTCACACACCCATGGGGGAGGGGGAATAATACACAAAATCAGCAGAATGGGTAAAGCCTAGGGCTCTTCGTCTCCAGCTTGCCCTCATCTTCCAAACTCTTAGCTCTGATTTTTCAAAGCCCCGAGTGTTGGCTTTTCCTGATCCAGAAGAGAGGGAGGGACAGTGTTTAATCTTCAGGTTGGGGAAGTCAGCTCAGGATGGGGCTTCTAGCCCATAAACACTGCAAAGCAACTGGAATCCTCTCTGGAGATCTTGCTAAAATACAGATTGAAATTGGGGGCGCTGCTGGGGAGAGCTCTTCAGGGAGTCAGGTTGTTGGGGAGGGAACTAGCCCCAGGAATAGGAATTCAGCCGGCTCCCTGCCCAGCCATGACTCCTTGCTACAGTTCTGGACTTGAAGCTGGGAGGCCCTGGATAGTTTGCAGAACACTCTTATGTGTCACCTAGTTCCCACAGCAACTCCTTCCAGGAGGCAGGGCAGCAAGGAACTACGCTCCTTAAAGGTGAGGGCACCACACCCACCCAGAGAGGTTAAGGGAGGTCATGGAGCTGGTAGCTTCGAAGCTGGGAGCAGACTCCCATCTGTGTTTAGAGGGCTTGGCTAAGCCACCAGGCTTCAGAGCAGCCTGGAGCCCTTAGAGCGAGGAAGCCAGCTCAGAGGGGTAAGCACTGAGAGAAACAAGGCCAGGCACTTAACCGGCTGGGCCTAGCCACCACAGCCCAAGCCGCCTGACCACTTTCCAAGATGGGCTTCACTGAATCGGCTTCTGGGTAGGCTTCAGGTCTCCTGCTTTGGCTCCCTCTAGTGCGATGTGAATTGGCCAAGAAGCCATCGGACAGCAGCCTTGAGAACATTCAGCAGTCCCGGGTGGCTGGCATGGGCCCCTGAACAGAGCCAGGCGAGCAGGGCGAGTTGGGATGGTTAGGAGAGGACTAGTCCCTTCCTTCAGGCCCGGAGCCAGGAGGAATTGTTCGTTTCCACTTTATAGGAAAGATTATCACAGAGAGTGGACACGCGACAGCTATTTCCTTGTCAAGCTGGGGGACTGTCAATAAAGAGAGGTTATTCAGCCAATGAAAACACATCCAGCCCGCTCCTTCTGTAAACATTTAACCATACAGAATGGCAAACACGGCTTTATGGCAAGTCATCAATTACAGTGTACTAAGAAGTGGAACCCCTTCCCCATGGGCCTAAAACAACAAAGACAACAACTAGAGATTTTCCTGGGGGAAAAGAACGTGCCAGTGAGAATGCTGTAGGCAGACACCTCCCTCCATTCCTCCAGGGAAGGTGAAGGCCAAAGCCAAGCCAAGGTGCTTCCCTGGGGTGGGAGTGGGGGGCGGGGAGCCCTGCTCGTGGCATTAAGTGGGGCGTGTCTGCAAGAGCTGAAGTGGCTGAGACTCAGGAAGGCTATCCAGCAACAGGGATGGAGGGTGAGGTGCCAAGAGCAGAATTTTCCAAAACCGGAGCCAAGATCAATTGTAACAATGGCCAAGAGAGGAAAGCAGGGACCGAGAGAGGCAGCTGGCTTCTCAGATGAAAACAGACAAAGCCTCTAGAAACACAGGAGGACTTAGAAGTGGCTATCTCGGAGGTCAGTTCAGGATCCAGAGCAGATAGGAAACCCAACAGGCTACTGGTCACCAAGTGGCCCCAAAGATTCTGGAAAATGGGAAGGAAATTTGCTCTCAAAAGATTTTCTTGCAAACTACCTTCCAACCCCACCCCTAACTTGCTTTTTCAGGAAAGGAGGGTTGTACCAGAAAACAAGTTAGCCGTGGTTCAAACCATATGTGAGGGAGAAAGAAATTCCAGGGGTGGGGGTGGGGGCTGGGAGGAGAGAAAGATGGAGGGAGGGAGGGGGGGAGAGGGAAGCATGAGGGAGAGAGAATGAGAATGTGTATGTCTTAAGCTGGACTAGAACTAAAACCAACTTGAGACCGTGCATGGATTCTTCCCACATCCTGCTTCTGTCCCCGCATGGAGCACTGTCCCCGACAGGGCGCCGAGATGAGGAGAGAGCAAGAGCGACCACCGAGGGCCCATTCAGAACAATCTACCTTGTTGTCCCTCCTGCAAAGTTTAAAAAGGCAGAAAACTAGTTTTATCTGTAAGAAAATGTTTATTCTTTTGAACCCCACAGGGGGAAAAAACAAAAAAAAAGAATGCAGCCAAGACCACATGTTTAACGAAATAGTGTCCCAAAAGGCAGCAAAACGGGGGGAACCTCAACACAAAGTCAGGGACAATTTTCCATGTTTTTGCACAAAGATGAAAAAAAAAAAACAAAACCTATGACAATTCTGAGTAACACTTCCATGGCGACAATTACACAAGATGATTCAAAAATGCAAAATGGCAGCAACATGCACACCTGGCTAGAGCTAGAAGTTTTTTTAACCCCAAAATAAGATCTGTGATTAAAAGGATGATTCTTTTTAATACTTCTATTCTGCTGACTTGCTTGTCCTACCTTAATCTGCTTTAAATATGACACATGCCAATTAACAGGAAATTTGAGAAGAACTATGTCCTTCCAGAATCCATGGCAAGGAAGCAAAACCCATCTATTTGGTTTCTTAAATTTTCCTCAGTTTCCCAATACAATTTTGCTTTGCCCCTCCCTCTCCCAGCCCCTCCCCCCGCCCCACCCTGGTTCTTAAACACTTCCAAAAGTTGCCAAAACACTCTTCTACAAGTGTCTAATATACACTTGAAACTGAGACCTTTGTGCAGAGTTTTGAGTTTAAAACTCTTAAAAAAAAACCACACATACAACAAAAACCAACTCCTTGGCACAAGAGCTGAGGATTAGTCAAGTTTCTTTTAAATCATCAAACACAAGATGATGAAGAGAGGAAAGCACAGTTAAATGAAATGAAATTTAAAAAAAAAAAAAAAAAAAAAAAAAAAAACCCAAACCTACAACGGCAGCTTTCTGTTCGCTGTCCTTGCAGTCTCTGGCACACAAACACCGCCCGGCTCCCTGTCCCAAGGTGTTGGCCTCGAGACCAGTCCAGAACACCGTGGTGCTTTCTCTGAAAGGACATGGGCTGGAGCGGCAGTGGTCATGAGCCCCCGCTACCTGCCAGTTTCCAGCAGGATCCGCAGTGAGCTCGACACAGAAGACAGATGATGGCAAAGGGGGCAAATAGTTTAAAATCATCAAGTTTCCTCTTGAAATGTCTTTTCCCAAGGCACTGCTAGCAGTTTTCTAGGACTGAACACCCGAGGGGAATAGGAACGTTTCAGACACAACCCCGGGGACACGCTCAGAGCTAGTCTCATCGCCTCACTCCCCTCCGCTTAAACGACACTCCCGGAATTTGTTTGGTCCTTGGAGGGGTAATCAGCTTTTGTTTTCTGTAATATCAAGAATCATCTTCTGGAATGCAGCTCTAAAATCAAAGCCGTGTGAGGTTATTAACCCTTCCACTCTAGAAAGGAAACGTTTTCATTAGCATCCCATGTGAATCCAAAATGCAGGTTTTGCTTGCTTATTTAAGAATAAAACCAAAAGAAAGGATGGAAAAGCAAAAACCTTGCTTTTTTTTTTTCCTTCTTCAAGAGGAAACTGTAAGAATACATAAAAGGCAAAATTGGCTATTTGAAATCCAAGAGTGGTTTTAATGTATTGGCCGAGAAAAATAAACTGCAAAGTTCTGTGAGGTCTTCTAAAAATTTACAAGAAAAACTGATGGGCAGTTCTAACCAGACTTGGGTGTTATCTTCCCCCCCCTTTTTAAAAACGACAACATATACAGTCCCACAAAATACAATATAAACTTTTTTTTTTTTTTTTTTTTTTTTATCTTGACTGCCAGAGATGCTCCTTTGTGACGCCTTCTGGTAACCAAATGGTTGGGCAAAACCCACAGCTGGTCTTCATTTCTTCAGGGGCTGGTAAACAGAGGCATTGGGATCGAGTCCAGAGGGGCTGGTCTCCACAAATTTGGAAGAGTAGTGGGGGGAAACAGGGCTCAGGGGGCTGGTGGCGGCACTGTACGTTATGCTGGGCATGACGGCCATGACTTCGGCTATCTTCTGTTTAAGGTCCTTGATTTCCTGGTCTTTCTGAAGAATTTGTCCTGGAAGATCAAAGACCCACCATTAGTGAGAAAGGAGGGCGCCTAACACAGTGCCCTTGTCTCGGGCCCATCCCAAGTGCATTTCGCTCCAACTCTGACTGGCTTTGACGGTCCGTAAGGGTAGGAACTTTTCTCTTAAGGGCCAAATAGTAAATATTTAAGGCAGTGTGAGCCACAGACTGTCTTTGTCATTTTCTTTTCTTTCTTCTTTCTTTTTTTTAGCCTGGAGAAATATAAAGAACATTCTCAGCCCGCACGTGGTGCAAGGACGGGCAGCAGGCCACATCTGGCCTGTGGGCCACGGTTTTGCAGGTTCCTGGAAGGGGGCTCTGTCGGTGCAACAGGCAAAGAGATCACCTTAGGAGCCACGTTCAGAACATGGCGGTGGCCATGGCAGCCAGAGGCGCTGCGGGTTTTGCACTAAGGCCGCACCTCTCGAGCTGGACTGTTTTCCTGGGAGGCGGGTATCTGGGTGTCAGCCCCAGGCACACAGGACAACTGAGGCCGCAGTGTCAGTCCCCGCACCTCCACCCGCAAGGGCTCTGCCGGCCGATACAGGCAGACACACCGAGCTCTGCAGCAGCCGCCCCCGGGGGGCTCCTATGTGGCTGCCCCTGGGGGACTCCTATGTGACTCAGCATGCTGGCCCCTCCCTCTTGGCCTCGTGCCCCTCAGCCTGCTGGCCCGCTCTGCCCCTGGCCGGATGCTCTCACAACACGGCAGCACATCCCACCCTCGCTCACCTGGCTTAGCTTCTAGATCCCACCAACCCTTGCCTGCCTTGGACCGCTTCCCTTTCCATGCTTTTCCCGCACTGTGTTCACTCTGAGGTTTCCACTTCCTCACAAGGCTTTCCCTGACCCTCCCTTCTAAATCAGACCCGACCCTACCCCCCAATTCCTAGATTCTCAACACACCCTACACTTGCCTTTTGGTCACTTTCTTCTAATAAGGATAATAAGTACAGTGGCTAACGCACATGTGCCAGGCACCATTCTAAGTACTTAGACTCATTTATTTAGCACAGTGACCCTACGACATGGAAATTATCATCATCTTCATCTGTTTTACGGATGAGGAAACTGAGGCAGAGAGAGGCTGAATGACAGAGCCAGGACCCAAGTCTACGCAGTCTTGCTCCAGAATCTTTACTCCTACGGCCTTCTTCCGTGTCTTGTAACTATTCATGTGGGGATGACTGGCGTCCGTCATCTCTCTGGTGGCCTATGAGCTCCATGAGGGCGGGAACTGTGTTTACATCTTTACTCACTGCTAGATCCCTAGTGCCCAGCCCAGTAGAAAGCGGAGGCTCTGCAAGTTCCATATCTTGCCAAGAGCCAGTTATTAAGAGGCAGAGCAAGATTTAAACCCCGCACCCGTATTCCAAAGCCCATGTAATTTCCATCACGCTTTGAAGTTCCCTGGTCTACTCAGGGAAGGACACTTAGGAGTAGCCCCTTGGAAATTTAAATGCTTAAAAAAAAAGAGAGAGAGGTTGCATTTGAGTTGCACTCATTTTGAGTCCTACGGAAGATGACAACGGATCTGAAATGGTAAGAGAGCACGGTGGCATGTTTTTAAAAAGGATGTAGGGGAGATGAAAGTCATTTTGGAACTGGGGTGAAGCAAATGATATTGAAGGGAGGAAGCAGAAAAGCAACAAGGGGTTTGATTTGAATTACAAAGTTGGGTCCTTATTAGAATATTCTGAGCTTGACAGTAGAGGGAAGTAGTGGGGGAAGCAGCAGAGCCCTAGAAAGGAGCTGCTCCCTCTGAGGCCCTTCATGTCCCCTCGGCTTCAAGTTCGCATCAGACAGCCTCCCTCCCTTTGAACAAAATAAGCCTCAGATGAATAAAATACCTAATAGCATCTGATACATGATTACGTGAGCCACTCTTTTTTTTTTCCAGGCAGATTTAAGTTTGATTTTTTAAAATCAGCAACATGCAAACATTCCCAGAGCTTTTGGAAAAGGCAATTCTCTTTGCTTTTTTGTCGCTTTACAGAATTCCTGGGCTGACAAGGAAGCGCGGGCTGTGCTGGTGAGCTGGACTCCCCGCAGCTAGAAAGGAGACCAGGTGCTCCTTCCCTCCAGGGGCCAGGACAAAGCCAAGTTAGAGAGGGGTGGCTACGTCACAGCAAGCCGAGCCAGGAGGGCAAAAAAGCCAGTGTATGGTCAGAAGTTCAGCTTGAAAGCAGAATTCCCAGACACCTTCTTTTTAAATGCTTCTTTTAGAATACTTTCTCCGCCAGCCCCTCAGCCTGCTTTCTTCTCGCTCTGCCCCCTGCACTGTCCCAAGCCACTCCTATGGCTCCGTTTGCTTCTCACAACTTCTATATTCCTCCCCCCTTCCTGGGGTTTGGACCTCTCTCTGGGGTTTAGATGGCAAATTCCCACTTCCACCAGGCAGTCAGGAAGCCACTGCCAATCAGAACATCTCCAACCAAACTCATTCTCTCTTCTCATCCTTCAAATCTGTCCTGCTCTTTTTCCTTCGCTCCCGGGAACTTTATCTTCCCCTACCCCTTGGGCACCTCCACTTTCCTTCACTCCCTGCCTGCACCATCCTCCCTCCCCCGCCCCCCCTCCCACATCCCTCACCTCTTAGACAAAAGACAGTGCCCGCTTCCTCACAGATCCCTCTGCGTCCACGCAATCTCACCTTCCAATCTACCTTTCGCGTTGCCATGCCAAAATGATGGCAGAACACAACACCTCCTTCCTCCTGAGAATCTCGGAAATATAATCTCCAGGACGGCTTCATTTATGGTTCTCCCAATCTCCCACGTCCTCCAGCTGGGGCCACTGGACTGCTCACCTGGACATTCTCAGCTTTTCTTGCCTTGGCTTACATGATTCCCTCGGTAGCAACGTTCTTCCCTGCTACTCTCTGTTCTCAGAACTCATCCTTCAAGGCCCATTCCATGTCCCCTCCCTTATGAAGCCACCCCTGATCTCTGCTCTGGCCTTTCAAGCCCTCTACCTCTACCTAAAGGCAGCAGGCCTTTCTGCTTGGCTTGCCCAAGTGCAGTAATTCTCCCAGGGTTCGCAGGGTCCAAACCATCTTTGTGAAAATACTAACACATCATTTGACTTCTTCACACGCATTCCCTCCTGGGGGTAAGTGGAGTCTTCCAAAATAACATGCAAGTAAAATTACAACAGACTGAACACAGAAACAGAGATGAGAACTGAAGTATCTTCTATTGAGCCAGAAATTAAAGAGGTCTGCTCAATGTAAAACAATGCCATTTTTCTCAATTTTTTTTTGGTTTTAGAAAATAGTTATTTTTTATAAAAATATGTTAACAAGTTATATGTTTATTATGTTATTTTAAAGATAAATTAATACTCGTTTTAAAGTTTCAATTTCTAATAGGTAAATACTGATAGATATAACCCACTTGAAAAAAAATCTCCTTACGGCATTCGATAACTTTAAGAGTAAAGGGGTCCCTAAGACCAAAAAGTTTGAGCACCACTGCCCTAGTAGATCCTTCCACTAGACCGCGTCTTGTTCATCTTTGTCCCCCCTTTAGCTTCTAGTACAATGCTTCAAATGCTCTTTTTTTTTTAATTTTTTAGATTTTATTTATTCATTTGACAGACAGAGATCACAAGTAGGCAGAGAGGCAGGCAGAGAGAGAGGAAGGGAAGCAGGCTCCCCACTGACCAGAGAGCCTGATTCAGGGCTCCATCCTAGGACCCTGGGATCATGACCTGAGCCGAAGGCAGAGGCTTAACCCACTGAGCCACCCAGGCGCCCCTGACATACTCTTTAAGTACCTGCTGAAATATTCTAAGTCCAATTGTTCAAAAATCTGTTTCAGTAATTTATTACTGGCTAATCAATTTCTTGGACAAAATTGAAATTGCTTTTCACCAGACTCTGTCATGCCTCTGTTCAGAAACTTTCCAAAGCTTTCTGTGCCACTCAGAGTAAAGTCCAAAGTTCCTCCCATGGGTTACAAAGTCTGGCAGAACATGGTTCCTGCCAGTCTTGGCTTGTTGACTCCAACAACTCCGCCCATCCCTCCGGCTGCAGCCCCACCGGCTGCCGCCCATGCTCCTTCCCCCTGCAGACTGACCGGGCTCACTCACTCTTGCTTTGAGCCTCTGCTCAGATGCTCCCTATTCAAAGGATCTTCCACGACCACCACGTGGAACCCACGTCCCCACGGGGACACACCCGCGCATCCTGCCTGACACCGCTTCGCTTCCTTCCCCGCCCGCACCAGCATCTGCTCCGCTCTGTGCTTGCTTGTGGCTGCCTGCCCCTCAGGGAGCCTCGGGGCACCTGGCACACAGGAGGCCTCAGGAAATACCTGCTGAGTGAATAGCCGGCTCCCCAGAAGCTGCTGCCACAGCTCCCCGCTTTGTAACCACGTAGAACCCGCTGCGGCTCGAACACATCAGGCCCTCCTGGCTTCCCTGGCCTGGTCCAAGCTGTTTCTTCTGTCTCCATGGTTCTCTGCCCCTCACTCCTCTACACTGCATCTTCACTGGGCTGACCCCTGCTCATCAGTCAAAACCTGGCTCAGACATCGGTTCCGCTGGGAAGCAGCCCTCTCGAACATCCACCCAGGCTTGGTCCCTGCCTCCCTGTTCCCACAGCCTTATACCTATCACTGCATCAGCACCTTTCGATGGCTCTGCAGCTCTCTGTCTCTTCAACAGCACCGTGAGCTCCTTGAGCTCATACTGCTCTCTGAATGCCCTACACTTGACATATTCTCACCTCAAAATATGTCTGCAGAATGAATTAATGTGGTGATTCCTACACGTCAATGTTGGGCACCTCTCAAACCGCTCAAGAAGAAAACTGAATGCCCCCAAGCTCTAAGGACCTCTGCTTTCTGCGTCCCTGTGTGTGCGCAGCCGTCTCACTTCACCGGGGCCGGGGGCTCTCCTACCTTGCGCGATCTCGAGCTGTCGCTTCGCGTCCCCCAGTGCAGAGAACAGGTCCAGCTTGATTCTCGTCTCTGCACTCAGACTGTTCTCCAGGTGTTGTGTTTTATCTTGCATGGCCGAGAGGGCTGACATTAACACCTCAGTATCCTTCTCGTTTTCCTTATACTTCCGAAGCTCCTATCAACATCATCAAAGCAGCAAGATGTTACAAGATAGTTTTGGCATCGATGTCTACAAATTAGCCTGAAATCACAAATAAAATCCCGCTATTACTGACCTGGCCCCTAGAATACAGAATCCTGATGTTTCATGGGTTAAGACCTCACCACTCGGAGTGCAAGATGTATTTATATGATGATATGACATACGAAAATATTTTAGTAGATAAATTTGACTATATTGGGCTGTTTCTAATAACAATAGACTGTCTCCAAATGAAATACCTTCTTATAAGCCTAATTCAGAAGAACCACAAAGAACTTTTTCCTTGCTGCCAGTTGCAAATGTTGCTCTAGTGCTGCAATCCAATTTGCCAAAACTCTACTCTCAACCTGCACTAAAAATTATAAAAGTGTTCATTATTTTGGCAGGACATACTGCAGAATAAGCCCACTTAAAACATCTGGTAATGAAGCCCATACACACACACACACACGTGTGTGTGTATATATATAATATATATTATATATTAATGTATATTTAATATACATTTTATATATTTATTTCATATATATTATATATAACAGCTAACATATTATATATTTACTAAGTAATGTATTTAATAATATTTAATATAGAATATGTATTTTAATATATAACATACTTAATATATATTAAAATACATGTGTATCTATATAGGTATTTTAATTTTTTCATTTTAAGACAGAAATCCAAACATACTCCAGAGAATTTAGAAATATACTAAAGTTCAAGGAAGAAAATGAAAATCACTTAATGTTCGGACACTGTGAAAAACTTGGTATTTATTTCCCTTTAGTATTTTATAAGCATATGTGTATCTATTAGCATAAATGAAATCATACTATATGTAGTTTTGTATACAGTTTTTAACCAACTGAGCCACCCAGGCGTCCCTGTATACAGTTTTTAAAAAACGTATATAATCTCAACTCTTCTTTGGAAATGTAATTTTTAATGACTGTATAATATTCCTACTTTGTATCATAATTTCTGAAACAAATCTCCCTTTGTTAAGGTTGGATTTTTTTCACTTACATACCACTATGATGAACATCTTTGTATATCAATCATTGATGAGATTTTTAAATATTTATCTTAAGCAGGAGTTGTAAAGCAGGAAACACTTAAAAAGTTTATGAACTTTTCCGGAAAGTTATACCTCCTCCAGCGATTATGAGGCCTGTTTCATTCATCCTCACCCAGGCTGATGTTATTATTTAAAAAGTCTTTGCTAGGGGCGCCTGGGTGGCTCAGTGGGTTAAAGCCTCTGCCTTCGGCTCAGGTCATGGTCCCAGGATCCTGGGATCGAGCCCCACATCGGGCTCTCTGCTCAGCAGGGAGCCTGCTTCCCCCTCTCTCTCTCTGCCTGCCTCTCTGCCTACTTGTGATCTCTGTCTGTCAAAATAAATAAATAAAATCTTAAAAAAAAAAAAAGTCTTTGCTAATTTCACAAAAGATAAGGGAAACAAAAGCAAAAGAAGCTACTGGGACAACACCAAAATAAAAAAGCTTTTGCAAAACAGAAAGGTAACCTACTGAATGGAAGAAGATATTTGCAAATGATATATTCTGTAAGGGGTTAATATCCAAAATATATAAAGAACTTCTACAACCCAACACCAAAAAATCAAATAATCTTATTAAAAATGGGCAGAGGATCTGAACAGACATTTTCCCAAAGAAGACATAAAATGGCCAACACATGGGGCGCCTGGGTGGCTCAGTGGGTTAAAGCCTCTGCCTTCGGCTCAGGTCATGATCCCAGGGTCCTGGGATCGAGCCCCGCATCGGGCTCTCTGCTCCGCAGGGAGCCTGCTTCCTCCTCTCTCTCTCTCTCTCTGCCTGCCTCTCTGCCTACTTGTGATCTCTGTCTGTCAAATAAATAAATAAAATCTTTAAAAAAAAAAAATGGCCAACACATGAAAAGATATTCAATAACAATAATCCAGAAAAATGCAAATCAAAACCACAAAATCATCTCACTCCTGTTAGGATAGCAATTATCAAAAAGACAAGAAAAAAAAAAGACAAGAAATAACAAGTGTTGGCGAGGATATGGAGGAAAGGGAAGCCTTGTGTACTACTGGTGGGAACGCAAACTCATGCAGCCATGGAGGCTCCTCAAAAAATTAAAAGTAGAAATACTGTATTTACCCAAAGAAAACAAAAACACTAATTCCAAAAGAGATATGCTCCCCTATGTTTACTGCAACATTATTTACCATAACTGAGATATGGAAGCAACCTAACTGCCCACTGAGAGATGAATGGATAAACAAGATGCGCACACGCACACACATAAAGAATATTACTCAGCCATAAAAAAGAGTAAGATCTTGCCATTTGTGACAACATGGAAAGACCTGGAAGATACTATGCTAACTGAAATAAGCCAGACAGAGAAAAACAAATACCTGATTTCACTGATACGAGGAATCTACAAAACAAAACAAAGGAACAAACAAAAGCAGAAACAGACCCATAGATAAGAGAACTGGTGGGGTGGGTGAGGGGGTGTGGGAGGTACAGGCTTCCAGTTACGGAATAAGTAAGTCAAGGGAATACAAGGTACAGGATAGAGTCAATGGTGCTGTAACATCATAGTGGTGACAGATGGCAGCTAGTAGCTACATTTGCATGGGGCACGGCATGACATACAGAGTTGTGGAATTACTATGTCTTACACTTGCAACTAATGTAACATTGTGTGCCAAATATATTGCGATTAAAAAAGAGGAAACAAATTTCACAGGAGATAAATAATACCTACTGTTAATCTACAGGTCTTTGGCAATTGAGGAGAATATATTCTTACATTCTTCTTTTCTTTTTTTTTTTTAAAGATTTTATTTATTTATTTGACAGAGAGAAATCACAAGTAAGCAGAGAGGCAGGCAGAGAGAGAGGAGGAAGCAGGCTCCCTGCTGAGCAGAAAGCCCGATGTGGGGCTCGATCCCAGGACCTGGGATCATGACCTGAGCCGAAGGCAGCGGCTCAACCCACTGAGCCACCCAGGCGCCCCTTCTTACATTCTTCTCAGCCATCTATTTTTCCTCTGTGAATTATTCATTCATATCCTTTACCCATTTTTCCAAATATCAGAGTTTTACTCGACAAATTTTGTGAGTTACCTACATATCAAGAGTACTAATTCCTTATATTTGTTGTAATATCTATACTCTCCGCAACGGATTTTCTCTCTCTCTCTCTCTTTTTTTTTGGCTTTATGATTTTTTCCATTTTTTTGTTTAGGAAATCTTTCCCGGTTTCAAGATCAAATTCTAGTTTAAAACAAAATGCTTCTCTTTTCTGCCTGTATTCAACTCCATCTGAAATTTCTTTTTGTATAGTATGAGATGAGCTTTTTTTTTTTTAAGATTTACTTATTTATTTTGAGAGAGAGAGAGAGAGAGAGAGAGAAGGATAGCGAGAGAGCATGAACAGGAAGGAGAGGGAGAAGCAGACACCCTGCTGAGCAAGGAGCCCAAACAGCACAAATGGTTGGAAACAGTGTGGACTAGTCAGAAAAAGGCTTCGGAACAGTTAGATAACTAGAAAAAAAAATAAAATTAGAAGCTTGTCTCTTGGGGCACCTGGGTGGCTCAGTCAGTTAAGTGTCTGCCTTCAGCTCAGGTCATGATCCTGGGGTCCTGGGATCGAGCCCCATGTCTGGCTCCCTGCTCAGCAGGGAGTCTGCTTCTCCCTCTCCCGCTGACACTCATGCTTACTCTCTCAAATAAATAAAATAAAATCTTCAAAAAACAAAAGGGCACCATCTCCACATTGCAACACTGGGTACACAAATAACATAGAAGAACCCACGTAGGAGAAAGTCTTTCATGCTCCCCATACCTGAACTTTCAGTTCTAGTTCTCGGATCTGGTCTTCTTTCACCTTCATGTCCATCGTGAGCTTCTTGCCCTCTGCTTCTAATTCTCTGATCCGATTCCGTAAGGTTTCGGTGCACTCCCCCCTTTTAGAAAAGAAGAGAAGGAAAGAAAGGGATTTAAAAGACTAGCGGTTTACTTATGCTGCAAGTGATATTTCTCTTATACTCCAGAGTCTGTCAGGTTTTAGGTTTTGGCTCAGTCTGCTCATTCTCTGTTCCCTGAGAATTTCAATAATGATCTAAAATAATTAAATGGTATCTACTATGAACCAGGCACCAAATGAAGCACTTTACCATTTCTGCCTTCTTTGCAAGCATAGGATTTATTGTCCCATTTTCCAGATAAGAAAACTAAGACCACGCATTTGTAACACCAATCCAACCTCACCTAGCTGCTAGGTCACAGCACTCCAGGGATAAGAACGGAGGCTTTCCAGCTTCGCAATGCCGGGAGCTTTCCCCCAGGCTACATGACCTGAGACAGTGCCCCCTGAGGTGAGCAAGCAAGAACTGGATGTGGACTATCTCCAGCAGGGGGCAGTGAGCTAAAATAATTCTCCCTTTCGAGGGTCTATGCCTTGAAAAGTTTACCCTTCTTGAGTCATGAAGTTGCCAGAGCATTGGGTTGCTTCTCAGGGCTGTAGGATGAACAAACTAAAAAGCTTGACGGCAACAGCCAGTCCAGAGCTGACTAACCACTTAGGTTTCAGCAACAGCCAGAGGGAGAAAGGAGGTGTCCTCCGCCTACCAAAAAGGAAGGTCCAGTGAGAGACCTACACCTTGAGATTTGCTTTGAGAATAAAAACAGCCTCTACCTAAGTGAAGGTAAAACCAAGACCATCGACAGATAAGACCAAAGCAAGTAAGCCTGACTGGAAGCGAAAGGGAGTCAGGGAAGAGACTGAAACCCATGTACTGATGATCAGGCGTAAAATACTGAACAAGACGGCTAAGGAGCTGTCATAACCTCCTCAGTGGACTTTTTGTCAGGGTAGGAGGTGCTGGATGAACGAAAGACAGTACAGGCTGCATCAGATGACTGTTCAGAAAAATCTCCCACAAGTGTAAGTGCTTCAGAAACGTCTGCTTTGTACAGAGGCCTGCTTACGAACAAACCAAACCCCCACATCCTAGGCAGGCTAGTGGCGTGTCCTGTGAGTAGGTCTGGATGCTGATTGGCCAAGTGAGCTCAGCCATGTGCACTACAGTTGGCGGGGGTAGCAGGAGCACAGGGAAGGAAAGGGTTCTTTCTGGCTGTTCTCTCCTTAAACGTGGAATGACGATGCAACGGTTCTTCTACAAATGCCAGAACCCAAAAGAAGGCTTTTGACATGCCACATACAAAAAAGGAAAACTTAAGGAAGAATTACAGTATAATTCTATTGATACAAATTATGATAAAAATTTAAAATGAGGGGCGCTTGGGTGGCTCAGTGGGTTAAGCCTTTGCCTTTGGTCATGAACTTAAGGGTCTGGGATCGAGGCCCACATCCAACTCTCTGCTCAGCAGGGATCCTGCTTCCCCGCCACCTCTGCCTGCCTCTCGGCCACTTCATGATCTCGGTCTGTCAAATAAATTAAAAAAAAAAATTTTAAATGAAATCAACAGGGCGCCTGGGCGGCTCAGTGGGTTAAGCCTCTGCCTTCAGCTCAGGTCATGATCTCAGGGTCCTGGGATCAAGCCCCGCATCGGGCTCTCTGCTCAGCCAGGAGCCTGCTTCCCCCTCTTTCTCTACCTGCCTCTCTGCCTACTTGTGATATCTCTCTCTCTGTGTCAAATAAATGAATAAAATCTTTTTTACAAAATGAGATCAATAATAATGTACCCTCACTCGCCAACTGTAAGCCCATAACTGACCCCCCACCACACGGATGGACTTCACTAGTCAAAAAAAAAGAAAAAAATCCCTAAAGTGAAATAGAAGCACCCCTCCCCCCCACAATGCCAAAAGGCTCTTAAGGATCTTCCCTCCTTGCTGGAATTCAGTTTCTGGAAATACTTGCATACTTTTCAATAGTACAGAAGTAATGCCCAATTCCCAACACTCCACAAATTCAATGGCATCTAACAGTGACTTATGTTTTGGGGTTTTTTCCCATCTTTTCCAGCTCATGTGACAGTTTGCTGATACCCAACCAAGATGGGAGCAGTCAGTCAGTAAAAAGGACTTAGGCAACCAAGATTTTCCTTTCTTCTATTTTAAGATTAAAAACTTCAGAAACACATACACCTGAGAGTAGAGAGTGGGAATGACATTCCAGACTGGTCTCTCCAGTGTTTAGAAGTTGCTGGCCACACAGAAAGTGACCAGAAACCCTTTGATAAGCAGCACTTTGCCTCCTGGGTGTGAGAGGCATGGTGCCGCCCTCATCCCACTTCCTAGATGAGGTCACTGAGAGATGAAGCTGTTATAAGACCACGCAAGTTGCACAGATGGGGCTTAGCTAGTCAGGAAATAACTCTTGGTGGCAACCTCTCATTGCCTGATGGTTCTATTTCAACCCTGCCTGAGGCCTCATACTCTCATGCCGGTCTTGGTGCAAGGCAGATGCAGAGCACCTCATCCACCTCGGATGCAGAGCAGGGAGGTGCGGGGTGGGGGGTGGGGGGGCGGGGGGTAGGGGTGTTGGTTGTGGAGGGAGCGGGACGAAGGGTGGGGGTGGGGAGGGGGGCATCATGGACATACCTGGACGCAGCAGCAAATGCAACGGCCCGGGCAGCAGTAGCTTCTTCCAACTTCTTCCTTTTTTTCTCCTCCATTAATTGTTTTTCTACAAAACTTCGGGCTTCCTGCTCAGCTTTTAGCTTTTTCTCCAACTGGCTGATATTTTGTTTGTCTTTTTGCTTCATTTGCACAGCGTTATGTAATCTATATGGAAACGATTATCATACAGAGTTTCATCATTAGAAATGCCCACTAGAAACTCTGGGGAAACGTGGCTCCTCTTTTGAACAGCAAATCATAAAAGTCAGCTTCCAGAGTGCCCGAGGAAAAACATATTGTCGTTAACGCTTTAACAAGAGCAGCCTAACAAGATACAGAATAAGACCCAGCCTTTGCCCTGCTATGGGAAGCGATCTACAGAAGGCAATCCAGAAAAAGGGATAAAACAAGTTTCTATCAGAGGGAAAGAGAGCTGTACCACTAATTCTAGTTGTGCCCCAAAGCACCTTGAGAGAACTTTCATTGATCAAAGAACTACCAATGGAACCAGCCCCATGAAAGCCGAGGTAAAGGGTAGAAGAGGGAAGGTTTTTTGGGTTTTTTTGCCTGAATCTAGTTATGCTGCGGCCCTGCTGCAGCCTTTCCTTTTCCAGCTGTGAGCTGTTTTCTCCAAGTATCCCAAAACAGACCCTGGAGTTAGTCAGAGGGTGCTTAATTTCACAAAGAGATTTCAGCCGTATTCCCTTCCCTGCCTACTCCCACCCCCAGCATTCCGCATCAGTACAGGGTGAGTTCATCTCAGTGTATCAGCGTCAGGCGAGAGCCTTCGTATATGGGTCAGAAGCAATGGAGAAGTTACGTGCTTATAAGCCTCTGGCTTTGAGTTATGTTCCTCCTCTTTCAATGGGGGAAGCCCAGAGCCTATGATAGTAATCATTACCCCAGGCACACACTGCCGAGAGATTTAAAAAAAAAGGGGGGCGGGGACAGATCAATACTGAGTCAAGAAGTAATTCCAGGATGAATCAATGGGAAGTATAAACAAATTCACACAGAAGAGCTGGTTTTTTGCTTGCCTCTTCAAATAAAATAAAAATTCAGGGTCATTTTTTTTGGTTCCAGATATCAAAGTAATTAAGAGTCTGTTCCTCTGGAAACTTTGATTCCAAGGAGCAGGATTTTCAAATCGTGGCAGAACTTCTGTCAATTTTACTTATAGTATCACAGAAGCTCAATGACTATTTTAAACTAAGAGAAGAACTTATTAAATGAAAGAATAACATTAGTAAACTGTGCTGTTGGGATGAAACAAGTTTTCATAGGTTTTGTAACATGCTGAGTATCTGGTACTACATTAAATTTATTTTTTTTAAAGATTTTATTTATTTATTTGACAGAGAGAGATCACAAGTAGACGGAGAGGCAGGCAGAGAGAGAGAGAGAGAGAGAGAGGGAAGCAGGCTCCCTGCTGAGCAGAGAGCCCGATGCGGGACTCGATCCCAGGACCCCGAGATCATGACCCGAGCCGAAGGCAGCGGCTTAACCCACTGAGTCACCCGGGTGCCCACTACATTAAATATTTTAAACATTTCATTTAACACCCCTGCTGCCAGGTCCCCTTGTCATCACACCTCTTTTACTCCAACCCCTGGAACCACAGGGACAGTGAGGCTGCCTGGCTGGCGACCGAGGCCCCCGGGTGCACGTACTTGTTCTGCAGCAGCTCGTTCTCCTGCCGGAGCTGGCCCATTTCGGAGCGGATCCCCCGCTCGGTGCTGGACAGGGAGCTGATCTGACTGCGGAGCTCCTGTTCCACTTGTCTGCTGGCCTGCAGGTCAGCCTTTAACTTTTTAATGTCTTGTTCCAGCCTAGGAGAAGGAGAAATGGGGCATTTTCATCAGGGAAAGGGCACCCACAGGGCTCTGCGGGAGACCCTGGCTGACGTCCCAGACTTCCTGGGATTGGGTTGGGGGGTGGCGGGCAGCAGCAGAAGACCCCCTGGGCAGCTCCTGCCAACGGCCAGACTCCTGTCTGCGACTGGCTTTTCACTGCGTGCTTCCTTCTGCCTGGGCCCCCATCCCTTCCCATGGCCAGAGAGTAACCTGTTTCCTCCGCATGCTGTGAGCATGGACACCCAGGTGCTTGTGAATTCCTGAGCTGCCAATAAAGGAGGAAGGGAAGGCAGAGAGAGGGTGGCCAAAGGCTTGGGTCCCCCAACACACACACACACACATACACACACACACACACACACACACACAGTGAATTTCCTATGCCACCCTGATCCCCCCAACCCCCGGAAGAGAGATGTATCAGTAACGGTCAGCTCATGACCCACCGGCTCTGAGATGATTCTGATACACCAGAATTTACCCTCTCAAGATTCCCTTCCACCTTGGGCCCAGAGAAGAAGAGTGTCTCAGGCAACCTCTGAAATTGCTAGCATCCTTGCTACATGATGTTCACACCTCCAGTGACTGTGACGGAGGAGCTCATTCGGCTCAACAACAGTGAGAACAGGAACAAATGACGCACCCTGAGAATCGTAAGACAATTCCACCTGTGAGCTGAAGCCCATCTTTTCTCTCTAGTTCCTTAACCTCTGTTCCATCTGTTTTCTCTTAGTATAGTAACAGCTTTATTTTAAGTGACACGTTTTGGGGAGCTATCACATGCGCAGGTGGGCCTGAAGAGAGTCAACAGAAAGTATAAAACCCAGACTCTCTTCATCAGAGGGCTTTGTAATGTCACTAGAGGCCAACAAGTGACGATTTTTAGTGGTGAGACAGCAGCACAAGGAAGGCTGGATTAAATACACGTGAGAAAGAGTAACAACTGGTACTTAATGAGAACTTAGGTGCTACACACTGTTTGTTCCACAGGCTTTACTGGTATGAACTCATTTAGTCAGCACAACCATAGGCTAAAAGTTTGTTATTCCCACTCTTACAGATGAAGAGGTCTAGACTGGAGAAAGGCTCCAGCCCCAGGTGACACGGGCCCCAGAGCCCACCCTCTTCTCCAGCAGGCTGAGCCGTGGCCATGTCATCCATAGCCGGGGATGGACGAGAAGTGCCACAGGAGTTCTGACAAGAGAAGGTGGGAATTAGGTTGGGCCTGGAAGGCTGGGCAGGATTTGAAGAAGAAGGGGAGGAGGGGCCATTCTAAACAAGGGGAAAACATGCTCAAAAGCTCAAAAGCTATAGATATTTGGGGACGGAACAATCAGTCTGGCCTCTGAGGAAACCGTGTACTCTGGGAACAGAGTGAGAAAGGGTAGAATGGGTCTGGAGGATGGGACTGTGGAGAACACTGAAGGTCAGACCAAGGATGGCAGCTGGTGGGCCTGAGGAGTTATGCTTTCTGACAAACAAAAACGCAGGCAAAAGTCAGTCTGCTCTGAAGAGACCCTTATGCATGTCGCGAATCCAATATACCAACAGAACCGAGACTTCTGGCGGGCAGTGGTGACCTCTCCTTGGAACTGCCAGCGCCACAGACTTAAGCCCTTACAGACATGTTTTATTAAGCACCAAGTCCCCAGGGCCCACCACAGTGAACAACACTTACTAAATATATGTTGCCTGGCTTCCCTTGGAAAACCAAAGAGTGGCTTTATTTACCCATCTACCTTTAGTCAACTGAAACAAGATCTCAAAAACAGAAAGTCATAACACATTGATGGTCCTTTCCCAGGCATCGTAGCCTGTCCCCCTGTCCAATGTCCAGGAACAGACGAGAGACCTGGTTTTCCAGAAGCATGGCTTCGTCTCCTGACATAGCTCACTCCCCAGGGAAGGGTCGTAAGTCAACATCACGCCACACTTTCCCTTTAGCCAGGGTTATCCCAGTTGAATGTGCTCCCAGCAGTGCTCTGAACAATTACAGACTGGCATTTATATCATCCCCACACCATCCCTCGTTCACCCGAAGTAACCCAAGGGATATCTTCCAAAACAGGTCGATGCTGTCAGGTTATCCCCATTAAGCAAATGGGTTGAAAAACGTGTTAGGTTATTCATCTTTCTGGAGAAGTCGGTTTCAGTCTGAGGATTGCATTTCTAGTAGAAAGGGTGAGTTTCAAGAAGAGAATAGGGGCTTAGCATGGGGTTTAGGACCAGGATTCTAGATTCAGTCCTGATGCCAAGTCCGTGACCCTGGGCAAGGCATGTAACCTTCCAGGACTCAGTTTCCCCACTGTAGGCTAATGACCTCTAGAGTTCCTCCCGGCTCAGTCTAGGGTTTCTAGGCCTGACACACTTACGGCCGGCTGCTGATCTGCTTCTTCAGATTAGCAACCTAACCTGTATCATACGCAGAGGCCCAGGAATCAAGTTCCACACAACCAGCCGACTGAGGCAAAGCGCTGTCGCAGATGGGAATGAGATCTGCAGAGCCTGGATGGCAATAATTTTGCAGTTATTATTTTGTACCTTTAATCTCTAAGGGCCCATTTTCCTACCCTGAACTAAGGATAATGACAATATTCTGCAGTCAAATGCTCTACCACTGAGCTATACCCCCAATGACAATATTCTGAATGAAAATTTAGAGCTCCTTGAAAAAGGTAAAAACTCAAAGACTTAATGCACTTACGAGAACAAAAAAATACAAAATACTTTGAGTGTAACTTCTGGAGACCACAGAACCCTAAACAAAAATATATTTTCTGGGGTGCCTGGGTGGCTCAGTGGGTTAAAGCCTCTGCCTTCAGCTCAGGTCATGATCCCAGAGTCCTGGGATCAAGCCCCACATCGGACTCTGCTCCGTGGGGAGCCTGCTTCCTCCTCTCTCTCTCTGCCTGCCTCTCTGCCTACTTGTAATCTCTGTCAAATAAATAAATAAAAATCTAATATATATATATATATATATATATATATATATTTTCTTACGTAGAATTGTGAGATTTTGTCAAAGACAATACAGCAAAAATGGAACGACGTGGTTACCAGGGTTACGAAAATTCCTAAGGTTTGTGCCCTTTGGTGAATGTGTGTTATACTTCAACAAAAAGTTTATTTATTTATTTTTTTAAAGATTTTATTTATTTATTTGACAGAGAGAGATCACAAGTAGGCAGAGAGGCAGGCAGAGAGAGAGAGAGGAAGAAGCAGGCTCCCCACTGAGCAGAGAGCCCCATGCGGGGCCCGATCCCAGGACCCTGAGATCACGGCCTGAGCCGAAGGCAGCATCTTAACCCACTGAGCCACCCAGGTGCCCCCAAAAAGTTTATTTTTAAAATAAAATAACTTAATTTCAGAAAACAGAGAAGTAAAATCAAAACGCTTCAGGATTTTCAAAACTGCCACCAATTTTGTAAGACTCGGAGTTACTGTTCTCCAAACAGCTGCGGCAGACCTGTGAACGAACACCAGCATTCCCAGTTGAAGAGACTGGGGGAAACACTGCATGGTGACACACAAGATAACTTCGAGTGCTAAATGGAAAACTCTCAAGAATTTTTAAAACGTAAAAGGGGCCATTATGTATTGTCTCTCAGAAAAAGCATTAATTTAACCTTGCATGTTAATTTAACCCATTTTAAATCTTAACTGAGGTAGGTGGTAAAATGATTTATAATCCCTTATTAGATCTATTTTTTATTGCAAAAGTGACACAGAGTCCAGGTTAAACACTGTATACAACAACAGAAAAGTAAAAATACAGAATAAAAATGTCAGTAATTCTTTTTTTTTTTTTTAAAGATTTTATTTATTTATTTGACAGAGAGAGATTACAAGTAAGCAGAGAGGCAGGCAGAGAGAGAGAGGAGGAAGCAGGCTCCCTGCCGAGCAGAGAGCCAGATGTGGGGCTCGATCCCAGGACCCTGGGATCATGATCCTGACCTGAGCTGAAGGCAGAGGCTTTAACCCACTGAGCCACCCAGGCGCCCCAAAATGTCAGTAATTCTTAATCCTCTCAACCAGACAGAAGCACTTTGGTATGCTTCTGCCCTGCACGTGTCTTCTTTCTCTTTCTTTATACATGTCAATATTTTTTTATATTGAAGAGACAGTACCATATATGCAGTCTGCATCTCGCCTGCACCTTTCCACATCATCAGAAATTGATCTGTTCTGTTTTTCGTTTTGTTTTGTTTTCTTAAGTAGGTTCCATGCCCAATGTGGGGCTTGAACTCAGGACTCAGATCAAGAGCCGCTTGCTCTACTACTGACTGAGCCAACCAGGCGTCCCCCCAGAAAATTTTCGTAAGCGATTTAATTGCTGCATAATATTCCACTGTATGGATGCACTATACAATCCTATTTTCTAAGATATATTCAATTTTTGCATATGCTCAACAGAAAAATGTATGCAAGTTTTTTTTTTTTTTTTAAGATTTTATTTATTTGAGAGAGAGAGGGAAAGAGAGAGCATGAAAGGGGCGAGGGGCAGAGGGAGAAGCCAGCTCCCTGATGAGCAGAGGGCCTGATGTGGGACTTGATCCTAGGACTCCAGGATCATGACCTGAGCCGAAGGCAGTTGCTTAACCAACTGAGCCACCCAGGTGCCCAAATGTACGCAAGTTTTAAAAAAGAATTATGTGAATTAGGAACTTGAACTGAACCAAGCCAAAGTGCCAGGGACATTTATTAGACCAATAACTACTACTTGTCTTAATGGTATACTTAACCCTTTGGTGCTGAAGGTCAATACTTCCTAGATAAAATGTGGCTATATAATTTATTGGTGTGAAGCACCAAGAAGTACTGATTAAATGGTGTTAGAGGTTAATGCGAAATCTTCAAATGTATTCATGTGATTTTATTAAAGTGTCAATAGCTGTAATCTGAATGAGAAGCGAGTGGTCTGGAAGAAAATGAGGCAGACATGTAACAGTTTATAACCCTTAGAACCTATTTCTGTAAATAAAAAAGGAAGGAGGAAAGCAAATGCTTCCACAAGCTGAGACCGTTTTTATCAGACCTAAATCCTACTCTCTTCCCTACACAAAAGATTAAGATATAAAAGGGAACTTTACTCCAAAAGAAGTGCAATCTCATCCCCCAAAAAAGAAAAGGAAAGAAAAGAAATTGGGCCAGAGAGATCTTAACAAACTTTGGTAAGGCTCAGGCAGGAAGTCAATGCACTTCCTGCTTGCCCAACTCCCGTGGCCCCAGTTTGCACCTTCGCAAAGTTTGCCCGATGCTGTTACCGCTTGGGATGCAGACAGGGCCCCGGGCAAAGCTGGAGTCCAAGTGCCTAACAAACATGCCCACTGGTGCCCAATTAGACAACCCAAGGTTCTAACCAACCCAAAATGTTACCTATTAGGTCCAGACACCTTTCCAAGCCACTTTTATTAATAATTTTAAAAGACAGCACCCAGGGGCACCTGCGTGGCTCAGTGGGTTAAAGCCTCTGCCTTTGGCTCGGGTCATGATCTCAGGGTCCTGGGGTTGAGCCCCGCATCGGGCTCTCTGCTCAGCAGGGAGCCTGCTTCCTCCTCTCTCTGCCTGCCTCGCTGCCTACTTATGATTTCTGTCTGTCAAATAAATAAATAAAATCTTAAAAAAAAAAAAAAAAAAGACAGCACCCAACTTGTAACCTGTGAAGTGACCTCTGACCCCCAGACTGCCTCACTCACAGCAGGAGGTGGGCTCGTGGAGCAGCCCTTATTCAGGGTGGCACTCCTATGGGCAGGCAGCCTTCAAAGCCCAATTACCCGCCAAGGTGAGGATCCCTCTTACCTGCTCCAAACCCGAACTCTAGCTCACCTTCTCCCTCAACCCACTCAGAGGGTAAGCTGTCATATGACTGCCTGATAATTATTTTACATTTACATTAAATTTACATCACTTTACATTTTTTTTTTTTTTTAAATATATTTTATTTATTTGACAGAGAGAGAGAGTCACAAGTAGACAGAGAGACAGGCAGAGAGAAAGGAGGAAGCAGGCTCCCCGCTGAGCAGAGAGCCCGATGTGGGGCTCGATCCCAGACCCCGAGATCATGACCTGAGCCGAAGTCAGAGGCTTTAACCCACTAAGCCACCCAGGCGCTCCCCACATCACTTTACATTTTAATAAGGGGTGATCTCCTAGCTGACCAGAAGAATGAGGCTCAAACAGTAGCCTTCCAGGCGGGCTAAGGAGGAAAAATATGCTTGAGTATCTTGAAGCCTGTAGTAAAACAAAGTACAGTATTCAAGTGTCAGCTTTTAGTTGAAAGGGGTATTGTTTTAAGTATCTGAAAAGGTAGGGAGATATTTGTGTCTAAATGTCTGTAATCCTTATCTTCTGTGAATTACTGGAATTACAGCCCACGGTACTGTGACTTCACTGAAGGTGTAAAAGTCTCCAATGGGTATTGCCAATTACTTCAGGGTTTTAGAAATCCTGAGGCTTTATGAGCTCAGAGAACTATAAGGCTTTGGGGGCAGTAAATTTCCCTAGGAAGTAAGTCCTGCAGAAAAGGAGAGCTTTTTTTCAGCCAGGACTCCACCTAGGGATGACTAGGTTCCCCAGATCCGCAATGAGTCACACTCTATACCCACTCCAGAAAACCACCGAAGTGTATGTTTCTAGGGCTGCTGGTCTGACCCCATCAGAAAGGCGAGGAGCCTCAGCTCTGCTGGTTATCTCTGAACCCTAAAGAGCTAGTGACAGAGAGGCTAGGGCTCTGCAAGACAACACAGAGCTGGAAGTAACAAGCGCCAGCAAGGATGTGGAGAACAGGGAGCGCATAGGCACTGTGGCTGGGAGCGTGAACTGGTGCAGCCGCTCCGGAAAACAGGATGGAGGCTCCTCAAAACACTAACCACAGAAGTACCATAGGATCCAGTAATTCCACTTCGAGTATTTATCCGAACAAAACGAAAACACTAATTTGAAAAGATATATGCACCCTATGTTTACTGCAGTGCTATTTACAATAGCCAAGATATGGAAGCATCCTAAACGTCTACCGAGAGATAAAACGTAAAGGTATAGGGTGTATATATACACAGTGGAACACCGACCGGCCATTTAAAAAAAAAAAAAAGAATGAAATCTTGCCATTCGCAACAACATGGATAGACCCAGAAGGTATTACGCTAAGTGAAATAAGCCAAAGACAAATACTATATTATTGCACTTATATGTGGAATCTAAAAAAAAACAAATGAACAAACAAAACAGAGAGAAACAGACTCTTAATATAGAGAACAAACTGGTGGTTGCCAAAGGGGAGAGGGAGGGTGAAACAGGTGAAGGGGATTAAGAGGTATACGCTTCCAGTCATAAAATACGTAAGTCCCGGGGATAAAAAGTATAGCATAAGGGATAGAATCAATAATATCACAATACAATTACCACAGTGAGCATTTCATAATGTACGTAATTGTTGAATTACTATGTAGTACATAGTGATTCAGCTCTACTTCAATTAAAAAAAAAAAAAAAAACAACCTGGGACACCTGGGTGGTTCAGTTGGTTAAGCGTCTGCCTTTGGCTCAGATCAAGATGCCCGGGTCCTGGGATCGAGTCCTACATCGGGTTCTCTGCTCAGTGATGAGTCTGCTTCTCCCTCTTACTCTTCCTCTGTTCTCTCTCTCTCTCTCTCAAATAAGTAAATAAATAAAATCTTGAAAAAAAAAAATACAACTTACAACCCTGCTTGCTCTAAAAGAAAAGGGGCTTCAGAGATCATCTCCAAATTATACAGCCAAATGACTGAAAGATGGATGCTTCTAACAAACCCGTCGCACCAGCCAAAATTACCTACTCCTTGTTTCCAGACATCTTCTGCCTTTAATTAGACCACCCTGTGGGGGAAGAATGGCCTCCAATTTTCGAATTGCACTCTTCAAGGCTCAGTTAAAAAAAGAAAAACAAAAACTAAACAAACTCTCCACCATCAGGTGCTGATCTCCAGGGCTCAAAGTTTTCTCTCCCTCTGAAATCTGAAAGCCCTTACTATTGGTGCTTCTTGTTTGGCACTAAACCACTGCCCTGGGCGGTTTTTAAATTTGTTTTGGTTTTTAATCTTTTCCTGAGTATGTATCTTATTTCTATAAACACTATACATTCTTTGAAGCCAGGGACTGACTGTGCTACAAAATTAGAAGCTGGGACTGTACTTCTGAAGTTTCTTCCCATCCTTATAGGCCTCTGTCTCTAACTCTCACTCTTTGTCCATCTCCCCAGTGCTAAGAACAGGGTCAGGTCTACCTAGAGCAGACCACCAGATTCTTAGTTTAATAGTGGCTACAGGAGACAGGGGCAAATGGATGTCTGCTTATCAAGAAGGCAGGTGAACATGAAAAGAATGAATGAAGAGCAACTGCTTCATCTTGGTAAGGCCCTAATTCCATTAGGAGATCCCCTGGTATACATTAATCATACAAGACAAGACTTGTTTAGGACCACACAGTTGTCTATGCAGAACACTGAGCTCATGCATTAAAGCTCTGTCCCCAGAAGAAATACTATTTACCCTCTCCACCAACTCCCTCCCCTCCCCTTTCCAGGGCATTCTCACTGGCAGGAAGGGCAGCATGGGACATGCACATAAAAACCCAAATGCATTTCATCTCCAATAAGGCGTACACTAACCTAAAGCTGTTCCAGCATGTCCTACAGACCACATCTTTGGAAACAGTGAAACGAAGCTGCCTCAGGTCTCACTGTGGTCACTACAATTGCTTACTAGGCACAAATATCAAAAAACAAGCAAAAGCTTGATGATTACTGAGTAAAACCATATGACAAAGTACCTTATGTCTCTGCTTCCTAATCTGTCAGACACAAATGGTAAACACATTCATTTTCATCAAGAATGCAACAAGAGGAAAGGAATCCTAGAGGCATTCACATAACTGGTCATATAGGGAAATAGGGAAACTGACTTCTTCAAATCCTTCAAAAATAAAGCTATGAGTGCTATGACTAGTATTTTTAATAAGGTCCTTAAAGGATGTGGTCAGATTTGATCATTTGTATCAAAAGTCTTTAAAATGTTTATATCTGTTGATGAGGTGTCCCACTCCCTGACACTCATTAGGGACCTGGAGACACACACAAAGACTTATGTAACAGTGTGCTTGTTGCTGCATTATTTCTAGTAAGAAAGAAATCAGAGACACTTAAATATTCAACAGAAGACTGGCTAATTGTATATTCATGTGTCTGACTGACAGACAACCATTAAGAAACCAGTAAGGAAGAATATTTGATGACATAGGAGAATGCTCATGATATAGTCAGTGAAAAAGACAAGTTACAAAACATTATACATATGGATAAAAAAAATTTGGTGTGTGTGTGTGTGTGTGTGTGTGTATATATATATATATATATATATATAAAATGGAATACTACACAGCCATCAAAAATGAAATCTTGCCATTTGCAACGACATGGAAGGAACTAGAGGGTATTACACTGAGCGAAATAAGTCAATCAGAGAAAGACAATTATCATATGATCTCTCTGATATGAGGAATTTGAGAGGCAGGGCAGGGGGTCGTGGGGGGAAGGGAAGGGAAAAAAATGAAACAAGATGGGACCAGGGAGGGAGACAAACTAAGAGACTCTTAATCTTAGGAAACGAACAGGGTTGCTGGGAGGTGGGGGAGGAAGGATAGGCTGGTTGGGTGATGTACATTGGGAAGGGTATGTACTATGGTGAGTGGTGTGAACTGTGTAAGACTAATGATTCACAGACCTGTACCTCTAAAGCAAATAATATATGTTAATAAATTTAAAATAAATAAATAAATAAAACATTATACATAGTATGAGCTCCATTTGTAAAAAGAATGTGCAAGAGAAAAAAAGACTGGCAGGATATATAATAAGATAGTGACTATCTCTTCTTGATCTTCAAAATTGGATATAATCCTTCTCCTAATAATACTTTCCATGTTAGGAGAAGGAAAGGAAAAGTGAATGGGGGTAAATCAGAGGGGGAGACAAACCATGAGAGACTGTGGACTCTGAGAAACAAAGTGAGGGTTATGGAGGGGAGGAGGGGGCTGGGGGTTGGGTGAGCCTAGTGGTGGGTATTAAGGAGGGCACGTATTTCATGGAGCACTGGGTGTGGTGCATAAACAATGAATCTTGGAACAATGAAAAGAATAAAATTAAGATGTTAAAAAATTGGATATAATCAACATATAGAACTTTTTACAACATTTTATTATTTTATAATTGGGAGAAAAGTTATTTTAAAAGACGAGGCTATAATGACATATCACCTCCTACCTGTCAGAATGGCTAAAATCAACAATACAAGAAACAACCAGGAGTTGGCAAGGAGGTAGAGAAAGGAGAAGCCTCTTGCACTGTTGGTGGGAAGACAAACTGGTGTAGCCACTCTGGAGAACAGTATGGAGGTTCTCAAAAGTCAAATTTGGAACTACCCTATGACCCAGCAACTGCACTACTAGGTATTCACCCAAAGAACAAAAAAATACTAATTCAAAGGGATACATGCATCCTGATGTTTACAGCAGCATCATCTACAATAGCCAAATTATGGAAACACCCCATGTGTCCACCGATTGACAAATGGATCGATGAATGTGATTATAATATCCCCAATGGAATATTACTCAGCCACAAAAAGAATGAAATCTTGCGGGGCGCCTGGGTGGCTCAGTGGGTTAAGCCTCTGCCTTCAGCTCAGGTCATGATCTCAGGGTCCTGGGATCGAGCCCCGCATTGGGCTCTCTGTTCGGCGGTGAGCCAGCTTCCCCCTCTGTCCGCCTGCCTCTCTGCCTACTTGTGATCTCTCTCTCTGTCAAATGAATAAAAATAAAATCTTAAAAAAAAAAAAAGAATGAAATCTTGCCATTTGCAACCACATGGATGGAGTCAGAAAATACTATGCTAAGCAAAATAAATCAGAGGACATATACCAAATGATTTCACTCATATGCGGAATTTAAGAAACAAAACAAGTGAGCAAAGTTGGGAGATGAGAAAGGGACAAACCAAGAATCAGACTCTTAACTAAAGAGAACTGCTGGTTACCAGGGGGAAGGGGGTTGGGGGGATGGGCTGAATAGGTGATGGGGACAAGGAGTGCACTAGTCATGATGAGTACCGGGTCCTGCATGGATGTGTTTAATCGCTTTGCTGTACACCTGAAACTAATACTACACTGTATGTTAACTAACTGGAATTTAAATAAAAACTTTCAAAAAAAAAAAAAAAAAAGCAAAAGAGAAGGCTGTTAATCTGCTTTCTATGGCTTTTCAATGTTCACTGTTACTCTTGGATTTGTCCATGTCATTGGTTAGTTTCAGAATACCCTGAAAGCTTTAGGGAAAGTCCAACTCTTTTACTTTATAAACTTTTTAGGTCACTCCAGAAAAGGGGGAATTTAACCTTCTGGAATAGAGAATGCCTCACTTCCTGAATCTATATCAACTACTTCCTATTCATCAGTTCCTATCAAAATAATAGTTTTTCGGGACACCTGGGTGGCTC